>NC_090646.1:659203591-659526358 GCF_040937935.1 Hyperolius riggenbachi
GAAGAAGAAGAAGGAGAAGAAGAAGAAGATGAAGAAGAAGAAGAAGAAGAAGAAGAAGAAGAAGAAGAAGAAGAAGAAGAAGAAGAAGAAGAAGAAGAAGAAGAAGAAGAAGAAGAAGAAGAAGAAGAAGAAGAAGGAGAAGAAGGAGAAGATGGAGAAGATGAAGAAGAAGAAGAAGAAGAAGAAGAAGATGAAGAAGAAGAAGATGAAGAAGAAGAAGAAGAAGATGATGATGAAGAAGAAGAAGATGAAGAAGAAGAAGAAGAAGAAGAAGAAGACAATGTAGAAGAAGAAGAAGAAGATATAGAAGAAGATATAGAAGAAGAAGATATAGAAGAAGATATAGAAGAAGAAGAAGAAGAAGATACAGAAGATAAAGAAGAAGAAGAAGAAGAAGAAGTATATACAGTACTGAACAAAATTCTGGACACAACTTCTCTTTCCACCTTTTTTTTTTTAAAGGAACATCCCCACATAATCACTTGTTGTTGTTACTTGGAAAAAAAGATGTTTCTTGCATCATTCACCCTCAAAACAAGTGTTGGAAGCTATTTAAGGCCAATTCGAATAGTCAGCTCGAATAATGAGCTCGAATACCGACTCGAATAGTGAGCTCGAAGTCCGAGGTCGAATCGAATAGTAAAAATTATTCGACTCGAATACTCGACTGACCTCGAATAATTTACTATTCGAATTCGACCAAACTCGAATTTTAAAAAGGGGTATTTGAGCACCACTGATCATGAGGCTTCCATGTGACATATGCAGCAATAGTGAGGCCCCCAAGTGACAAATGCAGAAATCATCAGGCCTCCAAGTGACAAATGCAGAAATCATCGGGCCTCCAAGTGACAAATGCAGCAATCTTGAGGCTTCCAAGTGACATATTAGCAATCATGGGGTCTCCAAGTGACATATACAGCAATCATCGGGCCTCCAAGTGACAAATGCAGCAATCATGAGGCTTCCACGTGACATATGCAGCAATAGTGAGGCCCCCAAGTGACAAATGCAGAAATCATCAGGCCTCCAAGTGACAAATGCAGAAATCATTGGGCCTCCAAGTGACAAATGCAGCAATCATCGGGCCTCCAAGTGACATATACAGCAATCATCGGGCCTCCAAGTGACAAATGCAGCAATCATGAGGCTTCCACGTGACATATGCAGCAATAGTGAGGCCCCCAAGTGACAAATGCAGAAATCATCAGGCCTCCATTCCAAGTGACTAATGCAGAAATCATCAGGCCTCCAAGTGACAAATGCAGCAAACATCGTGCCTTCAAGTGACATATACAGCAATCATCGGGCCTCCAAGTGACAAATGCAGCAATCATGAGGCTTCCACGTGACATATGCAGCAATAGTGAGGCCCCCAAGTGACAAATGCAGAAATCGTCAGGCCTCCAAGTGACAAATGCAGCAATCATCGGGCCTCCAAGTGACAAATGCAGAAATCATCGGGCCTCCAAGTGACAAATGCAGCAATCATCGGGCCTCCAAGTGACAAATGCAGCAATCATCGGGCCTCCAAGTGACATATACAGCAATCATCAGGCCACCAAGTGACAAATGCAGCAATCATGAGGCTTCCACGTGACAAATGCAGCAATAGTGAGGCCCCCAAGTGACAAATGCAGAAATCATCAGGCCTCCATTCCAAGTGACAAATGCAGAAATCATTAGGCCTCCAAGTGACAAATGCAGAAATCATCGGGCCTCCAAGTGACAAATGCAGCAATCATCGGGCCTCCAAGTGACATATACAGCAATCATCGGGCCTCCAAGTGACAAATGCAGCAATAATTGGGCCTCCAAGTGACATATACAGCAATCATCGGGCCTCCAAGTGGCAAATGCATCAATCATGAGGCTTCCACGTGACATATGCAGCAATAGTGAGGCCCCAAGTGACAAATGCAGAAATCATCAGGCCTCCAAGTGACAAATGCAGAAATCATCGGGCCTCCAAGTGACAAATGCAGAAATCATCGGGCCTCCAAGTGACAAATGCAGCAATCATCGGGCCTCCAAGTGACAAATGCAGCAATCATCGGGCCTCCAAGTGACAAATGCAGCAATCATCGGGCCTCCAAGTGACATATACAGCAATAATCAGGCCACCAAGTGACAAATGCAGCAATCATGAGGCTTCCACGTGACAAATGCAGCAATAGTGAGGCCCCCAAGTGACAAATGCAGAAATCATCAGGCCTCCATTCCAAGTGACAAATGCAGAAATCATTAGGCCTCCAAGTGACAAATGCAGAAATCATCGGGCCTCCAAGTGACAAATGCAGCAATCATCGGGCCTCCAAGTGACATATACAGCAATCATCGGGCCTCCAAGTGACAAATGCAGCAATAATTGGGCCTCCAAGTGACATATACAGCAATCATCGGGCCTCCAAGTGGCAAATGCATCAATCATGAGGCTTCCACGTGACATATGCAGCAATAGTGAGGCCCCAAGTGACAAATGCAGAAATCATCAGGCCTCCAAGTGACAAATGCAGAAATCATCGGGCCTCCAAGTAACAAATGCAGCAATCATGAGGCTTCCACGTGACATATGCAGCAATAGTGAGGCCCGCAAGTGACAAATGCAGAAATCATCAGGCCTCCAAGTGACAAATGCAGAAATCATCGGGCCTCCAAGTGACAAATGCAGCAATCATCGGGCCTCCAAGTGACATATACAGCAATCAAGAGGCCTCCAAGTGACAAATGCAGCAATTATGAGGCCTCCAAGTGACAAATGCAGCAATTATGAGACCTCCAAGTGACAAATGCAGCAATTATGAGGCCTCCAAGTGACAAATGCAGCAATTATGAGGCCTCCAAGTGACAAATGCAGCAATTATGAGACCTCCAAGTGACAAATGCAGCAATTATGAGGCCTCCAAGTGACAAATGCAGCAATTATGTGGCCTCCAAGTGACAAATGGAACACTCATGAGGCCTCCAACAGCAAAAATGTTGGTTGCCCCTAGGGTACCATTATGCTCCCTCCAATCCACACACACCAGTTTTTGGTAGCCAGAGGTGTCACTCAGAAATAATTTGATAACCCACAGTATTGACTTTTCCTGTGGTGGCGACACTTTTATGGGAGGGAGTTATGGTGGACCTACTGATACACAGTATAAAGGGATCATGTTATGGGAGGGGGTCATGGTGGCCACAATGTTATGGGAGAGAGTTATGGTAGCTACACTCTTATGGGAGGGGTCCTGGAGACCACACGCTTATGTAAGGGGCTCATGGTAACAACATCTTTTGTACAAACTGTGGCAGATAGGAATCTTGCCATGGGGATTACCATGAGGGAGGGGGAATGCAGTGAATGCAGTGAGAATGAGGACGGGGAAGCAATCATGCTGGGGGCCACATCAGTTGTAGTTGTAATATTACACCCTTGTATAAAACCTTCCAGAAGCAAATCCATCTAACCAACAGCCCTGTTACTTATTGAGTGTTCTGCTAGCCCTGACGTTGCCCTCCGGCATGAAGCTAATCTACTTGTTTGGAGATTTTTACACTTATCACCCATCCCCAGCACAACCCGATTATCCACAAGGCAGTGACTAGGGTCTGGTGGGTGTGTGGGCCTCCCTGACTTTTCCTCTGAACCCCTGACCCCCACCTTACTTTACCCTGAATGCCTTGTGGGAAGCAGGGGGAACCAATGCTGGCCCATTCCTTATTGGCCCTTTTTACCTCAATTCATCTCCGATCCACAGTAACAACTAGAACTGTATGTGAAGTTTTGACCAGGGAATTCATCCAGTGAGTGTGTAGAGTTAGGAAGCATCCCCCTCCCCCAGGGGATTTTACTCAGACTTCCTCTGGATCAAAACAGCTGGATTTGTGTAGTGAAGTTGGACATGATAGACAAATGTTTCTCCTCAGCTATTGTAACTGTGTAACCGTTTCATGCTGACATTTAGCTGATTTAGAGATCTTTGTAAAGTTAACAAAAAACTATAATGTGCACCCCTAGGAGCAATAATATACACTATCGGCAAAAGGCAAAGGGAGGGTTTTAAAGGCCCAAATACAAGTACCAATGTATGTAAAACATGACTTTTATTGTAAAATCCACTGGAACTCACACTGAAGCCCTGAAACAATGCCAGGCGGCCAAGCATAAAGCTAAGGCAGTAAAAGCTGGATTTTATGGTAACGGAGTCATACAAATACTGCTGTCAGAGGCGGCATGGGGGGCCGAGTAGGACAACTACCCAAGGCACCACACCTAAAGGGGGCCACGCGCTGTGAGTGCATTCATGGCTACAGTGCCAGCCGCTCACCTTAAAGCCCCCCTCAGGATCTGACCTGGCAGCATGTATCCTTGATTGCGCGCCTCGGCCGGGAGTGCTCTGCGCATGAGGTCCAGATTGACGTCATGCGCTTGTGCAGAGCGGTCCCGGCCACTGGCGAACGATCAAGGATGCATGCTGCCGGGTCAGTGTCTGCGCAATACTGCTGACCAGGAAGAGCCTCAGCCTGAGGGGGGCTTTTTTTAGGTGAGTGGAGCCGGAGGGGGCTGGAGGGGTATAACATAAGCTGGACTCACCAGGATTGCCGTGTTGTATGCATTGGTGCTGGGTGTGCTGAGTGGGACTTGGGAGGGGGGGGGGGTATAAAATAAGCTGGACTCACCAGGACTGTCGTGTTGTATCCAGTGGTGCTTGGTGTGCTGAGTGGGGCTGGAGGGGTATAACATAAGCTGGATTCACCAGGACTGTCGTGTTGTATCGAGAGGTGCTTGGTGTGCTGAGTGGGGGTGGGAGGGGGTTATAAAATAAGCTGGACTCACCAGGATTGTCGTGTTTTATCCAGTGGTGCTGGGTGTGCTGAGTGGGGCTGGGGTATAACATAAGCTGGACTCACCAGGATCTCCGTTTTGTATCCAGTGGTGCTGGGTGTGGTGAGTGGGGCTTTGGGGGGGGGGGGGGGGTATAAAAAAAATGGACTCACCAAGACTGTCGTGTTGTATGCATTGGTGCTGGGTGTGCTGAGTGGGGCTGGTGGGGGTATAACATGAGCTGGACTCACCACCAGGACTATCACAAGTGTTCTATGCAGTGGTACTGGGTGTGCTGAGTGGAGCTGGTGGGGGTATAACATAAGCTGGACTAACCAGGATTTCCATTTTGTATCCAGTGGTGCTGGGCGTGCTGAAACTAATATAGCCTGTAATTTGCCGACTCCAGCAGCGGGTTCGGCAGAAGTAACAAGTGTTATCTAGTTTGTTAATGTGTTTTGGGGTGTATTTTTACACATACCGATGCTGGGTGGGAGAAATATCTCTGTAAATGACATTTTTTTAATTTTTTTTACACACAATTGTCATTTACAGAGATCTTTCTCCCACTCAGCATGGGTATGTGTAAAAATACACCCCAAAACACATTATACTACTTCTCCTGAGTACGGCGATACCACATGTGTGGCACTTTTTTGCACCCTAACTGCGCTAAGGGGCCCAAAGTCCAATGAGTACCTTTAGGATTTCACAGGTCATTTTCAGACATTTGTTTTCAAGACTACTCCTCACGGTTTAGGGCCCCTAAAATGCCAGGGCAGTATAGGAACCCCACAAATGACCCCATTTTAGAAAGAAGACACCCAAAGGTATTCCGTTAGTAGTACGGTGAGTTCATAGAAGATTTTATTTTTTGTCACAAGTTAGCGGAAAATGACACTTTCTGAAAAAAACTAATAAAAATCAAATTCCGCTAACTTGTGACAAAAAATAAAATCTTCTATGAACTCACCGTACTACTAACAGAATACCTTGGGGTGTCTTCTTTCTAAAATGGATTCATTTGTGGGGTTCCTATACTGTCCTGGCATTTTAGGGGCCCTAAACCGTGAGGAGTAGTCTTGAAACAAAATTTCTCAAAATGACCTGTGAAATCCTAAAGGTACTCATTGGACTTTGGGCCCCTTAGCGCAGTTAGGGTCCAAAAAGTGCCACACATGTGGTATCGCCCTACTCGGGAGAAGTAGTACAATGTGTTTTCGGGTGTATTTTTACACATACCCATGCTGGGTGGGAGAAATAACTCTGTAAATGGACAATTGTGTGTAAAAAAATCAAAAGATTGTCATTTACAGAGGTATTTCTCCCACCCAGCATGGGTATGTGTAAAAATACACCCCAAAACACATTATACTATTTCTCCCGAGTACGGCAATACCACATGTGTGGCACTTTTTTGCACCCTAACTGCGCTAAGGGGCCCAAAGTCCAATGAGTACCTTTAGGATTTCACAGGTCATTTTTGTTTCAAGACTACTCCTCACGGTTTAGGGCCCCTAAAATGCCAGGGCAGTATAGGAACCCCACAAATGACCCCATTTTAGAAAGAAGACACCCCAAGGTATTCCGTTAGGAGTATGGTGAGTTCATAGAAGTTTTTATTTTTTTGTCACAAGTTAGCAGAAATTGATTTTAATTGTTTTTTTTCACAAAGTGTCATTTTCCGCTAACTTGTGACAAAAAATAAAATCTTCTATGAACTCGCCATACTCCTAACGGAATACCTTTGGGTGTCTTCTCTCTAGAATGGGGTCATTTGTGGGGTTCCTATACTGCCCTGGCATTTTAGGGGCCCTAAACCGTGAGGAGTAGTCTTGAAACCAAATGTCGCAAAATGACCTGTGAAATCCTAAAGGTACTCATTGGACTTTGGGCCCCTTAGTATACTTAGGGTGTAAAAAAGTGCCACACATGTGGTACCGCCGTACTCAGGAGAAGTAGTATAATGTGTTTTGGGGTGTATTTTTACACATACCCATGCTGGGTGGGAGAAATATCTCTGTAAATGACAATTGTTTGATTTTTTTTACACACAATTGTCCATTTACAGAGAGATTTCTCCCACCCAGCATGGGTATGTGTAAAAATACACCCCAAAACACATTATACTACTTCTCCTGAGTACGGCGGTACCACATGTGTGACACTTTTTTGCAGCCTAGGTGCGCTAAGGGGCCCAACGTCCTATTCTCCTATTCACAGGTCATTTTGAGGCATTTGTTTTCTAGACTACTCCTCGCGGTTTAGGGCCCCTAAAATGCCAGGGCAGTATAGGAACCCCACAAGTGACCCCATTTTAGAAAGAAGACACCCCAAGGTATTCCGTTTGGTGTATGGCGAGTTCATAGAAGATTTTATTTTTTGTCACAAGTTAGTGAAAAATGACACTTTGTGAAAAACTCTGCACTTGGGAGGTGATTGGACGTCGGATCTGCGGGCGATCTATTGGTGTGGGTGGGTGATCAGATTGCCCGCAAGGGGCAGGTAAGGGGCTGATTGATGGGTGGCAGTGACAGGGGGTGATTGCAGTGGCGTAGCTAAGGAGCTGAGGGCCCCGATGCAAGTTTTACTATGGGGCCCCCCTAAGCACTCTATACATAACAATTGATGCGGCGCACCAAAACCTGCCAATGGCAACTACAGTGTCAGAGGTGCAAGAGTGGGATGGGGAACAGCTTGTTAATGATTACTACTATTCAAAGTATCTATAGAAGTGATTATTATGAGCACAGGGCCAATACAGAGCTAATACTGTAGTTGAGGGAGGGCCCTTTGGGGGCCCTCTGGCCCAAGGGCCCCGATGCGGTCGCTACCTCTGCACCCCCTATTGCTACGCCCCTGGGTGATTGATGGGTGGCAGTGACAGGGGGTGATTGATGGGTGATTGATAGGTGATTGACAGGTGATTGACAGGTAATTAGTGAGTTATTACAGGGGAGAACAGATGTAAATATTGCACAGGCGAATTAATAAGGGGGGGTCTAAGGGCAATCTGAGCATGTAGGCGGGTCATTGGGTGCCCGCAAGAGGCAGATTAGGGTCTGATCTGATGGGTAACAGTGACAGGTGGTGATAGGGGGTGATTGATGGGTAATTAGTGGGTGTTTAGGGTAGAGAATAGATGTAAACACTGCACTTGGGAGGTGATCGGACGTCGGATCTGCGGGCGATCTATTGGTGTGGGTGGGTGATCAGATTGCCCGCAAGGGGCAGGTTAGGGGCTGATTGATGGGTGGCAGTGACAGGGGGTGATTGATGGGTGGCAGTGACAGGGGGTGATTGATGGGTGATTGATAGGTGATTGACAGGTGATTGACAGGTAATTAGTGGGTTATTACAGGGGAGAACAGATGTAAATATTGCACTGGCGAATTGATAAGGGGGGGTCTAAGGGCAATCTGAGCGTGTAGGCGGGTGATTGGGTGCCCGCAAGAGGCAGATTAGGGTCTGATCTGATGGGTAACAGTGACAGGTGGTGATAGGGGGTGATTGATGGGTAATTAGTGGGTGTTTAGGGTAGAGAATAGATGTAAACACTGCACTTGGGAGGTGATCGGACGTCGGATCTGCGGGCGATCTATTGGTGTGGGTGGGTGATCAGATTGCCCGCAAGGGTTAGGGGCTGATTGATGGGTGGCAGTGACAGGGGGTGATTGATGGGTGGCAGTGACAGGGGGTGATTGATGGGTGATTGACAGGTGATTGACAGGTGATCAGTGGGTTATTACAGGGAAGAACAGATGTAAGTAATGCGCTGGCGAATTGATAAGGGGGGGTCTGAGGGCAATCTGAGCATGTGGGCGGGTGATTGGGTGCCCGCAAGGGGCAGATTAGGGTCTAATCTGATGGGTAACAGTGACAGGTGGTGATAGGCGGTGATTGATGGGTGATTGATGGGTAATTAGTGGGTGTTTAGGGTAGAGAATAGATGTAAACACTGCGCTTGGGTGGTGATCTGATGTCGGATCTGCGGGCGATTTATTGGTGTGGGTGGGTGATCAGATTGCCCGCAAGGGGCAGGTTAGGGGCTGATTGATGGGTGGCAGTGACAGGGGGTGGATTGATGGGTGATTGACGGGTGATTGACAGGTGATCAGGGGGATAGATGCATACAGTACAGGGGGGGGGGGAGGGGGATCTGGGGGGGGGGGTCTGGGGAGAATCTGAGGGGTGGGGGGGGTGATCAGGAGGGGGCAGGGGGGAGGGGGGGGGGGATAAAAAAAATAGCGTTGACAGATAGTGACAGGGAGTGATTGATGGGTGATTAGGGGGGTGATTGGGTGCAAACAGGGGTCTAGGGGGTGGGCAGGGGGGGTCCTGATGGGTGCTGTGGGCGATCTGGGGCAGGGGGGGGGAAATCAGTGTGCTTGGGTGCAGACTAGGGTGGCTGCAGCCTGCCCTGGTGGTCCCTCGGACACTGGGACCACCAGGGCAGGAGGCAGCCTGTATAATACACTTTGTAAACATTACAAAGTGTATTATACACTTTGTATGCGGCGATCGTTATGTTAACATCCCGCCGGCCATACGGAAGCGGCGCCAGGCGGAGGCGGAGGATCGCGTCACGGATGACGCGATCGCTCCGCCCATGCCCCTACAAGGACCGCCGCCTTTGGGCATGAGCTGGTCCTTGTGGGGTCCACTTCCCGGCCGCCTCTGTGCGTTAGGCAGTCGGGAAGTGGTTAAAAAAGTACCAAAAAGGTAAAAAGGTACTAAAAAATTATTTGTATTTTCTAGCTTGTTGGTGGCCTAAAGGGACACAGAGCTGGTTAATTTAAAAGATTTTATACATACCTGGGGCTTCCTCCAGCCCCTTCCGCTCCGATCGCTCCCACGCCCCCGTCCTCCCGGGTCCTGTCACTGACGTCAGTCACGGCCAGCTACGCAGGAGAGGTGCGCTTTCTACGTATCCCTCCAACGGCTGCTGGAGAGATGCACAAACAGCGCACTTCTCTTACGTCAGGCTGGCTCTGACTGATGGAAGTGCGGGGACCTGGTTCCTGAAGCTCCGGGCAGCGGAGGACAGCGGCGTGGGAGCGATCGGAGCGGATGGGGCCGGAGGAAGCCCCAGGTATGTATAAGTATAAAATCTTTTTAATTATTCAGCTCTGGTACACTTTAAAACTTTATTTGATAAGGTGTGAAAATACTACCTACGCTACCTACACTACAGTAGCAGTATTTGACTAAGTTAGTCAAATACTGCTTTACCCGGCCGAAGGAGGCTTCAGAAGTCTTCAGGAAACCCGAGTGCTCCTGAAGAAGGGCGGCCCTGTACTGCACCTGCGCAAGCACGCTCTCTTCCACGCTCACATGTGTGCAGTATGGAGCCGCACATCTTCGGGAGGACACGGCTTCCGAAGACTTCCAAATACCCTTTCGATGTGGGATTGAAACGGAGGGGGGGGGGGGGGGGGAGACAGCACAGGATAGAGAGCACCGAGAGAGGAGACGGAAGGCTCTATACGACCCAGAGCTTTCCCTCTCCTTAGGTAAGTATTTGCTTCATTTTATTTTAAATGCGGCTCCCATTCATTTTAAGGACAAAAAATGAAGAGGTTTGAACTGGAAATGCTATTTAACCTCCCTGGCAGTATGATTATTTCCAGATTTTAGGGTCTTTTTAAAAGTTTCAGACTCTAAAATCAGGAAAAAAACATGCCGCCAGAATGCCTGCAGCAGCCCCATCACTCACTAACATCCCTGGAATCCAGCGCTGCAATTTTACCTCCGTCCTCCGGGTGGTGCTGTAACTCTGTAGTGAGATCGATGATGGCGATCTCACCAGAGTTATTCAGAGCCTCAGAGGACAGGAAGGAGAACGGCTACCGATATCTGGATCCCCCGGGAGGTGATAAAAACTCCCGATGCGCGCTATACTCCGCATAGAGCTCCCGGCAGCTAGCCCGAGCATAGGATTAGGAATAACCGCCAGGGAGATTAATTCCCAGGCCAGATGGGGAACTCTATGTAGCCAAGAATCCCAAACTAATGGCAGGGGTGAATGCATTTCCTGACAATCCAAAATGAAAGTTCACAGATTTCTGATCTTAGTCTTAATAATGAGTCACTGACCATGAAGGGGGATGCAGATCAGATACCTCCACTGTGACCTCACTGGCTGCCATCTTGTTAGGGGTGTATAACTCAGAATACAAGTCAGAATATCACTCTCACAGCTGGGCAACAATTAAACTGTTTTATTGTTTTGGTTTTCTTGTAAAAGGAGATAGCAATATCGGCCATCATACTCTTCTTATTTCAGGTTTCCTTTAAAGGATTATGGTGATGATTTGTCTAGTTTACGACATACATGACATATTAGTCATAGCTGAGTAATAGTCAATGCATTTACCATTAGTCACCACCACGTGTGTTTACAGTAACAGACAATTTACAGTATCACCCAACTCTGCCTTAATGTACACACCTATGGTGTCTGGTCTCTGTAGACTGCTAGAGACTGCTGCCCTACTAACAGAGACTGCTGCCCTACTAAGAGAGACTGCTGCCTTACTAACAGACTGCTGACCTACTAACAGAGACTGCTGCCCTACTGACAGAGACTGCTGCCCTACTGACAGAGACTGCTGCTCTACTAACAGTGCCTACTAACAGAGACTGCTGCTCTACTAACAGAGACTTCTGCTCTACTAACAGAGACTGCTGCTCTACTAACAGAGACTTCTGCTCTACTAACAGAGACTGCTGCCCTACTAACAGAGACTGCTGCTCTACTAACAGAGACTGCTGCTCTACTAACAGAGACTGCTGCCCTACTAACAGAGACTGCTGCCCTACTAACAGAGACTGCTGCTCTACTAACAGAGACTGCTGCCCTACTGACAGAGACTGCTGACTTACTAACAGAGACTGCTGCTCTACTAACAGAGTCTGCTGCCCTACTAACAGAGACTGCTGCCCTACTAACAGAGACTGCTGCCCTACTGACAGAGACTGCTGCTCTACTAACAGAGACTGCTGCCCTACTAACAGAGACTGCTGCTCTACTAACAGAGACTGCTGCCCTACTGACAGAGACTGCTGCTCTACTAACAGTGCCTACTAACAGAGACTGCTGCTCTACTAACAGAGACTTCTGCTCTACTAACAGAGACTGCTGCTCTACTAACAGAGACTGCTGCCCTACTAACAGAGACTGCTGCTCTACTAACAGAGACTGCTGCCCTACTGACAGAGACTGCTTACCTACTAACAGAGACTGCTGCTCTACTAACAGAGTCTGCTGCCCTACTGACAGAGACTGCTGCCCTACTAACAGAGACTGCTGCCCTACTGACAGAGACTGCTGCTCTACTAACAGAGACTGCTGCCCTACTGACAGAGACTGCTTACCTACTAACAGAGACTGCTGCTCTACTAACAGAGTCTGCTGCCCTACTAACAGAGACTGCTGCCCTACTAACAGAGACTGCTGCCCTACTGACAGAGACTGCTGCTCTACTAACAGAGACTGCTGCCCTACTAACAGAGACTGCTGCTCTACTAACAGAGACTGCTGCCCTACTGACAGAGACTGCTGCCCTACTGACAGAGACTGCTGCCCTACTAACAGAGACTGCTGCCCTACTGACAGAGACTGCTGCCCTACTAACAGAGACTGCTGCTCTACTAACAGAGACTGCTGCTCTACTGACAGAGACTGCTGACCTACTAACAGAGACTGCTGCCCTACTGACAGAGACTGCTGCCCTACTAACAGAGACTGCTGGTGTGTGACTTACAATGGACGGCTAAAGACTGCTGACCTACTAACAGAGACTGCTGGTCAGCCCCATTTCTAGGGGCGGACGGAACTGCCGTCCACCCGAGGCACGTTGCGGGAGGGGGCACAGCGGCACACTGGGAGTTAGCCACTGGGAGAGGTTCCTGACTCCTTCTTCTCCTTGTGTCCCCCTCCGTGCTCCCCCCTCCTTTGAAGAAATGTCCAGCAGCGGCGGGGTGTTAGTAATAACTCATCTTTCAGGCTCCAGGTGATGTTCATATGCTGCCGGGTTGTTCTCTGTACAGCGTCGCTTTACAGGAAGTAATTTAAGTACTACTTCCTGTGAGCGGCGCTGTACACAGGGCAACCCGGTGGCACGTAAATCATCTGAAGCCCGAAAGTTGAGTTACTACTACTAACACCCATTATTACTAACACATTATTTTTTTCCTCTTGTACCCACTGTCCCCCTCCATATATCCTGCAAATTTATTTTAAACTTAAAGGAGTTATCAGGGATTTTTATAGAAAATAAACGCTACTTACCGGGGGCTTCCTCCAGCCCCGTGCTCCCAGGACCTGCCTCGCCGCAGCTCTGCCTTCAGCCGTTCGCCGGAGCTCCGACCCGGTCCCCGGCGATGACGTCAGAGCGACCTCCAGGTCGCTCTGTACTGTGCCTGCGCGAGCGGCGCTGTCAATCACCGCCACGTGGGCAGGAGCAGACTGCGCAGGCGCAGAAACCATAACCAAGAGTTGCACTTCATCCCAATCAGTAGTTGATACCCCCTTTCCCATGAGACATTATTATTATTATTTATTGTATTTATAAAGCGCCAACATATTACGCAGCGCTGAACATTAATTTACATCTTTACCTTTTCTCAAACTGATCATCAGGGGGCTCTGTATCTGTGGTAAAAACCCTCCCACAGTGTCATATCAGGACCATGGTGCTAACATCACACAATGGAAGCCGTATTGCATTGTGGGAAAGAACAGCTGTTTCCAACTGCCAAAAAACAAGCAGCAGCTCCTTCCATCGAATCAGGGAGAGGAAAGATTTTACAATGGGCAAACACTGACTAAATCATTTCTACATAATCAATGCAAAAATGAAGCACTTTAGATATTTTCACTGGAGTTCCTCTTTAAAGAGAAACTCCAACCTTTAAAGTAGTTGCGAGGTGAAGATAATATGCATATTTACTTGCCTGGGGCTTCTTCCAGCCCCTGGAAGACTCTCTGGTCCCTCACTGAAGTTCTGTCCATCTCTAGTCTCCTGCCGTCAGGCTCGTAGTTCATGACTACCCATTCCTCATCATACTCATCATACTAATCCACTCCTGAAGCTCAGCTAAGCACATGTTGTTTACCTGTGAAATAGGGTCTGTCACGCCAAGTGTGAATGATAATATTGCTGGGTGTCATCAGCATAGCAGTGGTAGGTCAGGCAATGTTTTTGGATGGTTTTTCCAAGCAGTAGCATGTATATGGTGAATAGCAAAGGGGATAGTATAGAGCCCTGGGGCACACCATAGTTTAGTGGCATATGGTTGGAGAGGAAGGGCCACAAGGATACCCTTTGTGTTCTGCCAGCCTAGAAGGGGCCCTACTAACAGAGACTGCTGCATATTATTTCCAATATTGTGCTAGAGATTACGGATGGTCAATAATAATGCAAATAATTTCAAGTTGATTCAGGATTATTTAACCACTTCTGTGCCAGGGGGTGGTTTGCCTGATCGGTGCTGCGTGGGCTCTCCAGCCCGCAGCACAGATCAGGATAGAGCCAGGGCGATCAGACTACCCCCCTTTTTTCCCCACTACGGGGATGTCCTGCAGGGGGGGTCTGATCGCCGCCGGCTGTTTGCGCTTGCGGGGGGGGGGGGGGGACTCTTCAAATCCCCCCTCCGCAGCGCTTCCTGGCCTCCTTCCCCTTCCCTCCCTCTCCCTCCCCCTGTGAGCGGCGCAGGACGGAATTCCATCCTGTGCCGGATAGGACAGGCTTCAGCCTATCAGGTGCCGGCGATCCCCGGCCAATCAGAGGCCGGGGATCGCCAATCTCCGCTACGGCACTGCTGCGCAGCAGCGCCGTATATATGTAAACACCGGGGAAGATCTTCCCCGTGTGTTTACATTTACCCTGCGAGCCGCGATCGGCAGCTCGCAGGGTGTTCACGGAGACACCCTCTGTGAACTGACATGGAACGGCCGCTCGAACGAGCAGCCGTTTCCATGGTATCCACTTCAGGATTCAGGGGCGTACTTAAGCGTGCGCAGAATCCTGAAGTGGTTAAATTTTGTATGCAAATGTATGCAGCTTGAAAATGGACCAATCAAATTTTACCTCAGCAGGATTTGATTGGTTCATTTTTCAAGCTTCTTAAATTTTAATACAAAATTTGCATAATGCTGCATCAACTCAAAAGTATTTGCATCTCATTGACCAATCCCTACTAGAGATTGCTGCCCTACTAACATAGAGTGCTGGCATGAAAAATCATTAGATACTTACCTCAGTAGTGGATTGTCCAGAGGCTTCCTGGATTCTCCTACAGCCCATCATTAAAGTGCAGGAGGGCCTCTATATCTCTTTCACTCAAGCAAGTTGAATATAGTAAGTCCACAAATGTTCTGTATCATTAACTCCATGGGCTAATAAAGAGCACTCGAGTCCTGAGGAATCCATGCTCCTCATAGGAACTGCAGGTGAAACAGGGAACTACAAGTTTATTCATAGTCTATGGGAGGCCACCTACTGGTGTGCAGCGGAAGTCCACCAAAGTCCAGGCACACTCCGCCACCAGCAGGTAAAACAAGGCGCTGCAATGTTCCCTACATATTATTTCATGTGATTGTTTTGTCAATCTCCAGGTGCACCTTTGGTACATATATTTTTATGGAGCATTAGGTTAAAAGTTAAGAACCCTTAGCTATGCATTATCTATTTGAATTTAACAAAGTGCACAAAGAGACAGAAGTGGACTCCAATTAAGCTGCAGAAACATCTCAAGGACAATCAGGAGAAACAGGATGGTCCTGAGCTCAATTTTAAGCTTCATGGTGAAGGCTGGGAATACTTCTGTACACGTGCTTTCTCAATTTTTTTTTAATAAAGTTGCTAAAACCTCATGTAAACTTTTTCATGTTGTCATTATGGGGTGTAAGGCTGTAACTTAACAAAATGTGGGAAAAGTATGCGCTGTGAATACTTTCCGGATGCAATATATATATATATATATATATATATATATATATATATATATATACATATATATATATATATATATATATATATATATATATATATATGTATGTATGTATGTATATGTGTGTGTGTGTGTGTGTGTGTATGTATAGGTTATGAATAATTATGAATCATTTTGGACTGGACACTTTTTGCTCAAATGTAAATAAAAGCTGAGAAATGTTTTCTTTCCACAATAATGCCTCTTGTACATCGTATTATTATCTTTTGGGAAACACCTATGTCATTTCCGATCAAAAAATGACTTGCTGGTTGAATAAAAGTAACTTTAAGTCAATATTTGCCATGGGTATGAATAATTATGGGCACCACTGTATAGATAGATAGATAGATAGATAGATAGATAGATAGATAGATAGATAGATAGATAGATAGATAGATAGATAGATACAGTATATAGACACACAGTATTATTATTATTTATTGGATTTATATAGCGCCAACATATTACGCAGCGCTGTACAATACATAGGATTACAGATGATAACAGGGGTGACAGCACACTACAGGTAATAGACAATAGATACAACAATACAGGCGTACGTTAAAAAAAGGGCGCACGGTTTTAAACGATAAGCATGAATAACGTTTAAAAAAAATTGTGCTATATTTCGTTTAAAAATAATGTTTTATAAAGTTATAAATCATTAAATAATGTGTATGAAATCGGCAATTGTAAAAACGTTAATCTTCCCTGTTAAAAAAGTGAAATTTATAATAACGTTTTATAAAACATTAATAAGAATGTTACTAAAGCTATACCTAACCCTACTCTCACACAGAACCCTCCCTGTACCTACCCCTAACCCCTAGACCCCCCTGGTGGTGCCTAAACCTAAGAACCCCTGGTGGTGCCTAAACCTAAGACCCCTCAGGTGGTGCCTAACCCTAAGACCCCTCAGGTGGTGCCTAACCCTAAGACCCCCCTGGTGGTGCCTAAACCTAAGACCCCCCTGCTGGTGCCTAAACCTAAGACCCCCCTGTTGGTGCCTAAACCTAATATTAATAACGTTTTAAAAATATTGTGCGGTTTTTCGTTTAAAAATAATGTTTTAAAAAATATTGTACTGCTTTTCGTTTAAAAATAATGTGTAAAAAATTATAAAACGTTATTTTTCTCCGGCGCCCTTTTTTCCTGTTGGGCGCCCATTAAACGATATTTATTATGGGAGTGAATGGCGGCGCCCTTTTTGTCCACCTGCCTCATGCGCCCAAATTTCCTGCTTCCACAATACAGGTAATAAGCAATAAGATACACAACACAATGCAAACACAGAACATTTACATCGCGCTTTTCTCCTGGCGGACTCAAAGCGCCAGAGCAGCAGCCACTAGGACACGATCTATAGGCAGTAGCAGTGTTAGGGAGACTTGCCTAAGGTCTCCTACTGAATAGGTGCTGGCTTACTGAACAGGCAGAGCCGAGATTCGAACCCTGGTCTCCTGTGTCAGAGGCAGAGCCCTTAACCATTACACTATCGATTACACTGCAGATAGTAGTACAATGCCAGATCATACACTGGAATGGTATATGTTAATACTCTATTTACACAATTATCTTATAAGCAAATATTTACCAGATGGGCTTCCCGTAATAGATTCGCTGTTCAGATCATCTGGCTTAAAATGTTTACATTGAATGATAAATTTAGAACACTCCATGCAACAAATAATGCACAGAAGATTTTGTTTGGGGCCGCAATATGGAATAAATAAAGCTGAAGACATGTGTACTCTTTGAAGTGGAGGAAGTGTGGGCCACTGGTTGTGAAACATAAATTCTTCCCCTCTCTACGCTGCACAGAGCATCTGAAATAAAACAAAGTTTAAAAAAAATATATGAAATGTAGATACTGAGGACTAGCAGAGGAAGGGTGTCTGACAAGGCTCTTTCTTGCTCATGCCACATCCAAAATAATATAAATCAGACTAGATTTGACCTTTTTTTTATAGTAATCCTGAAAACATTTCCAGCAATGCAACTGTGAATGTAACATGGGATTGTGGTGCTGCAACATCCTTTGAAATGCAAAAAATAAACAAAAATACCCTTAAAAGAGAACCCGAGGTGGGATATAATTATGTTAGTGGGGCACAGAGGCTGGTTGTGCACACTAACACCAGCCTCCGTTGCCCCATGGTGTGCCTCCATGTCCCCCCCTGCGCGCCGCTATAACCCCGCAGTGCTGGCGACAATGTTTACCTATGCGCTGTCAGTCAGCGCCGCTCCCCCGCCTCCTCCGCATCGGCGCTACCCGCCTGTGTCCCTTCCCTCCCGCTGATTGGAGGGAAGTGACGCAGGCGGGTAGCGCCGATGCGGAGGAGGCGGGAGAGCGGCGCTGACTGACACGCATAGGTAAACATTGTGCTGGTGACACGCTGTGTGTCGCCAGCACTGCGGGGGGTATAGTGGCGCGCAGGGGGGTCCTGGAGGCACACCATGGGGCAACAGAGGCTGGTGTTAGTGTGCACAACCAGCCTCTGTGCCCCACTACCATAAGTAAATCTCACCTCGGGTTCTCGTTAAAGAGGAACATTAGCAAAAAGGGAAAAAAAATAAATCAATACATTGCAAAGTGAGAAATTAAAAAATAGGAGATCGAGAAATGATTGCTATTCGCCATGTAATTTGTTCAAATTGTTTGATCTACAATGAGCCTGCTGGTCATCATCTTTACTACTGACAGACAAGAAAGAAAAGACAGCACCAACTGTCATTTATAACCACACCCTCTAACAATGCAATAGGCAATAGTTAATAGATATACATTATGTACAGATGAAGGTACTGGTGGCTTAGCAGTTATTTCCCACAATGCAACAAGGCTCAACGACAGGAAACTGTCAGGACCTAGGTACTGACATCACACTGTGGGAGGGGTTTCACCACAATATCAGCCATACAGATGTCCCTGATGATCTATTCGAGAAAAGGTAAAGATTTCTCATGGGAAAGGGGGTATCAGCTACTGATTGGGATGAAGTTCAATCCTTGAATACAGTTCCTGTTTATCCTTTGGTTGTATCAAAAAATAATTTAGTTTTGCATTCTAGTCTATTGAAGCTGCCAATGGGTTAAAAAGACTGCATAGTGTTTTTTTTTTTCATTTAGTAAAATGTATTTATTTGAAGTAGAATTTCAGTCCTGCAAAACAGTCAATAAAAAATTGTATTCCTACTCTTTATTGCTTACAGGCAATATCTATGCTACTTGCTATTGTCCTAAAGTAATATCATCTGTGTAAAAATCACAAGCTCCCTCAGCAAAGAATACAGAAAGGCTGTGAACTGCCATTGCAATGGATGAAAAATGTCACATTTATTTAGAAAGCTCTTTATCTTTGCTTACATAGTCACACTGAATCCTGAAAAAAATCTGCTATGTTTGCTCAGGCTTATAAAAATAATCAGTAATCAAAAGACAGTCTAGGAAGCTGGAATGCTGGGTTTACACCATACAATTTTCTGTTAGATTCTTCTCTAAGATTTTTCTGTTAAGGTAGCCATACACTGGTCGATTTGCCATCAGATTCGACCAACAGATAGATCCCTCTTTGCTCAAATCTGATCAGAGAGGGATCGTATGGCTACCTTTACTGCAAACAGATTGTGAATCGATTTCAGCATGAAACCGATCACAATCTGTGGTGGTGGTGCTGCCGCTGCCCCCCACGCCAGCCGGCCCGCCCGCATACATTACCTGCTCCGGCAAGCACGACTCCCCCTCTGTCTCCGCAGCTTCTTCTCCGCGCTGGGTTCCGGACCGGCTGCTGCTTCATTGAACTTCCTGCCGCATAAGTTTAAACAGTAGAGGGCGCTCTACTGTTTAACCATTTCAGCCCGCGGGGATTTTCCACCTTATGCATCGGAGCAATTTTCACCTCCCATTCATTCGCTAATAACTTTATCACTACTTATCACAATTTATTGATCTATATCTTGTTTTTTCCACCACTAATTAGGCTTTCTGTGGGTGGTAAATTTTGCTAAGAGCCACTTTACCGTAAATGCATTTTAACAGGATTAATAAGAAAAAAATGGAAAAAATTCATTATTTCTCAGTTTTCGGCCTTTATAGCTTTAAAATAATCCACGCTACCATAATTAAAACCTATGTATTTTATTTGCACATATGTCTCGGTTATTATACCATTTAAATTTTGTCTCTATCACAATGTATGGCGACAATATTTTATTTGGAAATAAAGGTGCATTGTTTCCGTTTTGCGTTCATCGCTATTTACAAGCCTATAATTTAAAAAATGTTTGTAGTATACCCCCTTCAAATGCATATTTAAAAAGTTCAGACCCTTTGGTAACTATTTATGTCTTTTTTTTTTTTTTTTTATTGTAATTTTTTTTTTTTTTTCCATTAAAATTTTTATTTGGGGAATATTTTGGTGTGGGGCATAAACAGTTAATTTTTAATGTTGTTGTCTATGTAAATTGTAATGTTAAAAATGTGTAGCTGTAGTTTTGCTATTTGGCCACAAGATGGCCACCTTCATTTTTTTTCTCCATCCTTGTACTTCCTGCTAAGCGGAAGTACAAGGGCGATGCGGAACTCTCTCCGGGCAGAAGAACTGAAGCCTCACAGGTGAGCGCTTCGGTTTTTCTGCGGGGGAAAGGGATCGGTGATCGGGAACCATGTTCCCTTTCACTGATCCCAGGGCTACCGGGCGGCACAGCGGGGATGCGGGGGCGCGCCCGCGATCGCGGGCGGGAGCGCGCCCAAGCGCGGGAGCGCTACAGAGCTGCCGCCCGGACGTGAGCTTCACGTCCGGGCGGCGGAAATGGTTAAACATCCTGCCGGGACAGGAAGTTCAATGAAGCAGCAGCCGGTTCGGAACCCAGCGCGGAGAAGAAGCTGCGGGGACAGAGGGGGAGTCGCGCCGGCCGGAGCAGGTAATATATTGCCGCTAGTGTCGGTCGTCGGGCATTCGAACGCCGCTATCGACGCACTCCCGACCCACCGGCGATCGAGGGAAATCTTCTGCACGGACGGATTGGCGGGAATCGATGGTAACAATTGATTTCGGACAGAAATCGATCGTTCTGTCAGCGTTTGCGCAACGATTTCACAGCAGCTTCGATCACAGTGATCGAATCTGCTGTATATCGGCGGGAAAATCGTTAGGTGTATGGGCCCCTTTAGACTTTCTGTTAGAATGCATAATTAGATTATTTTCTGTAGACAATGGTCATTATCTCTGGTGCATTGTTTTCTGTTTATCTCCTGCTGAGTAGAAAACTGCCTAATTGCTCGGCAGATAGATCGTAAGATAGATGAATTTCCAACATGTTGAACTTTATCTATCTGGCAGGTAAATTTTTAAATAAATACATTTTACTAAATGAAAAAAACACTATGCCGTCTTTTTAACCCATTGGCAGCTTCAATAGACTTATCTACTTTTGACTTTATTCGGCAGAACATGTCGTGCTGTAAATTATCGAAATGCTTTGATATCTCTCTCTAGCAGAAAATATAGAAACTGAAAGCAGAGGTCATCTGTTATTGTCTCACACTGCCCCCTAGTGACAGGTGGCCATAAATACACATTGCAGCTGGACTAATTAATAAAATGTAAATGTAACAAATAAGAAATAAAAAAAATGTGCTGAGAAAAATTGGCCTGGAGCTCTTGCAAGACTAAATAATTTGGCTAAAGGGTTAAAAAGTGAGCCTTCCTGATGTTCTGTATACATCACAGTGTAACACGATAGCGGCCTACCAAAGAAAAATGGAATGAGTACCGGTAATCGTTTTTTTCAAAATCTATTTTTGCAAAGTGATCTGTGTAATGATCTTTGCAGAGTCTTTCAGACATAGTCGATAATGGAGACCTGGACTAGATGAGAAGTAAAATAAATATACAGCTTTACATATTCCGTCTGAAGGACTCAGCTTATTTTATCATTGTGACCATAAACTATTTTACATTTGGCTTCCCCCAGCTGTGTTTATTTAGTATTTCCTTTTTTCTGCCTCTCTCGTAAAAAATATGACAACCGCATAAGGAACTGTAGGAGAATAAAGGGAGGGGGGGACCTCCCTCTCCTCCCTCCCTCCCTCCCCTTCCTCCCCTCCCTCCCCTCCCCTCCCTCCCTCCCCTCCCTCCCCAAAACAGAGTTTTAAATAGAGTTGGAATTTATAAAGAGTGTAAATGATTTTTCTTTTTATTGCCATAGAACAATTTTATTACAAAATAGGCTGCAACAAAGGATAGAAAACAACAGCTCCTCTAAAAGGAGGAGGACACACTCCTCTAAAAGGACACACAACAGCATAATAACTTTTAAACAAAAAACATTTATTTGTTACAGCTCATAAAAAAATCCCCAAATAAATCTGCACAGGTTCTACATCCTGATTTATGGAATCAGACATATTGTTTACAGCCTGTGCTTTCTAATGGGCTTATCTGCCATAGGTGGTCATGTGACACAGGGGGGAGATCAAATTGCCACTTGAGATTAGACACAAAAGAGGGGGAATTAGATAGTCTAAACTCTCGGGGTACACACGGGGTACATTTCTCTCTGTTCTCCTTCTGTCCGGTGCAAGAGTTCAGGTCCACTTTAAAGAGAATCTGTAAGAAAAAAAGTGACTCTATAGTAGGGGTGTCGAACTCAAATATAAAGTGGTCCGAAATTGAGCTCTGGGACCAAGTCGTGGGCCAACTGCAATGTCAACTGGCTACCTCACTCCCTAATAAAAGTTCCCTGGTGTCTGATAGCCCCCCTCCATCCCCTATCAGTGGTGGCTCCAGCTTCAGATTTTTTGGGGGGGTCTCAAAGGGGGCACAAGGGCTGGCAGGCGGGGCTCACGGGGGTGAATTTGCGGCGCGGTCATGATATTGGGCATGGTCATGATGTCATGTGGGCAGGGCTAACTGTAATGTAGTTGTACCAGCTAATGTAGTTACATAAAAAAATATGAAGTAAATGCACATAGTGACAGACAGCATTTCCACAGTAAATGCACGTAATGGGAGACAGCCTTTCCCCAGTAAATGCATGTAATGTGAGACAGCCTTTCACCAGTAAATGCATGTAATGAGAGACAGCGTTTCATCAGTAAATGCACGTAATGAAAGACAGCGTTTCCCCAGTTAATGCATGTAATGAGAGACAGCCTTTCACCAGTAAATGCACACAATGAAAGACAGCGTTTCACCAGTAAATGCATGTAATGAGAGACAGTGTTTCATCAGTAAATGCACGTAATGAGATACAGCATTTCCCCATTAAATGTACAGCGTTTCCTCAGTAAATGCATGTAATGAGAGACAGCCTTTCACCAGTAAATGCACATAATGAGAGACAGCATTTAACCAGTTAATGCACATAGCCCTCTATTCATAAAGCATTCCCGCATGCGGTAATGCTCAAAACAGCTGACTTTACCAACCATTTAACAAGTGTCAATTCATAAAAGCTGTTTCCGCATGAAAAGCTACAATTCCTGAGCAGTGAGGGAAATTACCGCCTTTTGTGGTGATTGTCTCAACGCATGTCACTACATGTCAATTCATAAAGATTAGAGCAGGCGGTATTGGGATGGAGAATACCGTCTGTTTAGAAAAGGCGATAAGCCAGCGGATAACAGCCAAGCTAATGGGGACAGATCTCCCAGGCAGCAGCAGTGAGATCAGTACAAAAAAGGCTTTCGGGAATACCCAGGCTGTGTTTTTTAACCTCTTGGGTACCTGTTTTCAGATAAATTTCACATCAGAAAGCCTGCATGTGTAACATTTCTTGAAGTTCTTCTAAGCTGCGGCAATTAAATAGATTGTTTAGAAAGACTAATAGCAGATTCAGAGAAGATTCAGTGCAAGGAGAGGCAGTTTAAAAAAATGCACATAAAGGGAAAGGGAAGGTGGGGCTGCCTCTTCTATTGTAACTCTGTCTCTGCATGGATAAAATGTATCAACTCAGGCAGCACCGCCAGTTTAGTTCGGGAATTCCCCAACCTTTTATAGCAACTGTAAAAAATGTAATGTATTAGCACACAAAAGTCTAAAATACTGATGCGGTATTTTTCCTTCAAATTTTTTTTACCGCAAAGCCTTTTATGAATAGAGCCCATAATGACAGACAGCGTTTCCCCAGTAAATGCATGTAATGAGAGACAGCCTTTTATCAGTAAATGTACGTAATGAGAGACAGCGTTTCACCAGTAAATGCACATAAGAGACAGCTTTTCACCAGTAAATGCACGTAATGACAGTCTTTCCCCAGTAAATGCACGTAATGAGAGACAGCGTTTCCCCAGTAAATGCACGAAATGAGAGACAGTGTTTCACCAGTAAATGCACGTAATGAGAGACAGCGTTTTACCAGTAAATGCACATAAGAGATAGCTTTTCACCAGTAAATGCACGTAATGACAGACAGCCTTTCACCAGTAAATGCATGTAATGAGAGACAGCGTTTCACCAGTTAATGCACATACAGACAGCCAGTGTCCCCAGTATAGGTAGCCATGTGTATAGATGTCCCCCGTATATGTAGCCAGGCGTATAACTGTCCTCAGTATATGTAGTCAGGCTGGTGGTGGTGGGCTGGGGGCCCCATAGCAGCTCAGGCCTGGCTGGTGGTGGGCTGGAGGCCTCAGGCCTGGCTGGTGGTAGTAGGCTGGGGGGCCCAGGGCAGCTCAGGGCTGGTTGGTGGTGGTGGGCTGGGGGCCCCAGGGCAGCTCAGGCCTGGCTGGTGGTGGTGAGCTGGGCAGAAGGCCTCAGCTTCAGGCCTGGCTGGTGGTGGTGGGCTGGGGGCTCCAGTGCAGCTCAGGCCTGGCTGGTGGTGGTGGGCTGGTGGCCCCAGGGCAGCTCAGGCTTGGTTGGTGGTGGTGGGCTGGGGGCCCCAGGGCAGCTCAGGCCTGGCTGGTGGTGGGCTGGGCGGAAGGCCTCAGGCCTGGCTGGTGGTGGTGGACTGAGGGCCCCAGGGCAGCTCAGGCCTTGCTGGTGATGGTGGGCTGAGGGCCCCAGGGCAGCTCAGGCCTGGCCACTGGTGCCGCTGGTGCCAGGCTGCCAGCATCACATCATGTTAAAAAAAAATCACACAAGTTGGCAGTTGGCTTGGCTGCCCAGTGCCACCCACCTTGAGTCCTCCAGACTCCTCCTGTTGCAGTGCTCGGATGTTTGTGCGTGCGCCGTGCTGGCTGGGCTGGCTGGAAGTCACTCACTAGTGAGTACTGATGCAGTCTGGTCTGGTGGTGGTGTCCGGCTGCAGAGCCCCCCATACTGTGACAGTGAGCAGTGCTGCCGCTGGCCTGGCTGCTTAACGGCCATCGGAGCGGCAAGCGGCAGCCTCTCTGAAGATAGATGGGCGGGCGCTGGGCAAGGTGAGGCAAGCGCGCTGCGTGAGGTGCATCTCATGTGACGGACATCGTCACGTGACACAAATTTAAAGGCAGGAACGTTCCTTGCGGGCTGCTCTGTGTGGCTGCGCCTCTGGCGGGCAGGGTTACTTGGTGACTCTGATCTGAGTGACAGGCAGCCAGGCCAACCCTCCTCCAGTCCTCCTCCTTCCTTTCCTCTGAACTTGCGGAGGCCCGCTGGCGGAGGGGCTTTAGGGGGGGCTGATTAGGTGACAGCGGGGGCTGAAGCCTGGGTAAGCCCCAGCGTGGCGCCGCCACTGTTCCCTATACAGTTCTCTGATGTTAAGTGGTCATCCCTCCCTCATCCATAAAATTCACTGATGTTTAGTGGTCCTCTCTCCCCTATACAGTTCCCTGGTGTCTAGTGGCCGATTTCCCCCTCCTATACAGTTCCCTGGTATCTAGTTTTTCCCCCTCCCCATATGGTTTCCCTGGTGATCTAGGGCTTATCCTCCAATATAGTGTCTCTGGTGGTCTAGAGTGGGCCAAACATAATGCAAAGTGGGGAAACCACTTGAGGGCCAAATTTAATGGCTTCCGAGGGCCAGATTTGGCCCATGGGCCGGAGTTTGACATGTATTCTCTATGGGGTACTTAATTCGGGAGGTGGAAGCCTCTGGATCCTAATGAGACTTCCCCGTCCACCTCTGTCCCTTTGTTCCAGCGCTGTGAGACACTGCGTGCCTGCGCAGTAGAGTGGGTGGTGCTTAGATCACAATGTTAATTGTGGCTATCGCAGCAATTTCACGAATTTCCAATTGATTTCCGATTTCCAAGTTCGGATTTCCGAGTAGTGGTTTGTGGGGTCATTTTTTGCATTCTCTGATTGGCCCAGTACTTCCGAGTTCTGTGATTGGGGTAAAATTACCAAGTTGTGGTGATGCAGTATTTCTACAGAAAATCGATTTCCGATCGGTTTCCGATTTCCGAGTAGTTTTTTTTTTTTTGTCATTTTTTGCATTCTCTGATTAGCCAAATACTTTCGAGTAGTTTCTGCATTCTCTGATTGATCCATTGATTTCGAGTTCTGTGATTGGGATAAAATTACTGAATTGCAGTAATGCAGTATTTCTGCAGAAATCCGATTTCTGAGTTCCGTTTCCCGATTTCTGAGTTCCGATCGGAAATTCACATTTCCAATCAGAAATTCAGAAATTTCAATTCTGCCCAATACGAGTGAGCATCCCTATTCACGGCTGGCGCTCAAGTATTTGGCGGTGAAGGCAGTGAAAGTTCTTGTGAAAACTAGGGATGAGTTTTTTAAACTAGCGAAATGTTTGGTCTTGCAGCGAATCGGCCCCAATCTCACTTAGCGAGAGTATCAAAAAATGAGCAGCCATGTAAGGCAAGAAGGAATTCCATGGTAACAAACATACATTTTACTTTATTCATGTTAGCACAAACTTTCAATCAATTTTAGCCCTTAATATCTATGAAACAACACGATTTTGCAATTGTTTCACTTCAGTTTTTTATTATTTTACTTTGATTTAACAAGTAACTGTCGGGCATAAAATAAAAAAATCAATTCTTTATTTTGATCTGGGAAACAAGTAATAAGGATGCTAACCAGCAATTCAAAAGTTAAAATCACTTTTACTTTTCTTGTTGATAAATGATCATTTCTCAGTTTACCTGACTCTTATTTGGAACACACAGAATTTGGTACACAAAAAGGAAGTTGCAGGGCATGCTGGGTTGTCCTTTTTTGCTGCTCTACTTCCCTTCAGACTTAACTAAGGCAGCCTGATTGGCTGAACCCGCTTTCCCTCCTGTTTTCCCCTCCCACACCTCTGTTACTCTCTGATTGGTCAATATTTCTATAGTGAAGGGCGGGCAAATCAGGCAGAGGAGAGTAAGGGAGGAAATTATATCAGGATTGGCTTCAAAATAGCCACAGTTAATATAGGAAATGCTAAGAAGGATGGTCTCTTTTTACTGTAGAAAAATCACTAAAATCCAAATGTGAACAGTGCAATACATAGGTTATATAAGTAGGGCAAGTATTTATCTACTTATACTGTATATGTGTTTATTTTCTGAGATAGTATGGCAGACAGCTCCTCTTTAAAGAGGAACTTTGATGTAAAGGGGGAAAAAAATATATATTGCAAAGTCGAAAATAAAAGCGAGATTAAGGAAGGATTGATATTCACCATGTAATTTGTTCATGTTGTTTGATCCACAATCAGCCTGCATGTAATCATCTTTACTACTGGCAGACAGAAAAAAAACAAACAGACAGCACCAACTGCTATTATCTGTAACCACACCCCCTAACAATGCGATAGGCTATGCACAGAGGGAGATACTGGTTGCTTGGCAGTTGGAAACAGCTGTTATTTCCCACAATGCAACCAGGCTCACAGACAGGAAACTGTCAGGACCTAGGTCATCCCACTGTGGGAGGGACTTCACCACAATATCAGCCATACAGAGCCCCCTGATGATCCGTTTGAGAAAAGGAAAAGATTTCTCATGGGAAAAAGGGTATCAGCTACTGATTGGGATGAAGTTCAATCCTTGGTTACAGTTCTACTTTAAGCTCTTCTATTTGAATGTGCCAGTTTCACACAGCTTATTTGTTAGATTCTATTGGACCCATTGGAACTTCAACGTTAATTTCACAAATTTGCCAGCGATGCAAAATTAATTCCACAATAGTTTGACATTTCGCATTATGATCTCAAATCATAATCATAATTGTGAATTCCGATGAGAAATGACAACTTTGAGAAGATAAAGCTCATTACTAGTATGTCAGTACTTTTCCCCTTTTACCAGCTCATACTATTGTGTGCCCCTTTGTTAGTGTACGGCCATTGATGAGAGCCCTGTTTGCTAATTGGAAGACCTTCAGTCCATCAAGGATCCACTAAAAGGCCGGTAAGTAAGAGGTTGGGAATCCATTCATCATTACTTTCATAATTAAGTGACGGTTGTGGCATGATAACATCCAGATATTTATTGCTTCTCCCATGGATAGTATTATTCTTCAAAGCTTTATACCATCCTCTGCAAATACAGTGAGGGTACTTTCCATCATATATTCATTCTGTAAGTCAGTTAAACGGCAGTGGTTAAAAAACTGAACCTTACGGCACACCACAACCCTTAATATAAAAAGCCAACATGTCTGCCCTCTATGGGGTAAAGTCACTAAAAAAACAGTAAGTTATGCAATTTGTGTACCAGGCTTTATACATACAGCACCTACCATGTTTCCCCTAAACAGGTATGCTCATCCGGATTCCGGATAACCGGGTAACCCGGATATCCAAACTTTTTTACGCTATCCGATTCGGATTCCGGATTCTTAAAAAAAATCCCAATAGCTATCTGCGGATATTTGGACGCATGATACGGATATCCGCGGATATTGCAGGTATCCGGATCCGAAATCGATTACAAAGTAAAAATTCCTCCTCCCTCCTCCTCCTCCCTGTTCATGGATTTTGTCATCCAGGGATTTGTAGGCAAGACCACCAACCTTTTGGTTAACAGCCAAATGCGCTAACCAATTGCGCCACAGAGACTGTGCACACAGCTGCTGCTAAATGATTTTATTGGGATGTATGTGTGTCTTTTGGAGGGAGGAAGTAAGTCTGCTCCAAGAAGTTTAACACCACTTTTTCCTACAGCGAAGCATTCACTGTTTGGCAGTATAGTGGTGAGCATAGCTGCCTTCCAAGCAGACAGTTGACTTGCGTTCAATTCCTGGCCAATGTATGTGAGCTTGCTTTTGACATCCTACAAATCCCTGGAAGACAATGAACAGTTAGGAGGAGGAGGAGGAGGAGGTGTTTTTCACCTTCCAAAATGGTTTGGAAGCATTTAAAAGGGCACTTCCGGATTTTCATCCAGATATCCGAATAGGTCAGATATCCGCGGATAATGCGTCCGGATATCCACGTTCACGCGGATATCTAAAAGGTCAGATTCGGATATCCGAACCGGATCCGGATATCTGGATATCCGGATCAATTCGGATTTTAAAAAGTACCATCCGAGCACCCTTGCCCCTAAAGTAAGACATAAGCTCTAGCAGAAATTCCTAGTATGCTTGAAATATAAGCCCTCCCCCGAATGTAATCCCTACCTGGCAGCAGCCCACATAGAAAAAACATTGCGAAAAAAGCAGGCAGTTAAAGAGGAACTTCAGCCTAAGCAAACATTCTTTCATTAAGTTACATTAGTTATGTTATTTAAAATAGATAGGTAATATAATCTCTTACCCACCCTGTTTTAAAAGAACAGGCAAATGTTTGATTTCATGATGGCAGCCATCTTTTTGGTTGTAATGAGGTGACAGGGAGTGTGATACACAGTTCCAACTGTCCTGTGTCCTGATCACCCCTCCCAGTTGCTAAGCAACGTGAATAACAACATAGCAAATCCCATCATGCTCTGCACAGCATCAGGGAAAAAAGCCCGGGCTTTTTTTCTTGGATGGGTGGAGCTTAGATAAAAATACAGCTAAAAATGATGCTTTGGTAAGAAAAACAAGGTTCTGATGCTGTTAAACTGTTAAAGAAACACCAAGCCTTTTCAGTTCTGCTGAGTAGATTTTTAGTCCGGAGGTTCACTTTAAATTCTGACAGAACCGATTTGGGCCAGTCCATCTCTATAAACGCCTCAATTCACTAAGCTTAACTCCTGTCTTTAATAACTCTTCAGAGCTGTTTTACAGTTATCACCATGGTGATATAATTGTGATAACTGTAAAACAGCTCTGAAGAGTTATTAAAGACAGGAGTTAAGCTTAGTGAATTGAGGCGTTTGTGGGGAATTCTCAGGGATTTCTTTGTTTTCAACAGCATTTCCTGAACAGCAGTTTAACTGCCAAAATAGTAAGATACCAACCAGCCTCCCTACTCACTTGCACACTATTTTGGCAGTTAGACTTTGCTACTGGTGTTCAAGAAATGCTGTTGCAAACAAAGGAAACCCTGAGAATCCCCCATGAGGAGATGGAGTGGCTCAAAACCTGTCGGTTCTGTCAGATTTGAACTACCTACTTTTTTCTGTGATAGTGGTCCTTTAAAGGATACTGCAGCCGAAAGGCTGCAGAGAGATAAAACCTGCATTGTGCAAGTAAAGAAAAGTACATACTCACCGCTCCCCTCGCTCCCTGCCGTCGGGTCCCGCTCGTCAGCCACAGCTCCCGGTACTGGCCGACTCTCCTGACCCCTGACCCGGACATACTGTGCCGCACATGCGCAGTATGTCCTGTAATCTTCGCTTCTGGCGTCGCATCATGACGCCAGAAGTACGGACACTCCCCCGCCTCCTGCGTGTGCGCTCCAGCAGCTTCACTATAAAGCTACATGCTAGCTTTATAGTGGAGCCGCTGGAGCGCACACGCAGGAGGCGGGGGAGTGTCCGTACTTCTGGCGTCGCATCATGAAGAAGATTACAGGACATACTGTGCATGTGCGGCGCAGTATGTCCGGGTCAGGGGTCAGGAGAGTCGGCCAGTACCGGGAGGTGTGGCTGACGAGCGGGACCCGACGGCAGGGAGCGAGGGGAGCGGTGAGTATGTACTTTTCTTTACCTACACAATGCAGGTTTTATCTCTCTGCAGCCTTTCGGCTGCAGTATCCTTTAAGCTGAACTACTGAAATAAATGGACTTTGCACAATATTCTATTTTTTGAGTTTCATCTGTACTGCCACCACCTCACAGGAATTTGCAAGGAAGTCCTAAACCTTTAAATTATTTTAGACAAATTGACTAGAATTAACAATACAACAATCTGGCATCTCATCAGAAAACAGGATTCTTTGCTGGGTCATACAGAACAAGGGCAAGACTGCAATTGTTTAACCATTTATTCCATAATGACATTGCACATGAAAATCCTTACAGAAAAAAATGTCAAAAATATGATATCTCAAAGCGTAATAATCCGCACCACCTTCAAGCATGTATCTCCATTTATTGGTAGAAAAAGACAAACATATTAAAAAGAACTGTAGGGCAAAACAGTCCGCTGTTTCGGGCTACCTGCCCATCTTCAAGTTGCCCAGTTCTGATTAAAACACATTTCAATGCACACATATATACACATCTCGTCCAATCATAGAAGGTATGCAAATTAGAGAACCTGATGGGGAACTGATCATTTGCATATGCTGACCACTCCTATAGAGTCACCAAGTGAGCTGATTGGCTAAAGTCAAATTTCAAATTCCCAGCACAATGTGAATACAATAAAAATTGTTATCAGCATCTCTCATTAGATCTCTCATAATGGTTAGATCAATATAAACAATATCAACAAACATACCCATCATTATATTGGTTCAAAAGCAAGAACGGGTGTCAGAAAATAGATACTCACATGGGGATCGAAATCTTATAAATAAACCCCACCGGTAAAGTATGATGGGAAGGTCTGCCACCCAATCAGGAAGTCCAGGGGTGTGTATCAGACGCCGCATGCGAAGAAGCGCCGACCTATCAGAATATCGCCGGCGTGGCGGTGACGTCAGCGCGAAGCAAACGCCGACCAGTAGGAAACTTCCGCACAAGGCGGAATTACGTAGTTAGTACCATACGGCGTCATGGCAACCAGACGCTCCTAACATACGGGACCCGCCAACCAATAGAATGCCTAAAGGGTCGGACTACGAGCTGCCGCCGACCTATGAGTAAAAATGAAATCACTATTGAGGACGTCATGGCAACCAGACGCCTCAAACACATAGCTTGATACTACTGGGCACGAATTATCATTAGTTATTGAATAGTTCACAGTAAAAAATATACACATTCCTGGAAACACTATTAGGGGCAGACCCACTCCATCAAAATAAAAATATAAATATATATAAGAGTAAATTACTCACCCGCTCTTGCTTAATAATGAACTCAATTGTATTCAACCCTCCCTATGGAAAAAGACATATCAACATATAAACATACCATAAATAGTGATTACATGAATAATTTCAAAAAGCTAAATATATACATTAATGAGCAAAATTGAGTTACCAATCCAGTTCAAGATCATAATCCTTATTGAGGCCAGTATTAACTGTATCCAGCTCCCTAATCCATTTGGATTCAATTTTAGACAATTTGGAGTGCCGATTGCCACCCTTACTATCCATTTTAACTCCATCAATAACACAGACTCTTAGCTGACTAACATTATGGCCACTACGAGTAAAATGTTCAGAAACTGTTTGTTCCATGTTCTTCTTTCGAATGGCAGATTTATGTGAAGCTACTCTATCTTTAAGTCTTTGTGTTGTCTGCCCAACATAACTCTTACCACAGGGGCACTTAAGTAGGTAAATAACCCAGCTGGAGTCACATGTATATCTATCGTGGACATTGTACTTCTTACCGCTAGTGGGGTGAAAAAAATGATCTCCCCTAATCAAACTATTACATATGTGACAATTTAAGCAAGGAAAGGTACCACATTGCCTGGGTCTACTCTTCCTCCTCAAAATATCTGAATGTACCAAATTAGTGCGTAATGAGGGAGCACGTTTATAACAAAACATGGGAGAATGCTGGAATTCCTTAACATAGGGGAGTGAATCACCTAATATACCCCAGTGTCGTTTAACACACCGTTCAATTTGTCTACTGATGGTGCTGTATGTAGAAACAAATGAGACCCTATTGTCACCCCTCCTAGACCCCCTCTTTCTCTCCCTACTCCTGTCCAGCTGTTCGTTAAGTAAATTAGTAGGATAACCCCTCTGTCTGAACCGGCCCACCATTTCTGAAATTCTCACATCCCGTTTATTGTCCACATTCACTATCTTGTCAATTCGTTTGAACTGTCCTCCAGGAATGTTATGTATCATATGTTGGGGATGGAAACTCTTGTAGTGGAGTATGGCATTCCTATCCGTATCTTTACGGTACAAATCTGTGACCAGCTTACCACCATCCTTAATCACAAGGGTGTCCAAATATGAAATGCTCGTCTGATCACTATTAATGGTCAGTCTGATCACAGGATATCTGCAGTGCAGGGCATCGACAAACTCAGTAAGAGCCGAGGGTGGCCCCGCCCACAAGCAAAAAACGTCGTCTATGTAACGGTACCAACATCGCGCATGTTTTTTAAACAATGGCGAAGTATAGACAAATGCCTCCTCATAAAGACCCATGAAGAGGTTAGCATATGCGGGAGCCACACTCGACCCCATTGCCGTCCCCCTGCACTGCAGATAGAAAGAGTCATCAAACAGGAAGTAATTCTCCCTCAAAATAATGTTCAACAGAGAGAGCAAGAAAGATCTCTGAGGGTCATCATAATCAGAAGACGTGAAGAGGAAATGTTCCACAGCCTCTACACCCCCATCATGAGGGATGGAGGTGTAGAGGCTCTCCACATCCAAAGTAACCAGCAAACATTGATCTTCAACATCATCAAATTTCTGCAACTCATTTAAAAATGCACCCGTATCCTTAATGTAAGAGGGCAAACCAACCACAAAAGGCTGTAGGACACGATCCAAGAACTGAGTTTGTCGATGCCCTGCACTGCAGATATCCTGTGATCAGACTGACCATTAATAGTGATCAGACGAGCATTTCATATTTGGACACCCTTGTGATTAAGGATGGTGGTAAGCTGGTCACAAATTTGTACCGTAAAGATACGGATAGGAATGCCATACTCCACTACAAGAGTTTCCATCCCCAACATATGATACATAACATTCCTGGAGGACAGTTCAAACGAATTGACAAGATAGTGAATGTGGACAATAAACGGGATGTGAGAATTTCAGAAATGGTGGGCCGGTTCAGACAGAGGGGTTATCCTACTAATTTACTTAACGAACAGCTGGACAGGAGTAGGGAGAGAAAGAGGGGGTCTAGGAGGGGTGACAATAGGGTCTCATTTGTTTCTACATACAGCACCATCAGTAGACAAATTGAACGGTGTGTTAAACGACACTGGGGTATATTAGGTGATTCACTCCCCTATGTTAAGGAATTCCAGCATTCTCCCATGTTTTGTTACAAATGTGCTCCCTCATTACGCACTAATTTGGTACATTCAGATATTTTGAGGAGGAAGAGTAGACCCAGGCAATGTGGTACAATGTCCACGATAGATATACATGTGACTCCAGCTGGGTTATTTACCTACTTAAGTGCCCCTGTGGTAAGAGTTATGTTGGGCAGACAACACAAAGACTTAAAGATAGAGTAGCTTCACATAAATCTGCCATTCGAAAGAAGAACATGGAACAAACAGTTTCTGAACATTTTACTCGTAGTGGCCATAATGTTAGTCAGCTAAGAGTCTGTGTTATTGATGGAGTTAAAATGGATAGTAAGGGTGGCAATCGGCACTCCAAATTGTCTAAAATTGAATCCAAATGGATTAGGGAGCTGGATACAGTTAATACTGGCCTCAATAAGGATTATGATCTTGAACTGGATTGGTAACTCAATTTTGCTCATTAATGTATATATTTAGCTTTTTGAAATTATTCATGTAATCACTATTTATGGTATGTTTATATGTTGATATGTCTTTTTCCATAGGGAGGGTTGAATACAATTGAGTTCATTATTAAGCAAGAGCGGGTGAGTAATTTACTCTTATATATATTCATATTTTTATTTTGATGGAGTGGGTCTGCCCCTAATAGTGTTTCCAGGAATGTGTATATTTTTTACTGTGAACTATTCAATAACTAATGATAATTCGTGCCCAGTAGTATCAAGCTATGTGTTTGAGGCGTCTGGTTGCCATGACGTCCTCAATAGTGATTTCATTTTTACTCATAGGTCAGCGGCAGCTCGTAGTCCGGCCCTTTAGGCATTCTATTGGTTGGCGGGTCCCGTATGTTAGGAGCGTCTGGTTGCCATGACGCCGTATGGTACTAACTACGTAATTCCGCCTTGTGCGGAAGTTTCCTACTGGTCGGCGTTTGCTTCGCGCTGACGTCACCGCCACGCCGGCGATATTCTGATAGGTCGGCGCTTCTTCGCATGCGGCGTCTGATACACGCCCCTGGACTTCCTGATTGGGTGGCAGACCTTCCCATCATACTTTACCGGTGGGGTTTATTTATAAGATTTCGATCCCCATGTGAGTATCTATTTTCTGACACCCGTTCTTGCTTTTGAACCAATATAATGATGGGTATGTTTGTTGATATTGTTTATATTGATCTAACCATTATGAGAGATCTAATGAGAGATGCTGATAACAATTTTTATTGTATTCACATTGTGCTGGGAATTTGAAATTTGACTTTAGCCAATCAGCTCACTTGGTGACTCTATAGGAGTGGTCAGCATATGCAAATGATCAGTTCCCCATCAGGTTCTCTAATTTGCATACCTTCTATGATTGGACGAGATGTGTATATATGTGTGCATTGAAATGTGTTTTAATCAGAACTGGGCAACTTGAAGATGGGCAGGTAGCCCGAAACAGCGGACTGTTTTGCCCTACAGTTCTTTTTAATATGTTTGTCTTTTTCTACCAATAAATGGAGATACATGCTTGAAGGTGGTGCGGATTATTACGCTTTGAAACTACTGAATCCTGTGGTGTCCAGGATTTTTCTCCAGCACACCTACCATTCCTGACCGGATGGTTTGCCAGTGAGTGCTACCCTACACATAGGACTACTAAAAATATGATATCTGACAATTTGAAGTAAGATTTGAATAGCAAAAATAAAAAGGATTAAAAGTAAAAAAAAACTGAGCTGGTCAGTAGTGATGAAGAGCGAAACTGTCGATATTCTTTTCGCATTCATTTTTGCGAAAATATTGTTAACTTCGATTTTCAAGCAAAAATGGCATCAACAATCATTCTGCACGAAGTTTGCGGGTTTTTTGCATTTTTGCAAATTTTGATGCTAAATTAAAAGATTTCCCGTTTTCGTAAATTTTCAGAGTAAAAATAGAAAATGCTCATGTTTTTCACAATTATTCGCATCGGAAAGAAAAACTTGTTTCCTTTGACCATGTATTCTGCAAATAGTTTCTCGAAAACAAAAATAGTATTTTTTCGATGCGAAAAATGGCCAGTCTCTCTGGAATTACCGGGCCTCCGCTGAGGTTCTATCAATCCAAAGCTCTGGGAAGACCTTGTAAAAATCCAACAATCTTTCTAAAGTCCAACAATCTTTGTAAAATCCAACATGGTTACCAGCTGTCTATGCTGGTTCTAGCATCTGATCGATGTTGTTATTCCTCAACCAAGCAAAAGACAAACGACCCTTGTGAGCTTGTAACACAGCTCTTAAAAAGACTCTGAAGCGAGAATAAATCTCGCTTCAGAGCTCATAGTTAGCAGGGGCATGTGTGCCCCTGCTAAACCGCCGCAATAGCGCCGCTAAACGGGAGTACCCTTCACCCCCAAACCCCCCACTGCGACACCTGGTCGCAGACTTGGTCGCTCCTGGAGGCAGGGCTAACGGCTGCAGCCCTGCCTCCAGTCGCGTCTGTCAGCGGCGCATCGCCGACTCTCCCCCGCCCCTCTCAGTGAAGGAAGACTGAGAGGGGCGGGGGAGAGGCGGAGATACGCACTGACAGACGCGCGTGGGGCAGGGCTGCGGCGGTTAGCCCTGTCCCAACCAGGAAGCGCTCCCCCGCTGAAACGAGGGGATTTGGGGGATCAGGGACCCCCGTTAAGCCGCGGGATAGCGGCGGTTTAGCAGGGGCACACATGCCCCTGCTATCTATGAGGTCTGAAGCGAGATTTATTCTCGCTTCAGACTCTCTTTAACCCCCTCTCTGTTGGGGAGGAGTTCATAATGAGAGCGGAGGTGGACTTTGCAATCTTTCTTTCCAGATCCGCCCCCTTCATTATAGGCATCAATGGATATGAAATACATGAAATTATCATATCTCCTTGGCAACACATAACACAATAAATCCGAGGTGAGTTTCGGTGCACTCACAAATTCATATATCCTTTGTCATATTTCATGTCAGAGGATTTAATGACTTGGGCTAGGAATATGATACAATTCTTATTTATGTCTGTAAACATTAATATTCCGTGAAGTAACAATCCCCATTACTTACATGAAGCTGGCATTTATAGAAATATGAAAATAAGACAGAAGATCTACACTATTTCTGTGTGAGTCTGCAGTCCAGGCCCGGATTTACATCACAGGAGCCTATATAGGCAAAGATGTCCATGAACCCTAGAATTCACCTTCCATGAACCTACAAACCCCCGCTGAACCACACCGCCAGTGTGCTGCTGTCTCAGCTGTCACTTCTCCCTTACTTCTCTTGCCCATCATAGGTGAGTACAGGTGCCCCTTAGTATTAGATAGCCAGAGGTACCCTCAGTATTAAGTAGCTAGAGGTACCCCAACTGAAGGGGGATCTCATCAATGGAATGCCGAGAGCTGGGTGAGTAACCTCACATTTACGCTCTGCTCAGGACTTGTGCATAGGGAAGAAGGAAGGCATAAGGGAGAAGTATGAGCCGCCTTTCCATCATCAGGCGCCTGTAGGCACGTGCCTACAGTGCCTTCTTTTCTGATGTCCGCCCCTTTGCAGAATTTGAACCCCAGTCACCGAGTGACAGACTGTCCCAGATTTGAAGCCTGTTGCTTGTCCATAATGGTGAAAAAGTATCTTAACTTTATCTTGTACTAGCTGATTGCCCGGCGTTGCCCGGGTATGTATTTGGCTGGTGTTGGCTCTGCCCACTTTTCCTAACCCTAACACACAATGACTCAATGACCTAGTTTGTGAGCTTTGCATTGTTTGGCATCAATAATTTGCATTGAAATGAATCAAATCTGATTGGCTGTGGCTCCACCCTCTTTTCTGAATTTGAGCCCCAGTCACCCAATGACCAACTGTAACAGATTTTAAACTTGTGTCCTTAACAGTGCAAGAATGGCAGCAATTGAATATTCCCCTTGAAAAGCAATAAGTGAATTTGGATTGGCTTTTGTAGGCTCCACCCTCTTTTCTGAATATTAATCCCAGTCACCCAGTGACCAACTGTGCAAAGTTTGAGAACCCTACCGTTAACAGTGTAAGAATGTCTGCAGTTTACATTTTTCCAGTGAAATTTGTATTTGTCTCCGCCCACTGATGACCCAGCATTGCCTGGGTATGTATTTGGCTGGTGTTGGCTGTGCCCACTTTTTCTAACAGTAACAGACAATTACTGAATTACTCAATGACCAAATTTGTGAGCTTTGCAGTCTTTGGCATCAATAATTTGCATTGAAATGAAACAAATCTGATGGGCTGTTTGTGTCTCCACCCCTTTCCTGAATTTGAACCCCAGTCACCCAATAAATAACTGTACTCAGTTTGGGGCTTGTGCCATTAACAGTGCAATAATGGCAGTAATGAAATATTCCCCTTGAAAATCAATAGATTAATTTTGATTGGCTTTTGTAGGCTCCATCCACTTTTATGAATAACTAGCTGATTGCCCGGCGTTGCACGGGTAGGTATTTGGCTGGTGTTGGCTCCTCCCACTTTTTTTAACCCTAACACACAATTACTCAATGACCAAGTTTGTGAGCTTTGTGTTCTTTGGCATCAATAATTTGCATTGAAATGAAAAACATCTGATTGGCTGTTTGTGGCTCCACCCACATTTCTGAATTTGAACCCCAGTCAGCCAATGACCAACTGTACCAGGTATGAGGCCTGTGCCATTAACAGTGCAAGAATGGCAGCAATTAAATATTCCCCTTGAGAAGCAATAGGTGACGTTTGATTCACTTTTGTAGGCTCCACCCACTTTTCTGAATATTAAACCCAGTCACCCAGTGACCAACTGTGCAAAGTTTGAGATCCCTACCATTAACAGTGTAAGAATGGCTGCAGCTTACATTTTCCCAGTGAAATTTGTATTTGTCTCCACCCACTGAAGACCCGGCATTGCCCGTGTATGTATTTTACTGATTTGGGCCCTGCCCACTTTTTCTAACCCTAACGCACAAACACTCAATGACCAAGTTTGTGAGCTTTGGGGTCTTTGGCATCAATAATTTGTATATTTCGATAGAAATTAAACAAATCAGATTGGCTGTTTGTGGCTGCACCCCTCTCCAGCATTTGAACCCTAGTCACCCAATGACCAACTGTAGCAGGTTTGAGGCATCTGCTATTACCAGTGTAAAAACGGCAGCAATTTGAATATTCCCCTTGAAAATCAACAGGTGAATTGTGATTGGCTATTATAGGCTCCACCCACTTCCCTGAATATTAATCTCAGTCACCCAGTGACCATCTGGGCAAAGTTTGAGATCCCTGCCATTAACAGTGAAGAAGGGCTGCAGTTTACATTTTTCCCAGTTAATGACCCTGCCATTAACGGTGTAAGAATGGATGCAGTTTATATTTTCCCAGTAAAATTTGTTTTTGGCTCCGCCTGCTTTTTGTAACCTGGACACACAGTCACTCAATGACCATGTTTGCGAGCTTTGGGTCTTTAGCATTAATTTATATTTTCCTAGTGAAATGAAACAAATCTGATTGGCTGTTTGTGGCTCTGTCCCCTTTTCTGAATTTGAACCTCAGTAACTCAATGACCAACAGTGCAAGAATGGCAGCAATTGTAATATTCCCCTTGAAAATCAGCAGGTGAATTTTGATTGGCTTTTTTAAGCTCCACCCACTTTTCTGAATAATAATCCAAGTCACCCAGTAATCAGCTGTGCAAAGTTTGAGAACCCTGCCATTAACAGTGAAGAAGGGCTGCAGTTTACATTCTCCCAGAGAAATCTGTTTTTGACTCCACCCAGTTTTTGTAACCTTGATTCACAGTCACTCAATGAGCAAGTTTGTGAGCTTTCGGGTTCCTGGCATCAAAATTGTGCTAATGGAAGCAGTTTATCCAGAAAAGAAATGTGACTGTTTGTGGCTCCACCCCTTTAGTGAATTTGAACGACCGACTGTAGCAGGTTTGAGGCCTCTGGCATTAACAGTGTAAGAATGGCAGCAGTTTCAATATTCCCCTTGAAAATCAATAAATGAATTTTGATTGGCTCTTGTAGGCTCCACCTACTTTTCTGAATATTAATCCCAGTCACCCAGTGACCAACTGTGTCAAGTTTAAGAACCCTGCCATTAACAGTGTAAGAATAGCTGCAATTTATATTTTCCCATGTAAAAAGTTAGTTGTGTAGTGTCTAACCTTCACATGCAGTCACTCAATGACCAAGTTTATGAGATGTGGGGTCTTTGGCATCAATAAGTTGCATTTTCCCATTGCAATTAAACAAATGTTTTTGGCCCACTCCCTTTTCAGCATTTAAACCCCAGTCTGCCAGTGACTGACTGTACCAGATTTGAGGCCTCTGCCATTAAGAGTGTATGAATGGCAGCAATGTAAATATTCCCCTTGAAAATCAAAAGGTGAATTTTGATTGGCTGCTGTAGGCTCCACCCACTTTCCTGAATATTAATCCCAGTCACCCAGTGGCCAACTGCATCAAGTTTGAGAACCCTGCCAATAACAGAGTGGCTGAAATCAATCTAACAAATCTGATTGGCTGTTTGTGGCTCCACCCCCTTTAGTGAATTTTGACCCCAGTCAGCCAATTATTGATTGTATCAGGTTTGAGGCCTCTGCAATTAACAGTGTAAGAATGATAGCAATGTAAATATTCCCCTTGAAAACCAATAGGTGAATTTTGATTGGCTGTTGTAGTCTCCACCCACATTTCTGAATAATAATCCCAGTCACCCAGTGGCCAATTGTGTCAAGTTGCATTTGCTATTAACAGTATAAGAATGGTAGTCGTTTAAATATTCCCTTTGAAAATCAAAAGGTGAATTTTTATTGGCTATTGTAAGCTCCACCCACTTTCCAAAATCTTAATCTCATTCACCCAGTGACCAACTGTGCAATGTTTGACAACCCTGCCTTTAACGGTGTAAGAATGGCTGCAGTTTATATTTTCCCAGTAAAATTTGTTTTTGGCTCCACCTACTTTTTGTAACCTTGACACACAGTCACTCAATGACCAAGTTTGTGAGCTTTCAGGTTCCTGGCATCAAAAATGTGCGAATGGAAGCAGTTTATCTACCAAGGAAATCTTATTGGCTGTTTGTGGCCACGCCCCTTTAGTGAATTTGGACCCCAGTCACCCAATGACCGACTGTAGCAAGTTTGAAGCCTCTGCCATTAACAGTGTAAGAATGGCAGCAGTTTAAATATTCCCCTTGAAAATCAATAGGTGAATTTTGATTTGCTGTTGTATGCTCTACCCACTTTCCTGAATCTTAATCCCATTCACCCAGTGACCAAGTGTGGCAAGTTTGAAAACCCTGCGATTCACAGTCTAAGATTGGCTGCAGTTTACATTTTCCCAATTAAAATATATGGCTGCAATTTCATTGGCTGTTTTTTTGCTCCGCCCACTTTTCCTGGGATTGGAAACATGGTCACCAAGTGACCAACTGTGCCAAGTGTGGGGACTCTGGCTTTATTACTATGAGAATGGCAGCCTTTTCCATTTTTTCCATTGACATGAATGGGTAAAATCTGATTTGCTGTTTGTAGCTCCGCTCAAGTGTGCAGGGGGGCCACGAGACCCCCAGAACAAATCATCCCAGGTAGTAAGGGATCTGTATACCAAGTTTCGTTCAAATCGGTCAAGCCGTTTTTGCGTGATCGCGGCACATACATACACACACACACACACACACACACACACATCCGATTTTATATATATATATATATAGATAGCTGATGAATCGGCATTGCCCGGGTATGTATTTGGCTGGTGTTAGCTCCAGCCACTTTTTCTAACCCTAACATACAAATACTCAATGATCACTTTTGTGAGCTTTGGGGTCTTTGTCATCAATAATTTGTTTATTCCCATAGAAATGAAACAAATCAGATTGGCTGTTTGTGGCTCTGCCCCTCTGCCCCAGCATTTGAACCCCAGTCACCCAATGACCAACTGTAGCAGGTGAATTTTGATTGGCTATTATAGGCTCCACCCACTTCCCATAATATTAATCTCAGTCAACCAGTGACCATCTGGGCAAAGTTTGAGAACCCTTGCCATTAACAGTGTAAGAATGACTGCAGTTTATATTTTCCTAGTGAAATTTGTTTTTGGCTCCGCCCACTTTTTGTAACCTTGACACACAGTCACTCAATGACCAAGTTTGTGAACTCTGGTGTCCTTGGCATCGATAATTTGTAATTTACCAGTGAGATGAAACAAATCTGATTGGCTGTTTGGAGCTCCACCCCTTTTCTGAATTTAAACCCAAGTGATCCAATGACCAACTGTACCAGGTTTGAGGCTTGTGCTATGAACAGTGCAAAAATGGCAGCAATTTAAATATTCCCATTGAAAATCAACAGGTGAATTTTGATTTTCTTTTTAGGCTCCACCCACTTTTCTGAATATTAATTCCAGTCACCCGATGACCAAGTTTTAAGCTTTCGGGTTTCTGCCATCAAAATTGTGTGAATGGAAGCAGTTTATCCAGTAAAGTAATCTGATTGGCTGTTTGTGGCTTCACCCTTTTAGAGGATTTGAACCCCAGCCACTTCATGACCGACTGTAGCTGGTTTGAGGCTTCTGCCATTATTAGTGTAAGAGTGGCAGCAGTTTCAATATTTCCCTTGAAAATCAATAGGTGAATTTTGATTGACTGTTGTAGTTTTCACCCACTTTCCTGAATATTCATCCCAGTCATCCATTGACCAACTGTGTCACGTTTGAGAACCCTGCCAATAACAGAATGGCTGAAATCAATCTAACAAATCGGATTGGCTGTTTGTGGCTCCATCCCCTTTAGTGAATTTGGACCCCAGTCACCTATCAGGCAAGAGGCCTCTGCCATTAACAGTGTAAGAAAGGTAGCAATGTAAATATTCCCCTTGAAAATCAATAGGTGAAATTTGATTGGCTGTTGTTGGCTCCACCCACATTTCTGAATATTAATCCCAGTCACCCAATGGCCCACTGTGTCAAGTTTGTGAACCCTGCCATTAACAGTGTAAGAATGGCTGCAGTTTATATTTTCCCCTGTAAAAAATGGTTGTTGGCTCCGCCCACTTTTTCTAACCTTGACATACAGTCACTCAATGGCCAAGTTTATGAGCTTTGGGCTTTTGGTATCAATCATTTGTATATTCCCATTGAAATTAAAAAAAATCTGATTGGCTGTTTGTGGCTCCGCCCCCTTTCCGAATTTGAACCCCAGTCACCCAGTGACTAACAGTACCAGGTTTGAAGCATCTGCTATTAACAGTGTAAGAATGGCAGCAATGTAAATATTCCCTTTGAAAATCAACAGGTGAATTTTAATTGGCTGTTGTAGGCTCCACCCACTCTCTTTAATATTCATCCCATTCACCCAGTGACCAACTGTGCAAAGTTTGAGAACCCTGCCAGTAACAGTGTAAGAATGGCTGCAGTTTATATTTTCCTAGTGAACTTTATTTTTGCCTCCGCCCACTTTTTGTAACCTTGACCCACAGTCACTCAATGACCAAGTTTGTGAGCTTTCAGGTTCCTGGCATCAAAAATGTGTGAATGGTAGCAGTTTTTTCACCAAGGAAATCTGATTGGCTGTTTGTGGCCCGCCCCTTTAGTGAATTTGGACCCCAGTCACCCAATGACCGACTGTAGCAAGTTTGAAGCCTCTGCCATTAACAGTGTAAGAATGACAGCAGTTTTAATATTCCCCTTGAAAATCAATAGGTGACTTTTGATTGGCTGTTGTAGGCTCCACCCACTTTCCTGAATCTTAATCTCATTCACCCAGTGACCAAGTGTGCCAAGTTTGAAAACCCTGCGATTAACAGTGTATGAATGGCTGCAGTTTACATTTTTCTTTTTAAAATGAATGGCTGAAATTTCATTAGCTGTTTTATGCTCCGTCCACTTTTCCTGGATTTGTAACCTCGGTCACCAAGTGACCAACTGTGCCAAGTGTGGGGACTCTGGCTCGATTACTGTGAGAATGGCAGCCTTTTCCATTTTTTCCATTCACTTTAATGGGTGGAATCTGATTTGCTGTTTGTAGCTCCGCCCACGTGTGCAGGGGGGACGCGAGACCCCCAGAACATATCATCCCAGGTAGTAAGGGATCTGTATACCAAGTTTCGTTCAAATCGATCAAGCCGTTTTCACGTGATCGCGGCACGCACACACGGACGCACACACACATACATACACACACACACACACACACACACACACACATCCGATTTTATATACAGGATCTTCTCAAAAAATTAGCATATTGTGATAAAGTTCATTATTTTCTGTAATGTACTGATAAACATTAGACTTTCATATATTTTAGATTCAAATACACACAACTGAAGTAGTTCAAGCTTTTATTGTTTTAATATTGATGATTTTGGCATACAGCTCATGAAAACCCAAATTTCCTATCTCAAAAAATTAGCATATTTCATCCGACCAATAAAAGAAAAGTGTTTTTAAAACAAAAAAAGTCAACCTTCAAATAATTATGTTCAGTTATGCACTCAATACTTGGTCGGTAACCCTTTTGCATAAATGACTGCTTCAATGCGGCGTCGCATGGAGGCAATCAGCCCGTGGCACTGCTCAGGTGTTTTGGAGGCCCAGGATGCTTTGATAGCGGCCTTAAGCTCATCCAGAGTGTTGGGTCTTGCGTCTCTCAACTTTCTCTTCACAATATCCCACAGATTCTCTATGGGGTTCAGGTCAGGAGAGTTGGCAGGCCAATTGAGCACAGTAATACCATGGTCAGTAAACCATTTACCAGTGGTTTTGGCACTGTGAGCAGGTGCCAGGTCATGCTGAAAAATGAAATCTTCATCTCCATAAAGCTTTTCAGCAGATGGAAGCATGACCCCACTTTTGAACCAGAAACAGCGGCAGAAGTGCCTGACATGGGCTACAAAGAAGCAGCACTGGACTGTTGCTCAGTGATCCAAAGTACTTTTTTCTGGATGAAAGCAACTTTTACAAGTCATTCGGAAATCAAGGTGCCAGAGTCTGAAGGAAGACTGGAGAGAGGGAAATGCCAATATGCCTGAAGTCCAGTGTCAAGTACCCACAGTCAGTGATGGTCTGGGGTGCCATGTCAGCTGCTGGTGTTGGTCCACTGTGTTTTATCAAGGGCAGGGTCAATGCAGCTAGCTATCAGGAGATTTTGGAGCACTTCATGCTTCCATCTGCTGAAAAGCTTTCTGGAGATGAAGATTTCATTTATCAGCACGACCTGGCACCTGCTTACAGTGCCAAAACCACTGGTAAATGATTTACTGACCATGGTATTACTGTGCTCAATTGGCCTGCCAACTCTCCTGACCTGAACCCCATAGAGAATCTGTGGGATATTGTGAAAAGAAAGTTGAGAGACGCAAGACCCAACACTCTGGATGAGCTTAAGGCTGCTATCGAAGCATCCTGGGGCTCCATAACACCTGAGCAGTGCCACAGGCTGATTGCCTCCATGCCACGCCACATTGAAGCAGTCATTTCTACAAAAGGATTCCCGACCAAGTATTGAGTGCATAACTGAACATAATTATTTGAAGGTTGACTTCTTTTTATTTTAAAAACACTTTTCTTTTATTGGTCGGATGAAATATGCTATTTTTTTGAGATAGGAATTTGGAGTTTTCATGAGCTGTATGCCAAAATCATCAATATTAAAACAATAAAAGGCTTGAACTACTTCAGTTGTGTGTATTTGTATCTAAAATATATAAAAGTCTAATGTTTATCAGTACATTACAGAAAATAATGAACTTAATCACAATATGCTAATTTTTTTTTAGAAGATCCTGTATATAGATACCTACAGCTGCACAAGTGAAGATGTCATGGGCTGCTGGTTGTCCAAGATTAACCAGTGGCCAATATTGCAAAACACGCAGTTAAACATAAAAGGATATTCAGTAGAACTGGGGAGTGAAGACTTACAGGCAGATCCATATGTCCAGAGTGAACCATCTGACTTTTAGCCAAATTAACCAAGCTTGTATCTCAGACAGTTCCACACATCCCTGGGGAATCTCAATCATTTGTTGCAGCATACTGCAGATTTTTTTGATTTTTCTTTTGTTTGGGTGTTTTGCCCTATAGAAAACCGCCCACAGCATAAACTATTGTACATCATTAACACTAAAATAAAGACTATAAAATAACTGTGTCCAAGTAAAAATTTGGAGGCATATCTAGCTGACTGACTTTTTTCCGCTACGTAAGCAAACTCACTGGCAGCAGCCTGGGAGTGTCATGCAACCAAGTTCAAACTCTTCTTGCTTGTTTTAGTATGAGACCACACCTACCAATGACATCTTTCATACCATTTTTTGTTCTGTGCACTCAGATCCTCAGACATGTTCCCTTCCAATCTCATGATACCCAACTAGGCCCTGGTCCACCTGTTCCAACATTCTAAAAGTCGCTCATGCTTCCAAATACAACTAGCTGCCCCCTGCTGCTTGTCACAATATAATTTTGTCTATCTAAATGACATTTTATCTAATACTCAATAATAGTATAACGGTATAAGTATTTTCAGATCAGTTATCTGATCCGGTCATAATACAGTCCTTTCCATTGGCACCCAAACAAATACCTTTTTGTTTTCCTTTCCTCTGCAGTATTCAGTCTCTATCCATAATTGTATATCTCTCTTAAATCGACTTCTCACATAAAGGACTCAGCTTGATTCTTGTCCAAAATACTTTTAAATCCCCAGGTTTATCCGAGCAAACACAGATGTTAAAAGCAAGCCAAGACAACTTAATGGGCACATGAATTTAATTATATCCATAGCAATTTTAAAGTTATTGTTTACAGTTCATACAAAAATGTTATAGATTTTTCCTTTGCCCGATTGTCTAGGGGTAAACTCCTCGCATTTAATAATTTTCCTTGGACGAAAGCCATTAGCGTGGGTAATTGAAAACTTGTCATCCTGGAGGAGTATCTGTCTAACGGGCCCGTTCTGAAATTTAGTACGCCTAGACTAGGTGAGAACTAGCTCTTGAGGGCGAGATGAATGGAAAAAACAGAGTGAAGAGCCAGATGTCAGAGCTAAAATTATTTTTCAAGACGCGAAAACATTTTAAAAAACGCGAGTTGCGCTTTAATGACATCTCCATAAAAGGTTTAATGGAAACCTATTATTGTTCTAAATAAAAAGACATCAAAGTTACAAAAAGTTGTGTTGCTAAACTATGTTAAAAGGGGCTATTAACGTGATTTGACAATCACAATAAAAAATATCACCAGATATTTTATCCCGCATGAATTCATTCTTTAAAGCAATTTCTCACAAAACTATTTTTTTTAATTTGCTCTGGATATTTTTCTTTGACTGTTAGTTGACCTCAGGGGCTGGACATGTTGCCAGTTATTTTAGTTATAGAGTCCATATTTCTTTTTACGTTCTACAGCATGTACAGTAACACGTTATTCGCTTACAGTTCTCTCTGCGCTTTTTTGCAACACAAAACAATCCCTCGTCCTGGGAATATGTTGGCAGGGACTCCGGGCAGCTGGAAGTGATCAGCGCTGTAATTATTTCCTGTGCCTCGCACATCTGGAATATCAATCTTTGCAAAGATTTGAAAATGGCGTTAAACATGCCTGAGAAGAGTAGGGAGGTGATCTGCCCGGGATCAAGGGTGAAGGGGACTCGTCTTAAATATGCTGGCATGATAGTTAGGAAATACTGATGATAAAAAAAAACAAATTGCGCTTTTAATTGAAATGTCCAGGTTCCAGGCTAAATTCTGTGAAAATGGAAAATGCTCCAATAATAATAAGATGAATCATTCTTTTTTTCCTAGATATAATTTTTTTTATGAAAATGTAATATGTCTGGGCAAAGAAGTAAAAACTGGTACATACATCTATCTTTGGCTATTGGTTATCTGATATGCAATTATAAACACAGAGACTCATAGTCAGCTCCGATAGCAGATACTATTGGATCACTGATCAGGCAGAGAGAGGGGAGGGGTGCAGCAATGCAAATGAGGTAAGGATGAAGCCTAAACCTCTGCCTTTGAAAAAGAATCTGCCAGAAAAGACAGCAGTACAGCCTACAGATACAAATAAGCACTTCTTTATCCACTTGGCAAGCCAGTTTTTTTTTTTTTTTACCCCCTAAGAATTCTGACAATTTTGGCATTTCAGCTGTGTTGCTATTGACACAGCAATAACTTTTTACTTATGCCATCAATGTGATACATTTATTGGAGTTTATATGAGTAAATTAAGAAAATACCATTTTTTTTAATTTGTCAGCCTTCTTAATTTTCACATTACAGGTGCCATAATTATAAATCTCATCATACGTTGAATCATCAACTCTCAGGAAGATAGTGTCATATTGCAACAGGATCTGGATAGGATGGCTATATGGGCACATACATGGCAGATGCAATTCAATGTTGACAAATGTAAAGTCATGCATTTTGGTCGTACCAATGGTCTAGCACCATACAAAATAAATGGGATACAGTTGGGGAAATCAAACTTGGAGAAGGACTTAGGAGTACTCATCGACAACAAGTTAAATAATCGTACTCAATGCCAAGCAGCTGCAGCTAAAGCTAACACAATTTTGGGATGCATTAAAAGGGAAATAAAAACTTGAGATGCTAGCATAATATTGCCCCTGTTTAACTCTCTAGTAAGGCCACATCTGGAATATGGAATTCAGTTCTGGGCACCACATTACAAAAAAGATATTGCAGTTTTAGAGCAGGTGCAGAGACGAGCAACAATATTGATACGTGGGATGGAAGGTCTCACTTACCAAGAAAGGTTAGATAAACTTGGTTTATTTAGTCTAGAGAAAATACGCCTTAGAGGGGATCTAATTAACATGTATAAATACATCTGAGGGCAATATAATAGCTTGGCGGATGAGCTTTTTGTCCCTAGGCCTTCTCAAAGGACTAGTGGACATGATCTGCGCATGGAGGAAAAACGTTTTAGCCATTTATTTAGGAAAGGGTTCTTTACAGTAAGAGTGATTAAGATGTGAAATGCATTGCCACAGGAAGTTGTTATGGCAAACTCTATATCTGCATTTAAGGGGGGCTTAGATGCTTTCCTTGCGTTGAAAGACATCCATGGCTACAATTACTAGGTAATGCCTAATGATGTGGATCCAGGGATTTTATCTGATTGCCATCTGGAGTCGGGAAGGAAGTTTTCCCTTTTGGGGCTAATTGGACCAGGCCTTGTAAGGGTTTTTTCGCCTTCCTCTGGATCAACAGAGATATATGAGGGAGCAGGCTGGTGTTGTACTTTATACTGGTTGGACTCGATGGACATATGTCTTTTCTCAACCAAAATAACTATATAACTATTATGTAACTATGTAACTATGTGCTTTAATTCTGATACATGACCCCCATACACAAAGTTTTTTTAAAGGAAACCAGAGCTGAGCCTATATAAAAGTGTTATACATACCTGGGGCTTCCTCCAGCCCTATCCGCATGGATCGCTCCCACGCCGCCGTCCTCAGCCTTCTCCCTTTTTGGTTCCGGGTCCCGTAACTTCCTCCAGTCACGGTCAGTCTGCGCAAGAGAAGTGCGCTCTTTACATATCTCTCCGGCAGCCGCCAAAGAGATACGTAAAGGGCGCACTTCTCCTGCGCAGACTGACCGTGACTGGAGGAAGTTACGGGACCCGGAACCAAAAAGGGAGAAGGCTGAGGACGGCGGCGTGGGAGCGATCCATGCGGATGGGGCTGGAGAAAGCCCCCAGGTATGTATAACACTTTTATATCGGCTCAGCTCTGGTACACTTTAATAATATACCGTATATGTAATCTCTTGCCTTTCATATATATATATATATATTTTTATATATTTTTTATTTTTCCTTTTAAGATTTTTATAAATATATATATATATAAATATACTTTTTTTTCAGGGAACACCAGCCTCCACTTGGTATGTGTGTATGTGGGGACAATATATGAATATGTGTCTTTTTTAAGATCTTATTAATAAAGCCTATAAGTTTTATATATATATACAACTAGATGGGAAAAAAGGAAATTAAAAACACCTCACCCTTCACTAGCTACCAAACGAACTCTCTGAACATGTGCAATCCACTCATTTATATGCTTAACTGTGCTAGAGGTGGGCGTGGTCATGCAGGTGAGCTTAAGCGCGTTAAAGCGTAACCAAGAGCCCCTGTCACTGTTTTCCTGTTGTGTGCTGCAGCCCCTCTGTACTTATATATTTCTTATGGAGTTTGGGGACCTCCAGTGCTGCGTGGCACCCCTTGGTAATTTATATATATATATATATATATATATATATATATATATATATATATATATATATATATATATATATATATATATATATATATATATATACACTGTATGTATATATATATATATATATATATATAATCTTCTAGCGCACCTTAGAATTTATTTTTATGCATAAATCTCATCATAATTTATTATGTGGCTTGTCACAGTCAAAATGATACCACATATGCCATATTTCATTACTAGCTGGGCATGTAGCGCACCATTGTCACCAGCCTGTGCATCTGTGGCATCTATAGCTGTGGCCCTAGTGATCACATCCTATGGGCAGCAGCCATTACAAGTGTCCACAAATATTAAGGCCAAGTATAGGTGACGCAAGGGGTTATTTGATTAGTTAAAGGTTAACACTTCATTACAGGGGGGGGGCACTTAATTTTTTTTAATGTGACTGTCACTGAATAATTGCTGTTATTTGCTACAGCAGCAATCATTCTCTTTAAAACAGGTGCATGGTCATGCGCAAGCGCACGCACACACACAGTATCGATGCATGTGCAAGGTGGTGTCTTTAATGCTGAATGCTCAATTTCACATCCTGTAATGCAGGGGAGGACCAATTAGGACGTGTTATTTACCATATGCGCCATTAATGCCACATAATTTCCAAATAACACCAATCCTTCGCTCGCTATACTGGCTAGCCATAAAATGGAGAATAATTTTCAAGATTGGCATGCTAACATTCACATCCCTACATGACCCAGGCCCCAGATACCAGAAGGATTTGTTGCAACTGCATCACACCTTCCACAACCTCAGATCAACAGGATCCAATAACTTGCCCACCCCCAGAGTCCAACTAAAAACCTTTGGAGCCAGAGCTTTCTGTCATGCTGCCCCTACCCTTTGGAATGCCTTGTCAAACTTAATCAAGACAGCTCCAACCCTGGACACATTTAAATCAAAACTGAAAAGTCACCTGTTTAGTCTGGCATTTGTGATCACATGACTTCTCACCCTGTACACATCACTATGTACTGATATGAGACAAGCTTATGCACTTTGGCATCCTACAAGAGAAAAGCACTTTACAAATATTTCATTGTTGTTGTTGCAATGCACCATAACAGGGTTTGAACCCATTAGTCATACAATCTTGGTTATATATTTCTTACCAAATAGATGATAATAAACTCAGTGAATATGTTTAGAACAGAGTTAGTTTAGATACTTTAGGTGCTCCCTTATATTACACGTAGTAAGATTGTACAGTCAAACAGGGATGGTCGTAGTCAGCCAACTTCGCTACGCTGGAACTACATGTAGTTTTACGCAATTACGCTTCGCCAAACTACGACTTTGAAATCAAATATTCGTTTTATAGACTACGCATTAAAATACGCCATTACGTATAGTGTGAAGCGATTCCTCTTGAAATTTTTATACCGGGAACTCTTCTATGCGTACATTCCCCTTTCCAATGCGTAAACTTGTAAGCATACAATCGCACGTGGAAAATTAGACGCAAGTAACGCATTTGTAGTTCACTACGCAATACACTCGTTAACTACGCATAGTGGGCGTAAGCTATGCGTAGCGGTACTTCGCTTCCCGTAAATTCGTAAGCGTAGTTTTGAAACTTCACCTACAAACTACGATGCATAGATGCGAACTACGATGCGTAAATTCACACTGGCGTAGTTTCTGCTCATCCCTGCAGACAAAGTTGCATCATCAATGGGTACTTTACTTCAGTTCTAGGTGGGTACAAAGCTGAAAACTACAAATATTTCATAAGACGTTGAGTGGTTCATTTAACAAATACATGTCTAGATTAAATTGTGCTATTTCTTCCTCTGTTGCTTCCGTCTGGAACTCATTTGAAAAAGGAATTTTAATCTGAGTATATGATTCATGATAATGTCACGAAACAAAGTCATAGTGTACAGGCAAATGTATTTACTTTTGTTAAGATACGTCTAGTTGGTCAAACGCCAAAGTCAAAAAAGTGAAAAAAAAAGCCTATTATCATATTGGACGGAATCCTACGAAAACACGTTTCTGGTGTTATTTTGGTTGGAGACGGGAAAGAGTTGGGAAAGTCTTGTGTAAATATTGGAATGTTAGCGGACATGGTGCTCTTTAGTGAATAACCCCTGTGATTTAGGTGAATACTTTGAGTAGGTGTGACCCCAGTACGGCTCGGTAATTGGCAAAGCTTGTCTGTTTAAATGCGATCCGTGTCATAATCAGAGAATTAGAACACTTGGTGAAAGTCAACACTGTTCAGGCCAGAAACGTAGACTTGTCTCCCATCTATCTCTGCTGGATCTGAAGGATGCAAATGTAGGATAAATCTTTGTCCTGGCACGCTGCCTGTAACAGTGTACAGTATATCCCGTAAAACACACAATTATTTAGCTTGTCTGAATTCCCAGAAATGGACTTACGGTCAGGACATATTTTGTTTAACAAGTTCTTTGATGGCTGTTCTGAATATTATCAAAAATACCCAAAAAAGAAAAAAAAGAAAAGAAAAACATAATAAAAATAATAATGACTGGAGAGAATAAGTAAAAGATATTTTTTCCTAGGGAAATCACAAAAATAGTGGCAGCAACAATATTTAAAGTGAGCTCACATCTGGGTTGACTACTTATTACGGTAAGTGCTCCTGTTGAAGATCCGGGCACTTGTGGGCAGGCTGGGGGGAATCAGGTGGATCTGTAGCTGATGTGGGCATTCCAATTACTTGAGTCAGGAACAAAACAAGGCTGTTTTTAGCAGGCACTGTGTCCACACACCTTATACAACACGGCTTACAGGCCGGAGAGACAATTTAGGGGAACGCAGTTGTTGTGGTTATTGAAAATTATTATCGTAACCTGTGAGATTGATTCCATAGGAGTGTATCAGTGGTATGGCAGCCAGATACTGACACTTACGAATAGCAATTTCTGTTTCCACCGAAAATCCGCTTTCCTCCATTGCCAATTACCGCTACCGATTCCGCTTTCCGCTAATGATTTCCGCATTCCGATGCAGATTTTTGCGGTAATTTCTGCCGACTTTAACATTGATTTTCTCAAAAACTACAATGTCTTTTTGAAATATTTTTTTCCTCTTGTTCCCACTTGTCTGCTTAACATTCCCTGGAGATTTGGTGTTTCTAGCACCTAGGGGGGCTTTTCTATTAACCTCTAAAGTCGTCATCATACCGCATTGGGTTGTATCCGACGTTAAGGTCACACCCAATGCAACCTTATAGGCACATCGGGTGTGCCATTTTCGTCGCACCGCGATGCGATCTTTTGCATGCACTGCGCTGTGTGGGCGCAAAGTTTTGCGCGTGGGACTTTGCGCCCGAGCGTTAGTTAGCGCGACCAAACTGACTTTAGGCGTGAAGAGGGGCTTTTCACAAGCGTGCTAACAGTTAGCACTGCATTGTGAATCAAGCCCCTTGTATTGAAAGGACAACTGAAATAAAATAAAAATAAGCGTTTCCCTTACCTGGGGCTTTTGCCAGCCCTCTGCAGCTGACTTGTGCCGGCGCAGCCACTCACCGATGCTCTGGTCCCCCGCCGCTGCTCACGTTCACTTGTTCGAGTGCACTGCACCTGCACAGCCCTGACCGCGCGCATCCTTGTCCCTCCTTCAAGCACCCGTAGCTGGATTTTATTTCTCTAAGCGCTCTGTTACCTGAGTGTGCTCATTTATATTGGCAAGTTTGGATGGTGACCTCTCTTTATTATTGTATCACCTAAATCAGAGTTCCCCAACCCCGTCCTCAAGGCCCACCAACAGTACGTGTTTAGCAGGAAACCACAAACATTCACAGGTGAGGTAATTAGTGTCTCAGCAGAGCCGATTAACTATCTCTGTGGATTTACACAAAATATATGCACTGTTGGTGGGCCTTGAGGACACAGTTGGGGAACACTGACCTAAATTATCAAAAGATCTATACTTGATTTTTGGCAGTTTCTGTTCCATGTTAAACAAGATTGTTCTTAGACAAAAAATATCAGGTAGCAGCCTGACACCAAGAGTGGAGCTGTCCAACGTCTCTGGTGGTTTACAGAGAAGAATGCCCACAACTTTAGAAACCAGCAGATGCCAAACATGAAGGGTGTTCACAGGTGGATCCTTTTATTTTATGACACCCCAAAAAAAAACGCCACAAAGAGAGTATGCAGCTATTCTTACAACTTCCAGACGGTTTGCTTCTGCAAAATACTCGAGTTTCGTTGAAGCTGGATGCAGAGCAAGAGAACAGAAACATCAGCATAGTAACATTCGAAGGAACAGGTCCAATTTGATCTTATCTGCAGTTCTTGAACATTCTTGTCTTTCTTGGTTACAGGATTGTTTGCTTTTTTTAGTCCTTGGCCGAGTGTTAAGCCAAGCGATTTCTTTTGTTTTTTTCTTTGGAATGTGCTTGATTTGACTGCCACAAATCTGAGGCCTATATCAACCACATGTTAAAGTGACAACAAACACAGAATAAGTCAACAGTGAGTCTATTCCTTCAGTCTTATAAATGAATAAGACATATGTGTTACATTTGACAGTGCTGCCTGTTTTACCTCCCCATTTGTAGGTGCCAGTGTATTATGTGAAGGGCTATAGAATCCCCAGAGGCGGCAGCAGTACAAAGGTTCTCAAGGTTAGAGTTGGGCCGAACCTCCGATTTTAGGTTCGCGAACCGGGTTCGCGAACTTTCGCGTAACGTTCGGTTCACGTTAAAGTTCGCAAACCGCAATAGACTTCAATGGGGATGCGAACTTTGAAAGAAAAAAAAATTATGCTGGCCACAAAAGTGATGGAAAAGATGTTTCAAGGGGTCTAACACCTGGAGGGGGGCATGGCGGAGTGGGATACACGCCAAAAGTCCCCGGGAAAAATCTGGATTTGATGCAAAGCAGCGTTTTAAGGGCAGAAATCACATTGAATGCTAAATGACAGGCCTAAAGTGCTTTAAAACATCTTGCATGTGTATACATCAATCAGGGAGTGTAATTAAGGTACTGCTTCACACTGACACACCAAACTCACCGTGTAACGCACCGCAAACAGCTGTTTGTGTAGTGACGGCCGTGCTGGACTGGTGCGCACCATGGCGAGAGTGCAGGTTTTGGTGGCTTTACAGCCCATATGGTCGCCTGGCTGATGTAGCTGAATGACAGAACAGTGACTGTCCAGCTGATCAAATTTGGTCTGACCACAATGAAGCAACGACCTTATTATCTTTTGTGTGCCCCCCGAGACACTCATCTAGGCGCCGGTCATTGCTTCATTGTGATACGCAAGCCCCTTCACCACGGCAAGGTAATGATCACGAAGGGGAATGGGCACATGTACACTGGGAGCGACTTAGTCTTCTTGGGGCAGGCCAGGCAGCCAGTCACACGGCGTGCAGGCAGAGATGCTGTGTGTGCGGGGACTGACTTAGTCTTGGGGCGAGCAGCAGCCCTCCGGGATCCATGACTCATTGCCTCATTCATTTTGATAAAGGTGAGGTACTTAACACTTTTGTGACTTAGGCGACTTCTCTTCTCAGTGACAATGCCTCCAGCTGCGCTGAAGGTGCTTTCTGACAGGACACTTGCGGCAGGGCAGGAGAGAAGTTGGATGGCAAATTGGGACAGCTCTGGCCACAGGTCAAGCCTGCGCACCCAGTAGTTCAAGGGTTCCTCATCGCTGTTCACAACAGTGTATACAGTGGTGGGTTCACTGAACAGAACAGGTATACAGTGGCAGGTTCACTGAACAGAACAGGTATGCAGTGGCGGGTTCACTGAACAGTACAGGTATACAGTGGCGGGTTCACTGAACACAACAGGTATGCAGTGGCGGGTTCACTGAACAGAACAGGTATACAGTAGCGGGTCCACTGAACAGAACAGGTATACAGTGGCGGGTTCACTGAACACAACAGGAATGCAGTGGCGGGTTCACTGTCACTGAACAGGTATACAGTGGCGGGATCACTGAACAGAACAGGTATACAGTGGCGGGTTCACTGAACACAACAGGTATACAGTGGCGGGATCACTGAACAGAACAGGTATACAGTAGCGGGTCCACTGAACAGTACAGGTATACAGTGGCGGGTTCACAGAACAGGTACGCAGTGGCAGGTTCACTGAACAGAACAGGTATGCAGTGGCGGGTTCACTGAACAGTACAGGTATACAGTGGCGGGTTCACTGAACACAACAGGTATGCAGTGGCGGGTTCACTGAACAGAACAGGTATACAGTAGCGGGTCCACTGAACAGTACAGGTATACAGTGGCAGGTTCACTGAACAGAACAGGTATGCAGTGGCGGGTTCACTGAACAGTACAGGTATACAGTGGCGGGTTCACTGAACAGAACAGGTATACAGTAGCGGGTCCACTGAACAGAACAGGTATGCAGTGGCGGGTTCACTGAACAGTACAAGTATACAGTGGCGGGTTCACAGAACAGGTATGCAGTGGCAGGTTCACTGAACAGAACAGGTATGCAGTGGCGGGTTCACTGAACAGGTATACAGTGGCGGGTTCACTGAACAGAACAGGTATACAGTGACGGGTTCACTGAACAGAACAGGTATACAGTGGCGGGTCCACTGAACAGAACAGGTATGCAGGGGTGGGTTCACAGAACAGGTATGCAGTGGCAGGTTCACTGAACACAACAGGTATGCAGTGGCGGGTCCACTGAACAGAACAGGTATGCAGTGGCAGGTTCACTGAACACAACAGGTATGCAGTGGTGGGTTCACTGAACAGGTATGCAGTGGTGGGTTCACAGAACAGGTATGCAGTGGTGGGTTCACAGAACAGGTATGCAGTGGCAGGTTCACTGAACAGGTATGCAGTGGTGGGTTCACTGAACAGGTATGCAGTGGTGGGTTCACTGAACAGGTATGCAGTGGTGGGTTCACAGTACAGGTATGCAGTGGTGGGTTCACAGAACAGGTATGCAGTGGTGGGTTCACTGAACAGGTATGCAGTGGTGGGTTCACAGTACAGGTATGCAGTGGTGGGTTCACAGAACAGGTATGCAGCCAGGAACAAGCTAAGCCTAACTAATCTTTCCCTATGAGAGACAGTCTGCAGCAGCTCGCCCTACTCACTAATGCAGGCACACGAGTGACCGTAATGGCCGCCGCTGCCTGCCTTATATAAGGGGGGTGGGGCTCCAGGGGCTAGTGTAGCCTAATTGGCTACACTGGGCCTGCTGACTGTGATGTAGAGGGTCAAAGTTGACCCTCCATGTGCATTATGGGGCGAACCGAACTTCCGCAAAGGTTCGCCTGCGGGACGCGAACGCGAACCACGGAAGTTCGCATGGAACCGTTCGCAGGCGAACCGTTCGGCCCAACTCTACTCAAGGTGTGATGAGCTATGACTGGAGAAGTGTTGACGATGTTACTGAACTAGTGGTAGTGGTGTGGCTTTGACTTGAGGCGTGGCGACATGTAACAGAAGAAGGGAAAAATGATGAACTGGAGATGCATTGGTCATGCACTAGTAAGAAGGAAAGATGATGACTGGAGGTGTGTTGGGCATCTACCAGGAGGAGGGAAAGATGGTGACTGGAAGTGTGATGGGCATGTACCAGGAGGAGGGAAAGATGATAACTAGAGGTGTGATGGGCATGTACCAGGAGGAGAGAAAGATGATGATTGGATGTGTGATGGGCATGTACCAGGAGGAGGGAAAGATGGTAACTGGAGATGTGATTGGAATATTATTGTAGGCGTGGTCTGCTAGATTTGGTGAAGGCATGGCTGAAAGTATAGAGAGGATACGACTGGAGATGCGATGGGCATATAACGAGAAGGGAAGGATGGTGACTGCAGATGTCATGGCTATGTAACAGGAGGGGGAAAGATAATGTGAGGAGATGTGATGGGCATGTGACAGGAGGAGGGAAATATGAGAGTATAGAGCAGGGGCGCCGCCAGGCAATAAGCAGGACAAGCTGCTGCTTTGGGCCTCATCTTTACAGGGGCCTCAGAGACTCCTCGTGACGTCACTCACTGCTTCCGACAAAATACGGAGACACATACCAGAGACACTGGCCAGCCCCGCCTGCTGACCTCCTTAGCACCGTGATGGGCATGTACCATGAGAAGGGAAATATGTTTGACTGGAGATGTTATGAGCATGTCCCAGGAGGAAGGAAATTTGGTAACTGGAGATGTAATGGGCATGTGAGTGGAGGTATGGCCTGCAAGATGTGGTGGAGGTGTGACTGAGGGTTGCAGAATATGACTGGAGATGTGATGGTCTTGTTACTGAATATGTTACAGGGGCAGTTCTTATTACCAACCCCAAATTTGTGGATTAGAAGGTGTCCCAGTTTCCCCTCTCAGCCAGCTGTGAAGTTTTCTGAAGATCTGCACCTGTCCCTCACACATTTTGCCTGCACAACCCCTTTAAATCATTCCCTTGTAGCAGTATTTACAGCTCGAATGATGATCTGGAGATTTTTACACTGCCAGCGACTTGTGTAAGTGTATAAGGAGCTGGCAGGAGCAGGACGCCGAGCGCTGTGTAATATTCCCTCTGCTCATTCTGTCTTCCAGTTTTAACAGCAGATGTTCTCTTACTGTCATTGTTCCCACAACACGCTGCTACTCTCGATCTGCAGGATGTAAACTCTTTGCAAGTACTCATAAACTGGAAGCAGAGAAGAGGCACTTTAAATACATATATTGTCTATAGTCACACAATAGCAACATCTGCTTCCCAAGCACATGCTGATGACTTAATCTCCATCGCTCAGCCTGGGATCTCGACTGCTGCAATCGCTGGAGATAGATAAAGTATTTATTAAAAGGCTGCAGCTGGAAGAGGCACAGAACAATCGGGGAAAAATCAGGAAAAAGATTATGTAATGAAGAAAGACATAAACGTGAAATTACTTTACGAGACAGAGATACAGAACATTTATATCGCGCTCTTCTCCTGGCAGCCACTAGGGGGCACTATACAGGCAGTAGCAGTGTTAGGGAGTCTTGCCCAAGGTCTCCTTACAGAATAGGTGCTGGTTTAGGGCCCGTTTCTACTGGAGCCGCATGAGTCTGCAAGACGCGCAGCGGCACTTACGGGTCTGCGGATACGCAGACGAATCCCATCAGCCGTGCCGCGCACAGCTATGGGATTCGCAGCCTCCCCCCACCATTTCGGATAGCAATGTTGGCTGAATTGCTAGCGCAAGCGTTTGGCCGGCTAAGCCATTGTACTCTATGGCAGAGTTTCCCCACTCAATTTCCCCGCGGGCAAACTCTGCGGATTCGATGCGGAAACTGCTCCAGTGGAAACGGGCCCTCACTGAACAGGAAGATGAGAGATTTGAACTCAGGTCCCCTGTGTCAGAGGCAGAGACCTTAACCAGTACACTATCCAGCCACTCCAGACTCTTCCCTGCATTTCTTGGCCTTTTTTTTTGCACGCTTTGTTCGCATTCTCAATTCTGTGATTTGCGATCATTCAAATCCATTTCTCCTTATTTGTTTGTTTTCCAATATTTTCCATGCATATCAATGAAGTTAATTTACATGAATTTGTATGTAATGTAGGACCGGCTTCCATTGCATGTGGGATCAGTTTCTGAATCGGACACGGCCCTCTTGCTGTTGCGAAGCCATGCACAGCTATAGAGATTCAGATGCAGTCTGCAGAAAACTACAGCTGGCACAATTTTGCCCAGGCTGGATTTTGGGGGGGAGGGGTATGCTGGATTTGGATGCAGCCTATTGATTTCAATTCCGCGTCCCAAATCACAGGCGAAAAACGTTTTTTGCAACTAGTGGAGAGAGGCCCGATTTTACATTCATATTTCTATTAACTTGCATGGTGTGCGATTTGCATGTCCAAAAAGACACATGTATAGCTTTTTAATTCTTCAGAAAATTCAGATGTGAAAATTTGCATTAAAACACAGGAAATGTGATGCCATTGTCTTGCAATAGATGTGCGGCAAACATAAATTCAGAAAACTGTAATTCGCATACTGTCACGTGTAAAGGGAGCCTGAGGCAGCCTGTCAATATGAAAAATATATATATATAAATGATATAAATATACATACAGATAGTATGTGGTTAACGGAAAAGATACAAACCCCTTTGGGAAACATAAACATTACCTTGCACATCAGTTGTCAGTTCAGTTGTAACTGACAACAACTAATCCAGTGGAAAAGGACCGTCAATGTGTGAGCTGCCATGGTTGACTTTAGGCCCTTTTTACAAAAAAAAAAAAAACATTCCCAGCTTACAAACTTTGAAAAATGTTGACCTACAGAATATGTGCATAATCAGCTTTTCATTTGCATGTTAACCTTTGACTTTTTCTGAAGTTTTCGTTTCTTTAGCTCAAGCATTGAAGGCAATGCCAAGGAAGGAGACATCTGGGTGGCCCAGTGCGCTATCACACTATCAAATATCCTAGAGAGAAAACAGCCTTTACACGCTTGAGGAAAACCACCGGTGGAATTTCCAGATCCATTAACATCTCGCACTGGCATTCTGGCAACAAGCTCGCTGTTGATTCCTATCCTGTTCCTTCTCAGCCGGAGCCTCATCTATCACGTTCTTCCACTGGCATAGAAAACGTTTTTCTAGGATGTTCTAAACTTCTCATCTAACTTTTATTCCTCAGAGATCCAAGTGTGCGAGTCTTCAGTAGCAGGCAAGCCCATCAATCTCTTGTAAAGATTCTGTAAAGATTCCCTGCCGTAAAAACCCAAGTATGTTTTGTGTTTGTCACCAATATAATGGCAAAACAAAAACAACAAAATGTATCCCAATTTTCTGTAAGAAAAAGTAAAAGCAAGATGTTTTGAAGATGTGCGGCAAACACAAGTTCGGAAAACTTCTTGCTGTAAGAAAACATCATCCTTATCGAATTATCTATATACACCAATCAGCTACAAAATAAGCAAGAAATCAGCTCTGATCCATCAAAGCCAGAACTCTACAGTGTCTAGTGGATTCTGGTGCCAATACTAAACAGGGAGCTATACGTAGCCTCCTTTCCCCGGTATTGGCAACTAGATGGTCCCTTAGTGTAGGTAGCCAGATGTAGCCAGTCCCACCCCACCCCATATAGGTAGCTAGAAGACCCCCATAGTGTAGGCAGTCAGATGTAGCCCCCTCCCCTATATAGGTAACCAGATGACCATATAGGTTGCGGTGGTAACGTGATGACTGGCATCCTGCAGCTATGGAAACCAGGAGACCTAAGAAGAAGCCAGATCAGGCTTGTCTTTCCAGGCCCCAGAGAGAGAGTGACTTACTTACTCACTCTGGTGCGCTCTCTCTGCATTCTTTTCTCTCTGTACCTGATGCCCCCCCCCCCCCCCCTGGCCCAATCCCAAAAAACTGTCCTACCTATCTTGTGAATGCCTTAATCTGCAATAGGATAAAGTGAATTCTGCTCTACCTTTGCTGCCAGGACAGTGCTGGAACCGGGTGACTTGAACCCAGGATAGCAGATGAAAAAGAGAGTTTTGCACAATGTCAATAGCAAAATGTGACTTCAAGTTTATGAAATCAGGTAAAACCGACACAGCCAGGTAGCTGGTATGTTTTGGACACACAATTAATGTGTGCTATGACTAAGGACCATTCATCTGTTAAAGAGGAGCTGTCAGCCATAAAAACACATGTATCAGTAAATAAATACTTCTCTAACTTAAATAACATATGTATTGCACTGTCCACATTTTGATTTTAGTGATTTTTCTATAGTAAAAAAAGAGAAAATCCTTCTTAGGATTTTCCATTTTGACTCTACTTTGTCTATCTTGAAGCCAATCCTGACATCATTTCTTCCCTTACTCTGTCAGTGCATTGCCCACCCTCCTCCCAGTCTTCAGTCACTTCTCAGCTTCTGAGCATGAGAAATATTGGCCAATCAGAGAGGAACAGAGGTGTGGGAGGGGTAAATGGGAGGGAAAGAGGCTTCTGCCAATCAGGCTGCATTAGTTATGTCTGAGGGGAAATTAAAGAAGAAAAAAAGAAAACCCAGCATGCCCTGCAACTTCCTTTGTGTGGCAGATGTACCAAATAAGAGCCAGGGAACCTGGGGAATTATGTTTTATGGAGAAGGAAAGTAAGAGTGATTAACTTTTGGATTGCCTGGTTAGCATCCTTATTATGACTTGTTTACCAGGTAAAAATAAAGAACTGATTTTTTTTTTATTTTATGCCTGACAGTTACACTTTAATATGCAAAAAGCTTTATTGCTGTGAAATATTTATTGAGAATGTAAGGCCCACATACACAAAGCAAGTAATTTGGGCGCTAGCAGGCGAGCGGTAAAATGGTCGTCGGATAGAATAGACCTCATTGTTAATTGTGTTTATAGCGGCACAGATATCAGCAGAAGGATGGTTAACAGCAGAAGGCAACACTGATATCTGCAAAAGAAATTGGTGGGGGGATAGGTTAGTGTAAAAGTGGCCACACGACATGATACAATAAAATGATCCAATTTTATGGCAATTCAATAAAAAGATCGGCTTTCCCGAAAAATCGAAAGCTTTTTTTTATTCGAGCAAGAATTCCGATAGGATTTCCTGTTTTTATTCAATAAAAGTTGATTGGGAATGGTGATTTTTCTGATCAATTTTTATGAAACTGAATGGTGTGTGGTTGATAATTTCCAGTCATTTGTATCATAATTGAGGAAAAATGTAACGTGTGTGGTACATTAGTCAGATTTTTGAAACATTACAATCAGTCAGAAAAATTGATTGCTATTATTGAATTAAACAGATATTTAAAAAAAAATTTGTATGGCGTGTGACCACCTTTAGGAATAAATAGAGGGAGGGTGAATGTGAGAAGAGGGTTAGGTTAAGTGATAGTAAAATATCGGTAAAAATAACCAATATTCTACTATCGCTGCTTTTTAGCCAGTGCCCAATTATAGGATAATATACGGTAGGTAATTTTGCCAATATTCCATTAGTTCCTTCCCCTGGTAACACATTTCCCATGTATGCCTCATACAAGAAAAGTAGATCTATCCAGACCTTACTGCTGAAGTTTCCTGATTGGTGGAGGACAACACCAATCACAGTAACTGTTGCTCATAAAAGATCTTGCGTAGTAGAAGGTCTCCTTGCTCTAGTTAGAGGAGAACGAAGGAAGGAAGTACAGTATGGTCAAGTTGCCTTGTGGATGATCCGACAACTCTGGTCAGTGGACATGTATATCTGAGAAGCCAAAAGACAACTGTGTAGTCCACAATTTTATGTGGTACTTCCTTCAGGTCCTACATCTCATTATGAAAAAAAAACAATAATTTTCACCTGCAATGAATAGGACTTCTTTATGATAAAAAATCCAGTCATACTAACCTTCTATATGCTTCAGAAGAGGCAGCAATTGTGTCCATGGGGAAGATCAATGGTGAGGTTAGATAGGGCATCTTTAGGAACACTGTTGCGGTTTCATTGATTATTTTCCTTTAACTTCTCATAACCATTCTTAAAACATACTTGATAGACATCATGGACTTACTTTAAAGGATACAGTCTGAAAAATAAAAGTTTCACTCACCTGGGGCTTCTGTCAGCCCTTAGAAGCCTGTTAGGCCCCACGGCGCAGTTCTGTTCTGAGCCAGGCCTCTGCTTTCCCCTCCGTAAGACCACGACCCAAGGTCGGGATCTTCTGCACTTGCACAGGCGCACCATGCGTCTCTCGTGATCACGCTCCCATGACCGGGAGTGCTCTGCGCTTGTGCGGTTCAGAGAGCATCGAACTGCACAAGCATGACAGGAGCGTGATCATGAGAGGTATGTGCAGAACATCTCAATCCAGTTGCGGGTCCAGGATAGAGGTGGCCCAGGAGGATGGGGAAGGAGCCGTCAGGCTGGAGAAAGCCCTAGGTATGCATTTTTGTTTTTTGGGTGGGGGGGCATCTCAGGTTTATTTTAAATGCAACTTCTGACTTTTATTGGCCCAGCTCCAAAGTTCATACAATTTGTATGGCATTTGCAGCTAAGTAAGAATTATGTTTATCTCATTGGCCATCTGTATTAACAAAGACGAAGCAGCATCCCTGAAAAAAAAACTGTTATCAGGTTCCTTTAGAAGTGAGATTCACAGCATAAAAGATAAACAAAGGCAAAATACACACACATGGCATGCCTGCTGCTGCTCACATTTGTTTTGCTGTGGATGTGTAGCAGAGATTATTGCATACAGGTGTAGAGGGCCAGATTTCTGGAAAGGCCACAAGGCCCCGGCCTTGGGCAGCAGCAGCCCGAGGGGGCACCTCACATAAAAGAGGAGTTGCTGCATAGGAAAGGGGACGCTGCAAATGGGAACAATGCAGGGAAAAGGGAAACTGATGCCCAAGGGAGCTGTTTATGAAGAGAATGGCTACTGTACATGGATGTTACACATAAAGGAGGAGGCTGCACATGGAATGGGAGGGGCTGCTGTACATGGATGTTATACATGGAAGAGGGGGCTGCACATGGAATGGGAGGGGGCAGCTGTACATGGATGATACACATGGAAGAGGGGGCTGCACATGGAATGGGAGGGGGCAGCTGTACATGGATGTTACATATGGAAGAGGGGGCTGCACATGGAATGGGAGGGAGCTGCTGTACATGGATGATACACATGGAAGAGGGGGCTGCACATGGAATAGGGGGTGCTGCTGTACATGGATGGTACAAACGGAAGAGGGGGCTGCACATGGAATGGGGGGGCTGCTGTACATGGATGGTACACATGGAAGAGGGGGCTGTAAATGGACTGAGAGGGGCTGCTGTACATGGATGATACACATGGAAGATGGGACAGCACATGGAAGAGGGGGCTGCTGTACATGGATGATATACATTGGAGAGGGGGCTGCACATGGAATGGGAGGGGCTGCTGTACATGGATGCTACACATGGAAGATGGGACAGCACATGGAAGGAGAGGGGCTGCTGTACATGGATGTTACACATGGTAGAGGGGGCAGCACATGGAATGGGAGGGGCTGCAGTACATGGATGTTACACATGGTAGAGGGGGCAGCACATGGAAGGAGAGGGGCTGCTGTACATGGATGTTACACATGGAAGAGGGGGCTGCTGTACATGGATGATACACATGGAAGAGGGGGCTGCACATGAAATGGGAGGGGCTGCTGTACATGGATGATGGACATGGAAGAGGGGGTTGCACATAGAGTGGGAGGGGCTGCTGTACATGGAATAGGACGGGGCACTGCCGCACAGGAAAAGGGAGCCTCTGTATACTTGGCCTAGAGTCACAAAAAGTATAAATCCAGCCTTGTAGGTATATAAAATGAAACAAGTGTTATCAAAGTATTCAACTTAATATAGGCAAGAAGTTATCCCCATGCTGTAGATAGGGGTACAATGATGGCACAATTAACTTGGCACTTGAGGGCCGCGGTGTTAAACCCCCCTAAAGACCAGGCAATTTTTTATAAATTGGGCCACTGCAGCTTTAATGGCTTGCTGCAGAGCCGCACAACTCAGCACACAAGTGATTCCCGTCCGCCCCATCCCCCCCCCCCCCCTTTCATCCAACCAACAGAACTCTCTGTAGGTGGGGTCTGATTGCTCCCCCAATGTTTTTGGTTTTTTTTACAAATATTTTTCTTATTTATATTTTTATAAAAATGCCTATTTCTTTAATAATTTTCCCTCCCTCCCTCATTCAGCCTATCACCGCCGATCACTTCTGTGTCCCCCTGGGGGACGGGCGTGTCACAAGGCTGTATCTAGTACAGCGCTGCCTTAGATCACAGCTATAATAGACGGCGGTTTCGCAGTCTAACAGTCTCCGAGCGGCGATCACCTTCCAAGCTGAGATGAGCACGCATCAACGCGCCAACTCACCTGCTAGCCCCATAGAGGGCCATTCACGCCAATCGGTGTGGAGCGGTCCCGGGGCTGCCACCGCGTTTACGCCAATTAGCGTGGAGCGGTCATCAAGAAGTTAATAATGTTCTGTTATATAATGAAAAAAGAAAATAGCATTTTTCATTAGGGCCCCATTTTAACATATTTTAAACATGTTTTAGAATAAGGAACAAGAATGCCTCCACTTTTCTCTCGCTGCAGATTTCCTTTCACAAAACTAATTTTGTCTTCTCCATGAGCCCAACATACCTCCTCATCCATCCCAATAATTGTTTTATATAAATTGAATTATCAAATATCAGCACCTAGTGGCAGATTTGAGGTATTGTCACACTGATCTCCCTGCCTTAGGTTTTCTCTGGAGCGTAATAAACCTCTATAATCTCCACATGAAATACTACAGATAATGTATATAACTACAACATTGACATTACCCGGCAGCCGTTGTATATGTGAACTCAGTTCCATTATATGTGAACTGTCAGCCATCACCGCAGGTTTCTCTCATGAAGAACTGGGTCATCACTGCTGAACCTTCGCCTCCCTCTGCCCCCCCCTCCCCACCCCCTCCCCCATGTCTTCTTAGGGATGATAGATGATTGACAAGTGCGACTGGTGGTGCCGTGGTATGGCAGCAGGGGCGTAACAATAGACCCTGCAAGGGATGCAGCTACAGGGGGCCCAGAAGCATGAGGGGGCCCCATGGGGGGAGAATTTTCTTTTCCCTGTCCTGAGAGACTGACAACTAAGGGCAAGGAGAGAAAAAACGTTCTGCTCTCTGCACAATTGTTGTAATGACTGCATCTGTTCAGCCAGTGATAAGGAATCATTCAGAGTTTTGTAGACAAAGATTTGTAGACAGTCTCTATTCAGTGTGCGGCAGGGTCTTGTGTACAGTGCCCTGCGCCCAACCTCTCTACCCCTCCCCAAGTGCTGTGTACTGTAGTGATGCTGGAGGAGTCTGCAGAGCCAGTTCTGCTCCATCAGAAATGGACAGAGTGAGTGTAATAAGCTGAGGCTGGGAGCGCACTCGTATGTCGGTTTTCTGTATGTGTTTTCTGCACACAATGGGCTTGATTCACTAAAATCACAGCCATTTTCGCACACATTTTTGCGTTTGCACGTGATCACGAATTTGCATGTGCAATCGCGACCTTATCCCCTCCATCCTTCCTGAACCTGTATGAGCGAAAACCAATTCCGGGTACAGCCCCCCATTTTTACTTGGCAGATAAAATGATTCTGATTCTGATGATCTCATGTCAGGAAGCTTAGGCACCTAGGTTCTCATTGTGTGGTACGCGTACCCCAGGGGGGTACATCTGACGGTTCCAGGGGGTACTCGGGCTTGATATATTAACCAAGAATAAGAAATTTACAGTTTTAGAAAATGATAAATCTTATTGAAACAACACCAAATTAGTATTTTAGCTAATTAAAAGCACTAATAAATGTTGAAAATTGTTTAGAACCAATTATCATGCACTACAATTAAATATATATTTTTCAAGGGGTACTTGTGATAATGTTTACTCGGCTAGGGGGTACTTGGTGACTACAAGGTTTTAAAAATGGCTACATACCAATAAAATGTTGAGAAACAAGAGTACAGTGAACAAGTCATATCACTAACCAGGGCTGTGGAGTCGGTACAAAAATCATCCCACTCCTCAGTTTATGAAACCACCGACTCCAACTCCGGGTACCCAAAGTTGTTCCAACTCCTCGACTCCGACTCCTTAAGGTGGCCACACACCATACAATTAAAAGATCCAATTTTTCACCGATTTGATCATTTTTATCGGTTGTCCCGAAAAATCGAGAGCTTTTCTTTGCTTTCGATCGATAAACCCGATCGACTTTCCCTTTTTTTTAATCTTTTTTTTTTGGGGGGGGGGGGAGATTGGACATGTTGGAAATTTCAGACCAACTTTATAAAGAATTGTATGGTTTGTGATGGATTGTCAGTTACTTCATGTACAGGTCCAATCAATTTTTTCTGAGCTTCCAATTGTTTTATTCTTGATTGGGGAAAAATTTAACATAGGTGTGTGGTACATTGGTCAGATTTTTGAATTTTTTCAATCAGTCAGAAAAAAATTGATTACTGTTCTTGAACTTAAAAAAATTGTATGGTGTGTGACCACCTTTTTATCTAATACTTACCAGAGCTGTGGAGTTGGTACAAAAATCATCCCACTCCAAAGCCCTGTCTCTCACTGTCCCCATCCAGAGCCGGATAATCCACAAGCCAATTCTAGGCAGTTGCCTAGGGCCTGGATAGAGTCTAGGGGCCTGGTGGATGTAAGCCCCCACCAAGTCTTACTAAAAAAGCCAGGTGACCATCAGCACTGGGCAGGGGCATAACTAGAAGTCCCCGGGCCCCCCTGCAAGAATTTGAGCGCCCCCACCCTGGGGCCCGCTCATGGCCGTTTTGGGGGGGCAGGAGGGATTGCAGCATGTGGGGAGAGCTTGGTAGCACGTCGGTGGGGAGGGCTCTCCCCTCTGCGCTCCCCTCCTGCCTCTATGTAAGCGTCAGCAGCGGCGGTGTCAGCAGCTATAATTACCTCCATCCACCACCGGAGGTCGACGATCTGCAAGGGCTTCACATTACTTTAACATTACTTCCTGTTTAACTTCCTGTTTTAACAGGAAGTAATGTAAAGCTCTTTGCAGATCGGCAACCTCCGTGGTGGATGGAGGTAATTATAGCTGCTGCTAACGCTTACATAGAGGCAGGAGGGGAGCGCTGAGGGGAGAGCCCGAGGTGAGGGAGAGGGGGACCGTCTACCCTCCCCACTGACGTGCTACCAAGCTCTCCCCTCATGCTGCAACCCCTCCTGCCCCCCCCATAACGACCATGAGCGGGCCCCCCCGCGGGGCAGGGGCTGCTTCCCCTATTGTTACGCCAGTGGCACTGGGCAAAACTGCTATCTTACCTAGGGTTCCATTTCATCTTATTCCTTTTGTGCTCCGCACTGAAGCTCACACTCAGATATCCCTAGATCAGTTCTGGGCCATTTTTGGGGAAGCCTGTTAGCCAACGAATATGTTTTTGGGTAGCAAACAGAGTTCTCGAGGAAACTAACAGGAAGAGCCATCTCCATGCAGACAGTGTCTTTTTATACTCCAGTGTACAGATGGTTAAAGATATGAAAAGAATTACGACTTGTATCAGGGACATACCTACAGGGGAGTAGTCCCTGCAACCACTAGGGGGTCCCAGAGCTACAGGGGCCCCAACTGCTACTTCACTCCCTCTGATAAAGGGATCCATCCTTCAGATCAGGTGGTTTTGTGGCTACACTTGTTATGGGTGTGACGATTACGATGTCTGCACCTCGTGAGATAGGTCCCCAGGCTGTGAGGGTCACCGGGGGTAGGCAAGGGAAAGGGTGTGAATGCTGGGGGCCCATCAATGTTTTTCTGGGGGGGGGGGGCATGATTTGTAGTTATGTGACTGACTTGTATGCAGATTTAATGCAAATTGCATTCAACCTTATACTGGGCCAATCAAATTTACTTTCTTTCCATTCTGATTGGCCCAATCCACAGCAGCATACAACCCATTATATTGCCGCGATCGCTGCTTTGCGCGTTCCCGATTTTCGTCGCGATCCGTTAGTGTACAGATCAGTGAACGGGTACACATTTCCCATTCACTGATCTAAGTCCCCGATATCAATGAAAACCGGCATCAATGAGATGCTGCCATTCATTGATAAAGATGAAAGTTAGCATACACACGCTACTTCCTGTAACGCATGTACTGTATGCTGTCAAAAGCAAATGATCAGAATAAAGTGTGAGGGACATCTAGTGGCCAAAAAGGACCTAAAAAGTTCCCAATAAAGAAAAATACATATAATATACAATAATTAACTCCTTACCTCCTCTCCCATAGTCACCAAAATGAAAAACATTAATTAATTAGTTCTGGATCCTTGGTATAATATATACTCCCCTGTGTATTTCACTTGCAGATCAGTGGCATATATATATATATATATATATATATATATATATATATATATATACACACACTGTTTACTTACCGCCGCCAATCGTGATCCCCGTGCCGTTTCTATTTGGCTTTATCGCATCCCCGTCCTTCCGTGATCAGGGTATGACAATCAGCTGTTCCCGATCGCCATGCCTGTGATGAATGAGAGCTTGTGGCAGTGAGATGCAACATTCAAAACCGAAAACACACACACACACACACACACACACACACACACACACACACACGTTCCTGTCTGCTGTTAACTGACGACAGAACAAAGTGTAGTGCCGTCTTGTGGCTAAAAAGTAAAATACACCCAAATACACCATAATACACTTTGACATTCACAAATGTAATAAATATTTATTATTTTTTATCCCCTTCCACCCCTACCCCATAGCTACCAAAAAAAAATACATTAAAAAAACTACATAAATAGTTACCTTAGGGACTTTTTTTAATATGCAGGTCATGAGGGTATATTACGGCTGCTTTTGTAAATAAAGGCGTGTACTTATTTTTATAGTATAAAAAAACTCTAAACGGAAAAAAATACACTTTTATTTTCAAATAAAATATTATCGCCATACATTGTACTAGGGACGTAATTTAAACGTTGTAATAACCAGGACAAATGGGAAAATAAAATGAGCTCTATTCACAAAACTTCTCATAAATTTACTTATCACATAAAATAAAATAACCTTTCTGCACATTTACAAGCAAAACAATCACTCAAATTAAGTTTAACTTCATTACAACATTACTTTTCTTACCTTAATTATATTATATTTTTGCTCTTTGGAAGCTTAAAAATGTAACACAGATAAGGGGAAAGCAGGTGAAACACTTTGTGAATCATGCCAATGTGTCTGTTTTATCTACAATAGCACATTTTATTTTTAAACTACAATGTCTAAAAGCTGATAAATGTTTAGTTTTTGCAGTTTTTTTCTTCTTCTTCCCTGTAAAATGCATATAAAATAAAATAATTCTTAGCAAAAAGTACTGCCCAAAGAAAGCCTAGTTTGTCCCGCAAAAAAAATAATTTATAGATCATTTCAGTGTGATAAGTAGCGATAAAGTTATCCATTTCAGCCCTCGGGGATTTTTCACCTTATGCATCAGAGCAATTTTCACCTCCCATTCATTCGCTAATAACTTTATCACTACTTATCACAATTGAATCTATATCTTGTTTTTTCCGCCACTAATTAGGCTTTCTTTGGGTGGTACATTTTGCTAAGAATTATTTTTTTATAAATGCATTTTAACAGGATTAATAAGAAAAAAATGGGAAAAATTCATTATTTCTCAGTTTTCGGCCATTATAGCTTTAAAATAATCTACGTTACCATAATTAAAACCTATGTATTTTATTTGCCCATTTTTCTCGGTTATTATACCATTTAAATTTTGTCCCTATCACAATGTATGGCGCCAATATTTTATTTGGAAATAAAGGTGCATTGTTTCCATTTTGCGTCCATCACTATTTACAAGCTTATAATTTAAAAAATGTTCGTAGTGTACCCCCTTCGAATGCATATTTAAAAAGTTCAGACCCTTAGGTAACTATTTATGTCTCTTTTTTTTATTTTTTTTGTAATTCTTTTTTTTTTCCATTAAAAATTTTATTTGAGGAAATATTTTGGTGTGGGAAATAAACAGTTAATTTTTAATGTTGTTATATGTGTAAAATGTAATGTAAAAAATATGTAGATGTAGTTTTACTATTTAGCCACAAGATGGCCATCTTCATTTTTGTTTTCCCTCCTTGTGCTTCTCGCTAAGCGGAAGTACAAGGGGGATGCGAAAATTTTTCCGGGCAGAAAAACTGAAGCCTCTTGTAAGAACGCTTCAGTTTTTCTGCGGGGAACACGGATCGGTGATCGGGAACCATGTTCCCGTTCAATGATCCCAGGGCTACCAGGGGACACCACGGGGGCGCTCCTGCGATCGCCCGTTGGAGCGCGCCAAAGCGCGGCACCGCAGCAGAGCAGCCGCCCGGACGTGAGCGTCACGTCCGGGCGGCAGAAACGGTTATTGTTGCATGAATGGGAGGAGCATGATGTAAAAATTGCTCTGATCTTGAAGGGGAGAAAAACCTGTGGTAGGGAAGTGGTTAAAAAAATTGACATTTAAAAAGAAATCATAAATCGTTAACTCAGGGACTAAACTTTTTTAATATGTATGTCAAGAGTGTAGATTTCTGTTTTGTTTTTTGCAAATAAGGGCTAGTTGTAATTAGTGATGGATGCAAAACTGAAAAAATACACTTTTATTTACAAATAAAATATTGTCGCCATACATTGTGATAGGGACTGTGATTTCCATTCATTTTAATATGTTTTGCATTATAAATACACGTTTATCTCATCATGTCACATGTTGCCTTGGGTACACTTTAACTGGTATGTATACGTGGTTAGGTTGGTCTGTTATGCCCAAAGCAGATATAGCCAGGTGTGTGCTGAGCTCCGATGGATGTAGATAAGAAATGTCGTTAAGACTGGATTTTCTACTTCTACGATTGGAAATTAAGTCGGATTGAATGATCTGCTGGATTTAATCAAGCGTACTTAGAAGGGGATGATTTTTTCTTTATCTAGTGCAGACTATAATTACTTATTGATTTGGATAGTCTACTGAGTTATAGGATGAGATTAGATATGATAAAAATAATTCAGAATAAGTCCTGGTACCCAAATATATCACATCAAGTGTCATATGGCGAGCAGGTCCTTATAGTGAGGTCCTTATAGATATTAGTACATATAGGCCCTTATTCAATTCACCTTTTCTCCTTTTTTTTCTCCTAGGAGATAATGCTTCATTTTCTGCTTAAAATAACTTTTTAACACTTTTAATTACCCTTTTCCTATGTTGCTGTCACTTACAGTAGGTAGTGGAATTCTGACAGAACCGACAAGTTTTGGTCTAGTCCATCTCCTCAAGGGGGGGATTCTAAGCATAGCCTTTACTTTTTATAGAGAAACCACTTAAAATAATTTATATAAAGATGCTGGCTAGCTGCACACATTTTTAGCAGATGGACCGAGCAACTGCCATTCATTAAGTGCTTTCGAAAATAAAAATAAAATAAAGAAAACCCTGAGACTCCCACATGAGGAGATGGGCTAGTCCAAACCTTTCGGTCCAAACCTTTCGGTTCTGTCAGATTTCTACTACCTAATACTGTAAATGACAGCAACATAGGTGAAAAGTAAATTATAGCTTGTTTTACTCTGGAAGAAACATATTTCTTATTTTCTTAATTTTACGATTTTCGCGAGAGTGGTCCTTTAAAGAAAACCCGAGGTGGATCTTCAGGGACAGATCGGACACAGAGCCATGTTCTCTGCCTAATGACATGGCTCTGTGTCACCACACCACCGCTCTGCCCCCCACCACCACTGCTGCGCTATTTGTCACTAACTCAGAGGTAATCACTGGGGAGAGGCATTATCTGTTTAAAAAGCCTGCAGGGGCGTTCCTGCCGGGTTTTCAGAGCTGCCATTGGGCAGCTCACTCTCCCTGGCCACACTTTTTAATGTCTTTCCTACTGAAAATGTTGGGTGCCTACACATTTTCAATTGTGATTGGCTACTCACTAGCCAATTTTACCATCTCTCCATGTAATATGTTCACAATCTGTCCATAGTGTTCAAAATCTGTTGGCTCTCATACTATTTGGAGGTGGTAAAATTGGGCAATCGTTGGCTAATCAAAATTGTATGTGTGTATGCAACCTTTGTTTAGCCCTACTGATGCCACATAACAATAATTTGAGGTAAAAAATATACAAAAATATAACTATACTGTGTTTTTTCCTTAATAGCTTCTGCCAGGAAGACGTGAAACTTATGCCCTCTTTTGTTACATTTATCCACGCCAGTCTCATGTCCTTCCACTCTTCCAGCTGCTGTGCACGCTCCTGCATATGTGCACACACTTGTGGGCTCCCAATGTCCCCTAAATCAGCACTGGTGCAAGGGAACATATGTTCCCTGAGCCAATCTGTGGGTAATTTAGTGTGAAAAAAATTGCACCGCTTTTAGACCCTAAAATCTGGAAATAATCATAATGCTTGGGACGTTAGCGGTGCTCATTAACTATAATCATACAATATTTTTTATCAGACTTGATCATTAGATTATGTTTGCAGGATCAAAAGTAATCAGAAGGTAATTATCGATTGTTCAAATAACCGTACTTTCCCTCTTCAGATACAATCGCAAAATCAAGCGTTTCGATCAATGAAATTCTCTATTCCAATCGACCATGGACTTGTTTCACATCAATTTTCTCTGCGTACTGTGTGGTTTTCTGTACAATGTGATTGTAAATATCCGATCAAAAGATTGCATCTGAGAAAAAATACACACTTGCCATTTTGATTGACCAATCACCATGGTCCGATTTACCATAAGGCACAGAAGGCACATGCCTACAGGCGCCCGATGATGGAAAGGCGGCTCACTTCCCACCCCTAGTGCCTCCCGCTCTTCTTCCCTATGCAGGGTCCCAAACAGAGCATAAAAGAAGAGGTTTATCACCCTGGTCTCGGCATTCCACTGATAAGATCTCCCTTCAGTCAGGGGTACCACTAGACACTTAATACTGAGGGTACTTTTGGCTACGTAACACTACTGGCACCTGTAGCTCAGAATCAGAATCAAAATCAGAAACTGTATTTCGCCAAGCATGACTGGGTCGCGCCCGGAATTGGGTTTGACAGGTACAGGGCTAGTGTGAAAAGATAATACAATACAATCTGTACAGTGCATACAAAAACAAAATTAAGATACAGATACAGCAATTTGGACATATCATTAACACAGTTGACTATAACATTTTGTACAGTGTGCTACCAGTATCCGCTTATCCGAGGAGAGTTCAGAGAGTTTACAGCCGAGGGGAAGAAGCTGTTCCTATGTCTTGTGGTCCTGGTGTAGATGGGCCGGACTCTCCAGCCCACGGGAAGCCGGCTGAAGAAGCGGAATCCGGGTGAGGCGGATCATTGGCGATCCTCGGAGCTCTGGAGCGCAGTTTTGAGTTGAAGATTTGATCTAGTGTGGGAAGTGATTTCCAATGATTCTTTCCGTTGATCTGATAACCCTCCGTAGTTTGTGTCTATCGCTGGCAGAGGAGCCAGCGTACCAGACCAAGATTGATGAGCAGAGGACAGATTGAATTGTGGCTGTGTAGAAGCTCGTCAGAAGCTCCCGGGCAATACCGAACGTCTTCAGTTGGCGTAGGAAAAATACTCTTCTGGGCTCTTCTCTGGGTGGAGGTCATGTTGGCTTTACAACAATTCAGGTCCTAGCTACCTATGATGGGCAGGGAAGTAGGGAGAGGTGACAGCTGGGCAGCCAGCACACTTGTGGGGCAGTTTGTTTGGGGTTTGTAGGTTCATGGAGGGCGAAGTCTAGGGTGCTAGGAAATCTGGGCCTTTAGGCTCAAGTGATGTAAATCCGGGCCTACCAATCACTTACCAATTTTACCACCTTCCTGTAGCATGAGGGCCAACAGAGTACGTATTGTGTAGGTAAGCTGGCATACTACATGGAAGTGGTAAAATTGTCCCGTCATTGGCCAATCAAAATGTGATGTGTTTCCCAGGCTCTATAATAATAATCCCAATATCCCCCTATGCAGACACATACGCAAAGCTCTGACATTTTTGTGATATTCTCCAAATGGCAGAATCATCACATTTACCATTCAGCACTACTGAAAATGCATAACAAAAACTTTTCATTCTCCGAGCTACAAAGACCGCACCAACAACTATTCCAGAAAATGCTCATAATTTTACGGCACATGTTGGGAATAAAATTATATTGTTTCTTGGTTAACTGATTATATCTAAAATAAAACTTTAAAGCCCTTTAGACTGCTTGCGTTTTACATCTGTCGAGCCAGCCAAGAAACTGCAGAACTTTTAACGCCAACACTTGTACTTTGATTGATGGCTGGAGCAGAAGTATGTTGCTAATCTGGTGGAGGATACGGTCCCTGAGACCCGCCAGTGGAAAAATCCCGCGAAAGGAATGTCTATCAATAAGCTCAGGTCGGGGATCGTGAAGGAGCAACATTGCTGAATTTTCTCCAGCTATATCGTGTAACGTTCCTCTACGTTCACTCAGTTAAAGACATTGCTAAGTGAGAAGTTAAAAAAAATAGAAGATAGATCAAGAAATGATTGACACTCGCTCTGTAATTCATTCATGTTGTCTGATCCACTGTGAGCCTGCAGGTCATCATCTTCACTGTTGGCAGACATTACATTACCAGACAGCAGAAACTGCCCTTATCTATAAACACGCCCACTAACAATGTGATAGGCTAAAAGTTATATATATATATATATGTGTGTGTATATATATATATATATATATATATATATATATATATATATATATGTGTGTGTGTGTGTGTGTGTGTGTATATATATATATATATATATATATATATATATATATATATATACTGTATATCCTACTAATATTATAAATGTGAAGGTTTGGATGTTTGTCACTCAATCATGCAACAATGGCTGAACGGATTTGAAATTTGGCACACACATAGTACATTACCTGCAATAACATATAGGATACGTTTTATCCCCATAACCAAAAAGTGGGCGGAGACAAATACAAATTTCACTGGGAAAATGTAAATTGCAGCCATTCTTACACTGTTAACCTGCTGAGCGGTCTGGACGAGCTCAGCTCGTCCATCACCGCCGGAGGCTGCCGCTCAGGCCCTGCTGGGCCGATTTTCGTCAAATAAAAAGCAGCACACGCAGCCGGCACTTTGCCAGCCGCGTGTGCTGCTTGATCGCCGCCGCTCTGCGGCGATCCGCCGCGAGCAGCGGCGAAAGAGGGTCCCCCCAGCTGCCTGAGCCCAGCGTAGCCGGAACAAAAAGTTCCGGCCAGCGCTAAGGGCTGGATCGGAGGCGGCTGACGTCAGGACGTCGGCTGACGTCGATGACGTCACTCCGCTCGTCGCTATGGCGACGATGTAAGCAAAACAAGGAAGGCCGCTCATTGTTTTTTTTTTATTTAAAAAAAACCCTCCCGCAGCCACCCTGGCGATTTAATCAGAACGCCAGGGTGGTTAATGGTAGGGTTCTCAAACTTTACACAGTTGGTTAGTGGGTGACTGGGACTAATATTCATAAAAGTGGGTGGAGCCTACAAAATCCAATTAAAATTCACCTGTTGATTTTCAAGGGGAATATTCAATTGCTAGCCTTCTTGCACTGTTAGTAGCACAGGCCTCAAACCTGGTACAGTTGGTCATTGGATGACTGGGTTTCAAATTCAGAAAAGGGGGAGGAGCCACAAACAGCCAGTCAGGTTTGTTTCATTTCAATGCAAATCATTGATGCCAAAGACTGCAAAGTTTACGAACTAGGTCATTGAGTAATTGTGAGTTAGGATTACAAAACTTGGGCAGAGCCAACACTAGCCAAATACATACCAATATATATATATATATATATATATATATATATATATATATATATATATAAGCCGGGGGATGAGCAGCACAAACCGAATTTTATGCAATACTATGCAAAGCATACACGCAGCATTGGAGGTCCCCAGACTCCATAAGAAATATATAAATAAAGAGGGTGCTGCAGCACACAACAGGAAAACAGTGACAGGGGCTCTTGGTTACGCTTTAACGCGTTTAAGCTCACCAACTGTGCCAAAGTGTCCCCGTTCTGGTGAGTCCTACTCTAACCAGGCAAAAATGCTAGTTTTTATCAGCGTTCTAGTGGGAACCATGCCAAAAGCCCAGGGGTCAGCTAAATGGGAGAAATGAAATTAAAAACACCTCACCTTCTACTAGCTACTAACTGAACTATGAGCACCGCTCATTTATATGCTTAACTGTGCTAGAGATGGGTGTGGTTATGCAGAGCCGTGGCCCTTACATCACACTGTGGGAGGGGTTTTATCAATATCAGCCACACAGATGTCCCTGATCCACTATTTGAAAAAGGTAAGGATTTCTCATGGGAAATGGGGTATTAGCTACTGATTGGGATAAAGTTCAATCCTGGGTTAATGTCCCTTTTTCAAACAAGTATTTCCAAATTTCTGTTTTCCGAAATCTGAAATACTTGGTAGTATTTGACCAATCAGAGATTGCGATAATTTACCACAAAAATTAAAAACAATATACATTTTGGGTGAATCAGAAACAGACAATCATTTGAGTGATAAACTGCTTCCATTCTCACCTTATTGATGCCAAGGACCCCAAAGCTTACAAACTTGGTCATTGAGTGACTGTGTGTCCAGGTTATGAAAAGTGGGTGGATCCAACAACAACCAAATGAGAAAATGTAAACTGCAGCCATGCATACACTGTTAATGGCAGGGTTCCCAAACTTGGCACAGTTGCTCACTAGGTGACTGGGATAAATATTCAGGAAAATGGGTGGAGCCTACAACAGCCAATCAAAACTCACCTATTGATTTTTAAGGGGAATATTTAAATTGCTTCATTCTTACACTTCTAATGGCAGAGGGCTCAAACCTGCTACAATCAGTCATTGGGTGACTAAAGTACAAATTCAGATGAAGGGACGGAGCCACAAATCGCCAATTGATTTGTTTGGTTGATTTCAATGGTAAAATTTAAACTGCTTCCTTTCTCACATTATTGATGCCAAGGACCCCAAAGATCACAAACTTAGTCATTGAGTTACTGTGTGTTAAAGTTAGAAAAAGTAGTTGAACCCAACAACAACCAAATACATACCTTGCTGAAACTGCACCACACCTCTCACAACCTCAGATCAGCAGGATCCATAAATCTGGTCACTCCCAGAGTGCACCTCGAAACCTTTGGAGACAGTGCTTTCTGTCATGCTGCCCCTACCCTTTAGAACTCCCTACCACACCCAGTATAAACAGCCCCTTCCCTGGAGTTATTCAAATCCAGACTGAAAAGTAACCTGTGCCACAATTTAACAATCAACCAGTTATTGGTCTGAGCCATGCTTATTTGCTTTGAGCGATTTACAAATGTTATTTGTCGTTAGTGGCTGGATAGTGTAATGGTTAAGGGCTCTGCCTCTGACACAGGAGACCAGAGTTCAAACCTCGGCTCTGCCTGTTCAGTAAGCCAGCACCTATTCAGTAGGAGACCTTTGGCAAGTCTCCCTAACACTGCTACTGCCTATAGAGTGCGCCCTAGTGACTGCAGCTCTGGCGCTTTGAGTCCGCCAGGAGAAAAGCGCGATATAAATGTTATTTGTCTTGTCTTGTTATCGTGGTTTCTAGTGGTTTCTTACACTGTGTGAAATGTTCACGTTGTCTTGTTGCTGTTATCCTGGGATGATGCACAAGGGAAGCATTTCTTACTAGTTGCCACTGAAGAGAGTGCATACATCACAGAGACCCCAACACCAAAACTCACGGTAGCTTCCAATTTTCTTTTTGGATTCTAGATCATGAGGGTATTTCTCTGGAACAGCTGCATCAAATATTACAATTGTGAGAGTAATGGCAACAATCCTTTCATTCACCTTTACTATTACTAACACTTACAAATCTGGGAATTAGACAGGCTAAACTCTAAGTGCATACAGGGTGCATTTATCTCTGTTTTCCTTCTGTTCTGTGCAAGAGTTCAGGTCCACTTTAAATCTGCTATATCAGTGGCGTAACAATAGGGGCTGCGGCCCCTGCACCTGCGGGGGGGAGGGGGGGCAGGACACCTCTTGGGCCCGCTCAGGGCCGTTTTGAGGGGCAGCAGGGGTTGCAGCATGAGGGGGGAGCATTGGCCCCCACATCAGCGGGGAGGAGGGCCACTCCCTCACCCCGGGCTTTCCTCTCAGCGCTCCCCCTCCAGCATTAATCGGCGGTAGTAGCAGCGGCGGGCAGGAACACAAGCATACCTCCATGCTTCCACCGCGGAGGACCAATGTCTAATCGTCTGATGCTACTTCCTGATAAACAGGAAGTAGCATGTGGGGGGAGGGAGGCACCCCCCGCCGATGTGGGGGCCAATGCTCTCCCCTCATGCTGCGACCCCTCCTGCCCCCCAAAACAGCTCTGAGCGGGCCAATCCAAAATTTTACAGAGGGGACCGGTGATTTCTAGTTACGCCCCTGTGCTATGTTCCGTTTATTTAGAGGGGAGAGCAGAGGAGAGGTGGAAAAAAAACTTTAGCAAACTGTTTAACTAAATCAGTCTGTATAATGTAATCTAATCTTGAATCCCTTCAGATCTCATATATCACAACAGCAGCCGTTGTAGGAAGCTGCTGATCTTGCCTGGATTGTGCCACCTACTGGCTCCATGTGGATAAACAAATAATTCATAAGTGTATTCAATGTATTTTCATTATTAAAATTGTCAAATAAATAAATGTATAGTAAACTACACTATATATTCCGTTTGAATCAATAAGAGAATGCATTTAAGCATCTAATTTCACAGAGCAAAAGAAGACAAAGAAGAAATATATTTCAGTGTGACAACCTTAAATTACGACCTTGCGGCCTTTGCCAGGAATCCCTTACTCCGCGCATACGGTTCTAATTAAAAAAATCCTTTTGATGTCAGTCTAGATATTTATTAGCGATGGATTTACTGCGTAGCCTGACTGCATGTTTCCTCTCTATGGCTGCGTTCTTTGGCTTGTAAGAGATTGCAAAAGAAAACACAAAAAACAAAAACATAACTCTTCAATATTCTTTCTTCATAATTTTTCCTTAAATTAGACTGTTTATTGTTATTTTTTTTTTTATATTATTTATTTTTATCTTTCTTTCATGTATTTATTAAATGTGTTTTTCATTTTGATCAGGAAAATATTAAATAATATAAATGGAAATTTGATATTTCTGTGCATCTCCACTGCCTGGATTGTCTGGAAAGCTTTATGAGTTCAGCAAATATATTTTTTTGTAATGCTGTGTCATAAAAATCTATCAGCAAGTTTGGAGACTTGCTGTGATCTTAGAAACTTTTTATTTTAAGTAACTAAAGTTGAAATATAATTAGTGAAACCAGTAGGTGGTGCTACTAAAAGCATTTTTGCCCAACCCAATTTTTTTTTTATTTTGAAACGAAAAATATTATTTGAAGCTTTACCTGTTGGCTTGACTGCCATGCTTTATAGTATATCTGGTTCTATTGTGGGCATTTTTAAAGAACCATTACCAAATCTGGAGATTTGGCTTTTGCAACATTAGAGACTGCAGACTGTGTAGGGCAACAGTTAAAGAGGAACTCCAGTGAAAATAATGTAATTAAAAGAAAAGTGCTTAATTTTTACAATAATTATGTATAAATGATTTAGTCAGTGTTTTCCCATTGTAAAATCTTTACTCTCCCTGATTTACATTCTGACATTTACCACATGGTGACATTTTTACTGCTGGCAGGTGATGTTAGTGGAAGGAGATGCTGCTTGCTTTTTGGCAGTTGGACCCAGCTGTAAACATCTGTTATTTCCCACAATGCAATGAGGTTCACAGACAGGAAACTGTCAGGACCATGGTCCTGACATCACACTGTGGGAGGGGTTTCACCACAATATCAGCCATATAGAGCCCCCTGATGATCTGTTTGTGAAAAGGAAAATATTTCTAACTGGAAAGGGGGTATCAGCTACTGATTGGGATGATTCTTGGTCATAGTTTCTCTTTAACTGAGATATATATTTTTTCACAAATTTACACAATTGAGCCAGTAGGTGGAACTAATAAATTAACATGTTGTTATAATTTTTTACTATCCTTTTTAAATAGAAATTACTTTTTAGTGCTAAATTGAGTATATTAAAAAAAAATGCCCTGTATATACCTATTAATTTTAAAGTGGTACTGTACTCAAAAACTCTATGGTTTATTTTTCATGCTACTGGAAAGGTTAAGGCTCCATTCCCACGTACTTCCGCATCAGGTGCGGCCAGCGGGAGCGGACAGTAAAATGTCTGCTCTGATGGTCCGCAGTGGTCTGGCTGGAGCCTGGGGCAGATGCGCTACCTCATAGGCTATATCGAGGAATGCATCTGCCTGGCCCGAGATTATCGCGGATCGGTTGCAGCGTGACAAGTATGACTGGCTCCTATGTATAACATAAACATGTTCACTCTATGCTTAGCAATAAGCAGAGAACGGACAAAAAAATATCCGTGGGAACAAATCTTTAAAGAGTAACTGTCAGGCTGCAGAAGCTAATTTAAACCTCTATTCTCCTGTGTTAAACAGTTTAGACGGAAGCCAAAAAGGCAATAGTGAAGATAAAAATCTCTCTTACATTTGATGTGTGCTTATCAGCAAAGCTGTTAGACCCAAGGGGACGCAAGCCGCATACCATACTGCAAAGCATTCTGGGGCCCTCCCCTCGGCTGCTAAGGAGAAGTTACAGTATCAAGTTTCAGCAGCTTGTAACTCAGTCTAGCTCACAGCACTAATAAATCTCGGGCAGAGTACACTGCAGGAGTCCGCTATTGTTCCTAGCCACATGGCTAATTAATATTCACTGCACACTAGTGTTATTCAGTACGAGCTTTTCTGTGATCAGGAAGCAGGCAGGACATGACGACACATTTGGCTTCATAGGAGACAGACAAACATGGAACCTGCCATAGCTGTCAGGAGCATCAATCTCTGCATATACTATATACAAATTCTGTGAAGTATCTTTAGCTACTGATATATGTGTTTATTTTCTCTGAGACCTTATACCTAACAGCTCCTCTTTAAAGGTAAGCTTTTATCTCATTTAGCTGTTAATTGATAAACTTGCCTTTGCCCACCAGCATTATCAGATTGTTTTGGAAGTGAACTATGCTGTGGAAACAAGATAGAAAAGATCCTGCTGTATCCAGGAGGGAGCAGATAACTTTCTCTATTTTATTTGCTCACTAATTCCTAATTAGGAGACAATCTGATAATTTCTTTTGTAGAGATGGCCCGAACGGTTAGCCCAGCAAGTAGTTCGCACGGATATCAGATAATTTCTTATAATCTTATTATCAGGAATTCTATTTATGTATGTCATTATATATAGCATGCCATATATAGTAATGTAATAAACATTATCTCATATTATTTTATATAGTTAAGTGGATAGTATATGGGGATATATATTTAAATATCATATATCAGCTTATGCTCAATTCCAACTGTTTTCCCCAGAGACGGTCAGAGCTACAATGTGTTTTAACTTTAAAGTTTAACTCAGTGACCAGACACGTAAGAGCCATATTTGCTGGGATAAACATTCTTGGATTATAAATGGTTGTTCTCAAACAGAGTCAACTTATTGTTGACCAGCTGAATTGGCCAAAGAGCTAGTCTTGACCAGTTTTATGTGTTAAGGAATTAAAAGAAAATAACCTTTAATGAATTGTCAATATAGTGTTGAACATGGTATTAACAGGTCAATAGGTTATTCTTTTATTTTTTGAATAATATATGTTATACGAGTGTGCCCCCTGCTGGAGGAAATTACACATTCAGAAATAATGTCACGTGATTTATATAAAGCTGATATTCAAATGAGCTAGTTAATTAGAAATTTGGAAGAATACGCCCACCAACTCCAATTGGATCTTAGTTAATCCATGGAGGTTGGATTATTGATAAGAGGAAACATAAATAATGAGTGCATTGGACACTCGAGATACATTCTCTAAAAGAAACACACTCTCCTATGAAAGACACACACTATCAACCTCTGAAAGAAGGGATCCCAGACTCTCACGCCCTACCAGCCTTGAGGCCACTCCCAGATCGGGTTGGCAGTGCAGGCGTGGCAAGATTCCTGATTTCATTTTATTGGTAACTGTAAATTTTTTATTATATCAAAGCTAACTAAGTTAGGGGCTTGGATTTTCAATGATTCTATACCTAGTATAGAATACCCTGAACATGTGACCTTCCTGGAATTGCAACTAGGAATATCCATGTTTGATTTGGGTTCATTTTTCTCTACATTTTTTATTAATGTATGTTTTTCCTCCAAGCTTATAACTTGTTAAGGTGGCTACACACGATACAATAAAATGATCCGATTTTACAGTAATTCGATAAAAACGATCGTATCTCTCGAACAAATCGAAAGCTTTTTTTTCATTCGACTGAAAAATCCGATCGGATTTCCCGTTTTTTTCGATTTAAATCGATCCGGAATGCCAGATATTTCTCTTCAATTTCTACTAAAGATTGCATGGTGTGTGTTGGATTGTTAATTTATTAATATACACACCCTAGCAATTTTCTCTGAGTTTCCAATCAGTTTTATCATAATTGAGGAAAAAATTGAACATAGGTGTGTGGTACATTGATCATATTTTTGAAATATTACAATCAGTCAGAAAAATTGATTGCAATTCTTAAATTGAACAGATATTTAAAAAATTGTATGGTGTGTGACCACCTTTAGAGGGATAAAATATTGGATGATATATAAAGGTTTCATTTACAGATCAGGTCGTCATAATTGCATAACTTCATATTTTTTCCTTTGATTTAAAATCAAATTCTTTTTATAAAATAGGTGTTTACAGATCAGTAAATTTTAAACTTGTTTTATATATTGAGGTTTAGAGACCAGCTAGATCTGCTTCCATATTTTTACCCTTGTTAGATTGTGCATTACAATCAAGCCTTGCAAATAAGATAATATGTATGACATCTTATGGTTGCACAGCCTATTGTGATTGATTGATTTTATTGGTTAATATCTGTGGTCAACTTTGCTCTGAAGTGTATAGTCAGCTTATACCGAGAAGTACCTTATGGTTATTATTATTTGTGGTTATTGTTTGATTCGTATTATTTGATTTGTAATCATTCTGACAACTTTTATATATTTAATAAATTAATTATTTTAAAAGTAAAGAGTTGTCCTGATTTTTCACTCTTTGTACCAGTAGCTTGAGAAACTCGCTATAAGAACTTAAGGTTGGGCGTTTTTATATAACAAGACTCCTCCCATTATTTTTTTGTAGGAGGCCTTAGTTTTTTATTTTATACATACGGTTATAGATTATATAATCGTATCGTATAACGCCTGACACACTGTATTTGTGATTTAACTTACTAAAGCATAGCTGTCTTTGTGGGTGACACTGCATATATAGAGCCCACAGTCAGTTGCCAGGCCAGCTGGGATTTGTAGTCCCACCACTGGCAGCACGCTGTATTACCATTGCTTATCTTTCCACTGTATTTGTGTGAATTAACTTACTATACCATAGCTCTCTTTGTGGGTGACACTGCATAGATACAGCCCTGTCTGTCGCAGCTGGCCCTTGCTGTACTGTGCCAGGCCCAGCACACCGTATTACCAGTGCATATCTTTCCACTGTATTTGTGTGAATTAACTTACTATACCATAGCTCTCTTTGTGGGTGACACTGCATAGATACAGCCCTGTCTGTCGCAGCTGGCCCTTGCTGTACTGTGCCAGGCCCAGCACACCGTATTACCAGTGCATATCTTTCCACTGTATTTGTGTGATTTAACTTACTATACCATAGCTCTCTTTGTGGGTGACACTGCATAGATACAGCCCTGTCTTAAAGCACTTTATGCCTCCAATTTAGGAATGCAATGTGATTTCTGCCCTTTAGGGATTATAACCCTACTCTGCGTCAAATACGTAATTTTCCCAGAGACTTTTGGCATGTATCCCACTCCGGCATGCCCCCCTCCAGGTGTTAAACCCCTTGAAAAAACTTTTCCATCACTTTTGTGGCCAGAAATAGTCCCTGTAGGTTGTAAAGTTTGCCTGCCCATTGAAGTCTATGGTGGTTCGCGGACCCAAAATCTGAGGTTCAAGCCAACCCTAATAATTTTTCCTGCAACCAGCAAAGATATTAGTTAGCTTCAATGAGGTGTAAATATGCATGACATCAAAGTATTTTTATAGTCTTTCATATTCGAAATGTAATTTTGAGTGTAATCTCACTTTAACCAAGTGTGGATTTCTGCTACACATATCTATGCCCCTGTAAACGTAGCTTTCAGACCAGGGGCGAAGATATGCGCATCTGATTGTGCTAGTTCTCGTGGCCATCCCGCTAGTCAGTGATCGGTGAATAAAATAGTGCTCCCAAAGCCAATCAATGTGCCAGTAGTGAATGCAAGCCAGCATGAGTGAGATTCACTCACAAAGTGAAAGTGTAACACACACACACACATAAAAAACGTATAAAAAAAGTGACATAGTTTAAATAAATAAATAGTTATCCTACGTATTTTGTTCAGTATGTATGTCATGAGGGTATATTGTTATTATTTTTGCAAATATGGGCTTGAAATTATTTATTTAATATAAAAGAAATGGAAAAAATTGACTTTTATTCCAAATAAAATATTATCAACCTACATTGTACTAAATGTTGTTATAACTGGGACAAATGGGTAAATACAATGTGTGGGTTTTATACACAGTAGCACCTTCTGTTTTTAAACTATAATGGCTGAAACCTGAGAAATAATGACTTTAACAAAAAGAAAACTTCTTCTTCTCCTTAAAATGCTTAAAAAATAAAATAATTCTTAGCAAAGAGTACCCCCAAAGAAAGCCTAATTTGTATATAAAAAAAAACTATGTATAGATCAATTTGGTGTGATAAACAGCATTAAAGTTATTGGCAAATAAATGGGAGGGACGTGATGTGAAAATTGCTGTGGTTATTAGCAGGACAAAAAAAACTGTGGTAGGGAAGTCGTTTTAAAGTGTACCTAAAGTAAGGTGAAAATCAATACACTATAGATAGAGCCAAGTACATTGTTGTGTATACTCACTGGAAAGGTAAATCCAACTGTCAACACACTTTTGTATCAAACCTGAAGCCAAATCATTTTCCTCCAATAAACACTCCATGATGTAAATCAAGAAGTGAGCATTTTTGGGAGGAGAACATTTTAGCATATGTGTCAAGCCAGACACCACTGTGATGACCATTGGCTATACCTAAGAAATTATGGCACAGCACAGTACCAAGGAGGTAGGGAAGAGAATAACCCCCGCTGTAAGTACACACACCAGATGGTGACATGTTTAGTTTATTAATTTTTTTTACCTCACTTCAGGTACAATTTAAACACACAGCAGCCCCATTGTTTAAAAATATGGTTTGAGTCCAAAAAACTTGGGATCGTAATTTTGTTTATAGGAAATTCTTCAAAATGCAGGTTTAGTGTTTCCATCTGGAATACTCTGAGGGCCAGAGTTTTTTTTTTCTTTTTCTTCTTTTTATGATTATTACTTGGATAGGTCCAGGGAAAAGTGTAGGTCCATTCCCAGGATTCATAATCATTCCAGATCAAATTGAATGGATTTTGGCAAGGGTTTAAAAAAACACAGATGCCGCGTTTTTTTTAGTCTCCCGCTGCGGCACCTCCAGCTGTGCGACTCTGGTCACGGCACTTTGTAAAAATCCTGAAAACCCTATTAAATTCATGATATATGATACAGCGCTTTTCCAAGCCAACTTTCCACTGAACTGTCTACAAAGATAGATTTTAACTGGAAATGTTACATAAACGGTGCTGTGTGTTTCTTGTTGCTGAATAGCCCTTTGCTCTTCAATTAGGGAGAATTTTTTATTTTTTTTTTCCCCTGTCTTGGATGGAGGTAAAGTTGTCATTTCCCAGTAACATGTCAGGAGACAGATCAAGACGGCCCTTGTTGCTGTGCTATTCATTTAATTTGATGCAGCTGACTGTGTTACTGACCCAAGAGTAATTAAATCACAGAAGGGGTTTGATGAGTGTGTGAATGAAAGGTAGTTCTTCTCCCCGGGGATTACACTCTCGGTATGCTTACACCGAGGAAAAGAAAAGTAAAGAAGAAGAAAAATAGCAAAAACACTTTCCAGTCGAACTGCAAAAAATCTGGAGTTCTGTGCACTTAGGTCATTTCCTATTGAGCCATAATTCACATCATTAAACCTGAAGTTTACTTAGAAGGAAACAATGAAGCAACTCTTTAAAGGTCCATCGAATTTTTCGAGATTAAATTTCACACAGTTTTACGAGCGAAAGAGGAAAAAAAAGAAGTATGAAAGAAAGAAAACACAGAAACATAACAGGAGAGGCAAGAGAGAAAATTCTACTGCCAGCACAAAAACAAACATTTAAAAGGGCTTGTCAACCAGACCATTTTTCATTTATGAATTAAAAAAAAATATATATACTGTTGGATTGCATTGGGTAAACTACTAGGAAAAACTAACTGAAAAAATATCAGATTTCAGCAAGATTAATGGAATGTAGCTAAAATGTAGTTATAAAAATATATTAAAAAAACACATTCAATAAAAATAAAAAAGTTTAAAAAAAATGTCTGGGGATCCTCTCATTTATCATTGTCATGGTATACAAAACTATATTAATTATAGTAATGACATAGATTTTGATAAACTCTGATAATGGAACAATGAGAGAATAATAGGAGGAGCCAAAAATTATTAAAATGGTACTGGAGCTATGTTAAAAAGAGGTAAATTCAGACACCTATCTCATAAACGTTAGATTCAGGGTACAAGACAAGACAAATAACATTTATATTGCGCTTTTCTCCTTGCGGACTCAAAGCGCCAGAGCAGAGCAGCAGCCACTAGGGCGCGCTCTATTGGCAGTAGCAGTGTAAGGGAGACTTGCCAAAGGTCTCCTACTGAATTAGTGCTGGCTTACTGAACAGGCAGAGCCGAGATTCGAACCCTGGTCTCCTGTGTCAGAGGCAGAGCCCTTAACCATTACACCATCAGCCAACTGCAGTAAAGAATAAGAATATTTAATTGGCATAAACAACACATTTCTTGGATCTGGCCAAACTTCTTCAGGCATTGTGCCAAATAACTAGTGTCTCATTAAAGGTATGGGCGCCTCAACTTTGGCACATCACCTGAGGAAGGGCGCCAGACCTAAAAAATGCATTGTTCATGTGTCAATATAATATTCCTATTCTTCTATACACAGAATGTGACGTTTATGAGGGAAGTAGCTAAACGTACCTCTTTTACCATAGCTCTTGTACTATTTTAATTGTTTTAGGATGTCTTCTATTCCCTTTTTGTCCTTCTGACATCCCAACTGGACTACCAAAGAGCGTCAAACTTAAAGAGAACCAGAGACGAAGCACCCTCATGTATTTTACTACATTTATCAGTGGGAACATGACAGTAAACACCTACCCTGCTTTTAGTTTCATTCTTATCTGCTTAATTAGTCTGTTATCAGCTGTGATAATAATCCCAGACTGAGCCTTCAGTCTAGGTTTGACCTGGAATCATTATAGCTGAGTCACTCTTCTGTGGAGTCTTTTCAAGCCAAAGCCTGCCCCCTCCTGGCTCTGCTTTCCTGCTTTGCATACTGAGAGCTCTGATGACATGGGAGGGGCTGCTTCTGCTGAGAGAGAAGCTCTGAAACCGACTAGTGTGGCTGCAATATGATCTATGTGCTCTGTGTGCACTCTGCATAGATAATGATGATGACTGCAGTTTCATTCCTATGAGAGACACTTCCTACAGGCAGCTGCACATCATACCAAAATTAAAGCACACAGATGAAAGGCTGCAGCAGCCTTTCTCATATAGCCTAAACAGCACATCCAGAACAACTCATAACCCGGAAGCAGAAGGGATATGAGCTGGCGGCCATATTGGATTTTTCCTGGAGCAATAATGGATAAAAAACACTAAAAAGGGCACACCAGAATGGCGAAATTATCAGGTAGAGCATTTATTCTTTACAAGCTATCGACTGATATGTTTATTTTGTGTGAAACGTTCATCTCTGATTCCCTTTCACAAATCAAGACCCAAGTGAAGATGTTTTTTTTTCCACATGCAATTAAAGTCTGTTATGCTTTCTGCAACTAACCCATGTGAGTATTGGCAAATTGCAATTTAAAATGTGTTATAAAATTTTTAACACTCTGGACACTTCCCAATAAGGCCCATGATGCCAAGTGAGGCAGCTTCCTCAGGCGGCAGAAGTCTTGGGGCAGCACCAACCTGAAACAGGAAGTGAAGAGAGTGCCTGGCCAACCTATACTGGGGCAACGGTACCTGGCCAACCTATACTGGGGGCAATTGTACCTAGCTACCAACACTAGAGGCACCTATACCTGGCTACCTACCTATACTAAGGATGTTTTTGGGGGGCTCACTGGAGCTATAATGTGTGGTGCAAATTGTCTGGTGCTGTGCGATCATTCCAATCCGGGAAGGGGGGGGAAGACACATCCTCACAAGTTTGCCTCAAGCAGCAAAAATTCTAGAACCTGCCCTGTTCCCAATATCCAAGTTTATAACTAGCCCAATCCAGCTAGATAAACACACAGAGAAGCCATCTTTTGGAGATCAACCAACCAGGATATCCATTCATAACCAACCCTGAGTAGAGACGGGTTACAATTATCTGCACAAGCCATGAGATGCTTGTTTGGGCCGGTGACCCAGTTTCCCGAGTATAGCATCTGCTGTAAGCTCCAGTTGACATGCATAATACCACACGTAGTGGTGTCCGCTGTCTGTCTTCTGTTTCTCTTCTCAAGATGTCTCCTTACTACTAAAGATCCTTTAGCCATAATAAAGAAAATAAGGGTAAAATGCAACAGTGTGTCAAAAATCAAGAACACCCATTACCATTTCTATAGGACGTAGGAGGGTCAGTAGCAGCCAGGTGATGCTAATTAAATTAACTTGCATAAAGGGAATATCTGAGCTATTAAAAAAAAAATCTACGCACCCAGGGCTTCCTCCAACCCCTTACAGGTGAAATGTCCCACGCTGCAGCTCCACTCTCAGCTGCCGGCCTCTACACTGGCGGGGACCCCGGGCCAGTGGCCGAGAGCGGAGATGCAGTGTAGGACATGTCCGCTGCAAGGGGCTGGAGGAAGCCCTGGGTACGTTTTTTTTTTAATAGCTCGGACATTCCCTTTAAAGGATACATTAAGTGAGAGGGACATGGAAGCAGGGCCAGTTCTTTTTGCTGCCTGAGGCAAACTTTTGAGGAAGTTGTCTCCAGTATAGGTAGTATAGTTGCCTCAGTATAGGTAGCTAGTATAGTTGCTCCCAGTATAGGTAGTATAGTTTCCCCCAGTATAGGTACAACAGTTGCCCCAGTAAAGGTAGCTAGTATAGTTGTCCCCAGTATAAGTAAGATAGTTGTTGCCCCAGTATAAGTAGTATAGTTCCCCTAGTATAGGTAGTATAGATGCCCCAGTTGCTCCCTTTCATTCATAATGGCTTTTCATTCAGGGGTGGGTGACCCATGACACCAGGTGAAACAGGTTTATCAGGCGGCATAGGCCCTGGAGCGGTATCCTGACCGCCACTCCACCCACCCATCCCTCCCTGCGGCCCCTGCTCGTCACCTTCTGAGCCAGTGGCCTCTTCCGCTAGAAGAGTCCCCGGCCCCCTTGCCTCTGTCCGTTATAGACCTCAGATCAGTGTAGGGTGCAGTGCTGCTGTGATGATAAAACACAGGAGAGGTGTTCCCCTGGTATCGGCGATATACAGGAAGTAAGTACATCCTATATATAAAGCCGCTACAGGGAGCTGCGGGTCGCACTGATCTGAGGTCTATGACGGACGGAGGTGAGGGGGCCGGAGACCCTTCTAGAGGAAGCGGCCACCGGCTCAGAAAGTGAGATGAGCGGCGGCCACAGGGTGGGAGGGTCAGGTGGAGTGGCGGTCAGGATGCCGCTTCAGGGCCTATGCCGCCTGATAAACCTGTTTCACCTGGCGTCATGGGTCACCAGCCCCTGCATGAAAGGCCATTAACCCCTCCTGGCCCTTAAAGAGACACTGAAGCGAAAAAAAAATGATGATATTATGATTTGTATGTGTAGTACAGCTAAGAAAAAAAAACATTAAGATCAGATACATCAGTCTAATTGTTTCCAGTACAGGAAGAGTTGAGAAACTCCAGTTGTTATCTCTATGCAAAAAAGCCATTAAGCTCTCCGACTAAGTTAGTCGTGGAGAGGGCTGTTATCTGACTTTTATTATCTCAACTGTAATTGAACTGTTTACTTTTCCTCTGCTAGAGGAGAGTTCATTACGTCACAGACTGCTCTGAAAGACTCATTTTGAATGCTGAGTGTTGTGTAATCTGCACATATTATAGAATCATGCAATGTTAGAAAAAACACTATATACCTGAAAATAAAAATATGAGAATATTTTCTTTGCTGCTAATCTTCTAGTAATTATTCATAGTACACAACCAATTCATTATATCATATTTTTTTTTTTTCGCTTCAGTGTCTCTTTAAGTAAAGCCAATAACACCTCCAGGTTTGTGAGAAAATCGATTTTAAAAATGGAAAGGAAAAAGTTTTTTAAACTTGTTAAAATGATGTTTTGCTGTGCTTAAAAAAACATTTTACATTTAATTAAGAAAGGATCACTCAAAATCAATTGAATTTCAAAATCTTAATTATGTGTGGCCGTTATTTTTTAAATTTGACGTGATATTTTGCGTAATCACATTAGCAGATTACGATGATCACTAAACCTAGACATGCACAAGCTTTCAACAAAGTGGGTGCCAAAATGTTCGAACAGTAATCAGAGGAAGGAACGAGTTGAAGCATCCAATGCCGATTTGGCCCATTTTGAAGCCACACAGGACTTTTGGGCTTGGTTAGTGACTGAGGATGAAAGTGGCTCCACATCTGTCAAAGGAACTAAGGAACAGTGAAAGGAATGTCACCACAGTGGGTTCCCGCGGCCAGAGACGTTCTGTACCCAGAAATCAGACAAAAACTTCATGGTGCACTTTTTTATGACAAAGACTGTAATCTGTTGGTGGACTACCCACCTTAGCCGTGTATGTAGAAATGAGCACAAAATAACGTCAATAGAATATCTGTTATTTACCGATATTCTATTCGCCACAGAACTGGAATTACTATAAGGCACTGTAGGCACCTGCCTACAAGCGCCTGATGATGGAAAGGCGGCTCACCTCCCTGAGTGCCTCCCTCCCTTCTACCTTATACAGAGTCCTGATGAGAGTGTAAATAAGAGGTTACTCACCCGGCTCTCGGCATTCCACTGATGAGATCTCCCTTCAGTCAGGAGAACCTCTAGCCACTTAATACTGAGGGTACCTATAGCTACCTATGACGGGCAAGGGAAGTAAGCCAGCATACTTGCAGTGCGGTTTGGCAGGAGAATTGTAGGTTCATGGAGGGCGAAGTCTAAAGTGCAAGGACATCTGTGCTTATAGGCTCTTGTGCTGTAAATCCAGGCATAATTTTCTACTATAGTAGAATATCGGCAATTTTACTGATATTTTACTATGTCCTAGCTTAACCTATTCTCACACAGAACCCTTCCTCTTACTGCCTAACACTAACCTTAACCCCCCCAACACCTAACCCTTAAGATTCCTCCCCCACACCTAGCCCTTAAAACCCTCCCTCCCCCCCCCCCCCCCCCCCCCCACACACACATCTAGCCCTTAACCATTTCAGCCTGCGGGTATTTTTCACCTTATGGACAAAAGGAATTTTCACATTTCAGCGCTCCTCCCTTTCATTCCAATAACTTTATCACTACTTATCACAGCGAAATGATCTTTTTTTCCGCCATCAATTAGGCTTTCTTTGGGTGGTACATTATGCTAATAATTATTTTATTCTAAATGCATTATAAAGGGGAATAAAAAGAAAAAAAATGGAAAAAAAAATCATTATTTCTCAGTTTTCAGCTTTTATAGTTTTAAAATAATTCATGCTACCATAATTAAAATCCACACATTTTATTTGGACATTTGTCCCGGTTATTGCTACATTAAAATTATATCCCTAGTATAATGTGTGGTGACAATATTTTATTTGGAAATAAAGGTACACTTTTTCAGCTTTACATCCATTATTAATTTTTAGCCCGTAATGTAATAACAATATGCCCTCTTGACATACATATTAAAAAATGTGTACTCACTAAAGTCAGTAGGTGTAATTTTACTACTTGGCCACAACATGTCCCCACTGAGCATTTCCTATTAGAGTACAATAAGTACGCTATAGGAAGCAATTTGTTGATAAATTGTAACTAGGGAAGTGACGCAGGCATCAATGTATGCCTGTGATCACGGTGGCCTGTGGGGAGATTAATGAATGGGGACGCGGAAAGCGGCGGAAATTGGTGCAGCAGGAAGCGCGGCAGCTCTATTTCCGAATGAACACTGTTTTTGAACTAAAACAGTGTTTATTCTCGGCGGACATGTACGGATTGGCTCAGGGCAACATTGTGATCGCGGGCAACATCGTGATCCCAATGGCAGAAATGGTTACGATTACCCCTCCACGCCTAACCCTTAAGGCCTACACACACACACAATTCTCAAGCCCACCGTATTACCAAGTGATGGGGTAAGCGTCCCCCATTTATTTCCCCCAATGTCGATATGTTAATAATTTGAAATATCGACATTGAAAGGAAATTTGATGAAGCCCGGCACTCATTGCTGCCAAGTAGTGTACCTGCTATAGTGACAATGCTGGTGCATTCTGTTAAATTTGGGCGTAGCACACCAGTTATGGGCGTTTTGGGTGCATGCCCATAACCCCATAACCGCATAACCGGTGTGCTGCGCCCCGATTTAATAGAATGAGCCAGCATTGTTACTGTAGCAGGTAAATTACATTGGTGGCATACCGGCACCAAACTTGAATCATGGCTTAATTGCTGTGACTGCCTCAGGGCTCTAGTATCAATGGGCAGTACAATGCTAACCTCCTGGACTAGCTGGAGGAGGAAATTAAAACGAAACACTGTGGAAAGTTGACCAAAGGGATCCTTTTTAATTTTTTGGGGACAGCAAACATTGTGGTGGACAAATTTAACACACTGGGTTCCCAATTGGTTCACCATCACCCCTATTCATCTGACCTGACCCCTTTGGACTATTATCTCTTCCCAAACTTGAAGAAACATCTAAAGTGGCTGGCAACAATTTGAGACCATTTCTAAAGTCAAATGAGCTGGTTTCAGGCCCAAGCAAAGGATTTTTATTTGATTGATCATAAAAAGCTGCAACTACACTGTACCAAGACGTGCAGATAATTAAAGAAAACCTGTAATGAAAAAAACTTCCCCTGGGGGGTACTCACCTTGGGTGGGGGAAGCCTCCGGATCCTATTGAGGCTTCCTCCTTCCTTCTCGGTCCCACGGCGGGTGGTGGCAATAAAGCACCCCTAACGGCGGGGATGTAAATATTTACCTTCCTAGCTCCAGCACAAGGACAGTATCGGCTCTCCGCTCGGAGGTAGGCAGAAATAGCCGATCGCTGTCACGCCGATCGCTGTCGGGCCACTCTACTGCGCAGGCGCAAGTCTCCTGCGCCTGCGCAGTAGAGCGGACCCGACAGAGATTGGCTACTTTCGCCTATGTTCATGCGGAAAGCCGCAAAAGTGCCCCCGCTGGAGCCAGGAACCAGCACTTGTCAGGCTTGTCGAGGGAGGATTCCTTAAGTCACCAAAAGAAAGGCAATTTTACTTACCTGGGGCTTCTACCAGCTTCCTGCAGTCGCCCTGTGCTCACATTGGTACTCTATGATTCTCCTGTCTCTCGCTGTGGCTCAATTTCGTTTTTGCAGTCTGAGCCCTGGCTGCATGTGTCCTCATTCACACTCCAGTCGCCGGGAGCATCCTGCGCAGGCGCAGTAGAGATTTTCTTGTACTGTGCCTGTGCAAGATGTTGCCTCCGCCGGGAAATTTGGGCACAGGGTAAAGCTAAAAAAAGCTCACCCTGCTCCTGCAAAAGTCACGGTGACGTCAATTACTATTCCCCCTCCAGGTTGCCAAGGACAGTGGGGGAAAGATGCTGCCATTTGACTTCCAGCTATTGCGCTTTTTTTATAGTAATTTGTGCTCCGTCTTTTGACGACGCCCAAATTACTGTCTGAGCATTGATTTAGCCGTAATGCCCATTATGCGCCGGCCGCACTGAATCCCCCGGCGCTGTTTCTACTTGATTCAGTACCAAGTATGTCAGTGTCATGGGGGAAAATAATGAATAAATGTGTTATTTTATAACTCTGACTCTCTTTATTCTGGGCAAAGCCAGGAACTTATCAGCACCACCTTGTATAGTTACATGTAATTTTTATTGTATTGTTGGAGTAAAATTTTTATTAGACAAGGAAATAAAAATGATACATCTTCATCCTTTTTTACTTATTCATTTGTGATTTCAACCAGGCTTGGATTTATTTGTAAACCGTAAGTTTAACGTATCTCCCATTTAAACCCTATAAAGTCGAATTTTATATCCTAATAGTTTATTGCTCCTTTGAGCCTATACATCGTACAGAAACACCCTGAAAATAATACATTCGCCAGTGCCACTATTGCTTCCTCCTCAAATAAGGTTCCTCTAGCGACCACCGATGTGTGGCCAGAGCCTTCGCTTGCTGACGATCGCGGATAAAGTTCCGTCGTCTGACCAAGCACTTTGTTCCATGCCCGAAGCCCTTTCTCAAGCCATACGGAAAATAAGCCGCCTAAAACCTCGTCCATAAAAGGCAAACGAGCAGAGATAAAGGCAGCCGCTTCAGACGCCTTTATTACGACGATACGGATTTTGTCACTTACTGGAAGTTATAAAGCATAAAAGGATTATTCAATTGAAATGAGCGTCTCCACATTTCAAGGTCAAGAATCTCAGCAGTTAATCTCCCCTCCCCTTCATCCCGTTTATGCCGTCTAGAGCAATAGGCCGTAAAGCGGCCATTCAAATCATCAGCTAATGTAGAGGCCAGCCATAAAGTGCTGCTCAAGAGCCCAGGAAAAAAGCTATTGCAGGAAATAATATGCCCTCCAGCACGTATTTAAAGTTAAGATGCTCTGTTCTTTGCCTTGTAAAAGTTACAAAGAACAGCAAGAAAGAGTTCCCAACCACTCACACTGAAACTGTGGCTAAAGTGGGACTCCGGTCATAGAAATGGGATCGTACGGCTTTCAGTGGGGCCAGGAAATTGTTAGTTACGTATATTTAAATGTGATTTAAATGCCTTAAAGTCAACCTGAAGTGAAAATAAACTTATCAGATAATTAATTACTAGACAGGTATTAATTACGAGACAGGTATTCAAAGAATAACGACAGAGATACTGACCCTGAGACAAGAATTATAGTGTGCAATAATATTTATTCCAAAGCAACATAGTGTAAAAACGCAGAGGTGTAGCAATGGCTTTCAGCACCTGGGGACAAAGATAATATTTGTACCACCCCGGACAAAATGGGCGTGGACACGCATCAGAATGTGGGCGTGGTCATGGGTGGAGACAGATGGACAGATAGCCACACGTTTTCCCATCCCCATGGATAGATGTGTCCCCTTTCCCCATTTAGCTAGCCAGATGTGCCCCCTTTAGATAGCCAAATATATGCCCCCCTTCCTCCTGTTTATATAGACAGATGTACCCGCTTTTTCTGCTGCTGTAACATTTGTGCACTCCTCTGCAGAGGGAGGGAATGAAGCTGGGGCACTTCAGGCAGCCAGCGAGCCGCCTCTCACGCACGTGGGGGTGCAGCGTCTGTGCTGAGCGCCCTCACAGTGCTGCGCCCGGGGACATATGTTCCCCCTTGCCCACGCCTCTGTAAAAACGTGCAGCCACTGTGTTCCACCTCTTACATTATGCAGAGTGGCCGCAGCAGAGCACAGTTACCTGGTCTTTTGCTGGGTCTTCTGCACTCTCCTATGGCTTTGCAGTAGTAGAGAGTCTCTCTGTGGGCTCCTGAAATCACATGACATAGATCAGGAGTCTATGGGGAAACGCTGCCACACATTGATAGGAGAGGCACGGTGCAGAAAAGTAGAAGACCTGCTGGGGATGGACCAGGAAATTGTGCTTCTGCTACGGCCCCTCTGCATATATACATGACTCTGGTGGCGACCCCTACATGTTGCTGCCTGAATTGCAGGTGGCTTCATGGTAGGGCCAGCCTTGAACAAGGGGCTTGAGTTCCTCTATTACCTTGGAGACAATGGATATACTGAAAACAGACGTATCTGAACAGATCCTATGGATAACATAGAGTTATGTACTTTATTGATCTTCCACTTTCATCTTTGTAGTTTTTTTTTAACTGTTAATCTCTTATCAGTATTTATGAATATGAACATGCATCTGTATATTGTATTTACTTTATATTATTTTTTGTAAAATATTTTTACTACCAGAAAGTAAGCTAATTCTTGCTTTTTTAAAGAAACACTTTTTAAGGAATAGTTCATCATATAATTATTTCTGTATCTGAGGCGCATTATCTATTTTAACCACCAGATGGGGCAGTCATACCACTCTTGTCCTATTTCAGATTGCCAAGTGGCTCAGCATGCCCTAAAAAGGAAGATGCTGTTGTAGGTTTGTCAAGCCCGTAAGTAACCCTTTAAAAATCTATATCCTTATGCTAATTTTGAGCCTGCAATTTAGTACACATTTATATTCATTTGCAAATAGTACTTTTATTACTAATATGGGAGATACTGTTGCTTCTTCTTGCCATAAGTTAGCATATTACTATTAAGGAGGATAAGTAGGCATACATGGACTTTCGCCACCCGGTCACTTTGGTAGAGGGTGAGCCGAATGATCCAAGGCGTTTCTAGCCTTTTTATCACTCCAGGCAAGAAGTCCTGTCTCCTCTTCCTCCCCCCCCCCCCCCCCCCCCCCAAAAAAAAACAAAACACCACACACTAGAGAATATAATCCATGTGAGGGAGTCCCTGAGATACAAACAAGCCACCAATCCTGACGCATTTCGCTGCACACCCCCTTCCTGCACTCCACCAGCTTAGTGTGTAAATGCAGAGTATAGTGCAGCAGAAGCTGCGATTTCACCTCTCCGCTGGAGTCCAGTACTCACCTGTCCTCTCATTTTTGTTGCTCACTACTCACCATAGTGCCCAGCATATACTATCACATGTAGCCTGATTACACTCATTACACATGAGGAGAGCCAGCACTAGAGGGAGCAGAGGAGACAGACAGGATGGTCGCAAAGGCACTGCAATAAACTCCAGAGGGAAGGTTAGAGCACAGCTTCTGCTGCACTATACTCTGCCTTTACACACTGGACTGGGGGAGTGCAGGAGGGGGGTGGGAACAGATAGTGGGACAAGGGGAAAGAGGAAGGCACAAAGGGGGACCTAAGGAGGCAGAGTGGGACAGAGGGATGCACACAGAGCCGGATCATCCACAAAGCAATTTAGGCAGGTGCCTAGGGCCTGGAGAGAGTCTAGGGGCCCAGTTTATGCTATCCCCCAGCAAATCTTGCCAAAAAAGCTAGGTGGCCATCAAGCATGGGCCCCAAGTCGTTGCTTGCCTAGGACACCATTTCACTTTAATCCATTTCTGGATGCACAGGGGGCAGGGGTGGAACGGGGGACTGAATGTGGCACGACACAGAAGGCGGCACAAAAGGTGACAGAAGGAGGCACAGGGGGACACACAGGGGGGCAGAGGTGGCACAGGGGGACTGAAGGTAGCACAAGGGAATAGAAGGAGGTACAAACACCCATGGGAGGCGTGGCTTAGGTCAGGAGGTGGGATAAATTCAAGGGGAAAGGCTTAGTTCAGGGGGCGGGAGCTTAATGAGGGGCATGGCGCCCCCAGGACCAATGGCACTCCAGGCAGTGGCCTGTAATGCCTATGCCTAAAAACGTCCCTGCGAATGATGGCTCACCCTGCTGCCACTCAAATTAGTATTCCCATTCCAAGTTGTTGCAATTCGGAGGGAGAAGAATTTTGAGGTCCAGCGATCACTGGAACCCGAATTACACTACTTATGTCTATGGCGGTGCCCAGGTCAGGCGCAGTGCGGGGAAGAGCACACGCCAAAATGACCTGCCTTGGATAAGTAGATGCTTAGCCACTCTCCTGGTTAGCAGTTACGGGACGCAGCTATCTCTTTGCAAAAGCACCGACACATGATCAGTAAGTAGGTGAGCCAACACACACTTCAAAGGCCCCAATATCCAGCACAGGTGGGGATTGCCTGTTGCCGGACACGTGCGAATAGTACAACCCTCTCCCCATCCCTGTGCAGCAGAAATTACTTAACACTCCTCTGGGTTCTGTCTTCTACACTTCCTGTTGCTCCCAGCGGCTTTCCTGTGTCCTCTGTGTGCAGGTCCCAGCGTGTCATGTGACCTGCATCAGGTCAGGTGACATTCCAGTTGCTGTGCATGGATGCCAGAAAGCTGCTGGAAGTCCAAATCCACATGCGTCCATATAGCACTTGAGTCCATCAATGGCTTAGAAAGGAGGACACATCAAATTGCAGCAAGCAGCCTCACGAAGGTATAGTAGAATGTAATTGCATGCAGCTATGTTTTACCATGCAAAATTTCCATGTTCAGTCTCGCAGCAAATCGTCCCTAAACTAGCTCAGCGAGATTCACACAAAATCAGCAATTTTGCTGTAAAAGCACATTAGGCGAGAGCAAGGATTTTCTGTAAAAAAAAAGTCATAAATAGAATTGTAAATAAAATGTACCACATTTTCCGGGATATAAGACGCACGTATATGCCGAATACAGGGAGTCCTCGAGTTATGAATGCCCACCCAACCCACTCTGCAATGTCGGGTACTCCCTGTACTGTAACCCCTGTGTCTCCCGTTCCCACCGTTTGTCCAAAGCTCCCACTGTGGCTCCAGCTCCCCTCCCCTTGTGTCCTGCTCTGCCGTGTGTACTTAAAGTGTACCCAAATTAAAAATACAAGATTTCAGAAATAAAATCTATTTTCGAACTTATAATAATAAATAGCAGCCTTTATTCAGCTGCATGATGACAAATATAAAATATGTTACATTTATTGGAGGAACCCCTCCCTTCCTTTCATATTGCCGGGACAAAATCCGGCAGACTGGTGGAGGGGATAAAAAACAAAACACAGGCTGCTACTGATGATGTCACAGGGTAGGTGATCTCAGCTTGTGTGAGATGTCACATAGACGACGCCCCTGTGAGGGAGGGCAGCTGATGACAAACACACCCATGACCTAAAACCTCCCACTAAGCTCAGAAGTAATGGCTGCCACCTCTATAACCCTAGTTATGAAAAGAGAAGGGTGAAAAGCATGCACTGAAATGCTCATAGGCTTGAAGGAGTGTTTATTTATCTTTGTATGTGTCAGAGTGCTGCAACTAAATATTTTGAATTAAAAAAATGTTTGGTTTGGGCCCGCAGCAGCAGCTTGTCTCACCTAATCAATGGCTCCAGAGGGGAACACAGACCTCTCCTCTCCTGCGTGGCTCCCCCTAGTGACGGCTTCTGCTGATCGCATCATCAGCCGTCACAGAGACTGGTTGGCTGCTGCGGTGGATTGGTCTTCCACTTGCAGGTGGCTGTGATAAGTAGGGCAGCAGACTGCTGGCGTATGTACTTGTGGTGAGGAAACCTGGCTGGGACCAATGCCTATATAAATGCAACAGAATAGCCTCCACTCCCAGCAAGCAGCAATCACTGCAACCTCTAGCTCACACACCTAGAAGAATCATGGGAGTTTTAGACTACAAGTCCCAATATTCTTTGCAGTCTAGCAGTGCTGGAGATGTTGGCAGCCATGATACTTGAAGGGATCTGCATATGTATTTGGGAAGAGAAGCTCCACAGTAAGCTCCTACACCATGAATGCACCATGTTTAGTATCTCATTTTTCCCCTGGATTTTATCCTTTTCTAGGTGCATCTTATGGTCAGGAGAGTCTTATGGTCTGAAAAATATGGTACTTTGAATTTTTTTGTATTCTATTTATGTTGCTTATTTGGAACAATATGTTATTAGAGATGTGTTTTATGTATATTTGTGTTATTCATGTCATTTTTTGTATTTGATTTACTGGTTCCAAAAGGGGTGTCCCTAGTCGCACTCCTCTGGTATAAAAATGAGGTGCAAACACGGCCAGCCCACTACCAAAGCACAGGCAGGCTACATGTTTGTATTGTGCAGCTACCAGCACACTTAAAAATGACTGTAAAAGTAGCTTTTGCTTCATCCAGCAAATTTACATGCAATTCAAAATAGTGACAATCCAGCAGGATATACGGCAAAAGGATAGTTATCGAATAGATGACCAAAGTCCATCTAGTAAGCCAACCTCACTGAATTTAACCAGCAATATACTGTGGTTGCTAATGAGTCTGGTAATCTATGACATCCAATTCATGTGTCCTCTAGATTAAACGGCAACAGACACCGGCCACAAGCTGTTTAAAGAGTTAGATTGTATGCTTGACTGAAAAAGTTAGCTTTTAGAAAGTGGTAAAAATAATCTGATGAGATTGCATCTATCCTCCTCCTCCTAAAAAAAATGGCCTTTTAGATATCTCACAGTTTTATTTAAAAAACGTAAAATGTAGATTTAAAGCCAATGGGAACTACTACATAAAAAAAGAAACCAGATACCTAAGGAGAGGGAAGGCTCTGGGACCTAATGAGCCTTTCCTCTCCTCTCCCGGTGCCTGCGGTGCTGCGCTGTTTTGTTGTCTCTGCTCAATGACACTGTCTGTCCATGTTCTAGAGCTAAAACCTATGAACTATTGATTTTTTTTTTAATCTATCCCCGCTATAGAGAAACTGTCAGTTGCATACCTGGATGTTTAACTCTTTCAGGCAGAAAAAAGAAGAGAAGAAACACAGCCTAGTTATTTGTATGCTTGGCTCTGTACATACACCCATCTATCTGGTTCTTTGGCAGCCAATAAAGAGCTTGGCAGAGAGGAGCAGCAGAGGAGGAGCGAGAAGAGAGGTGGATGAGGCAAGATCAGCATTTGCCAACACAATCTTCCACATCTGGAGACTCCTGGAACCCTTGTGGTTCTCTCTCTCTTTGTCTAATCTCTTTACACAAAATAAATATGACAGAGATGGATTAAGATGTAATGGAGCCCGAGGCACGGTGGTAGATTTTGGGCCCCTCATGGTCCGTTTGGTAAGCTGAAGTGGAGAGAGGTGGGCCCCTTGACACTGATTAGGCCCCAAGTACCTGCTTAGGTTGCCTGGTGGATTATTCTGCTTTGCAGTTAAGCCAACAGCAAAAACACCTCAAGATCTCGGAAAAAAAACACCAAAAAAATCCTCTAAAAACCAAACCACACTCTCCTCTGACAAAAAAAATCTCCTCAGCACATGGTGTACATGTGTTAATGATAAATTATGGAATATACTTCTCTCGTAATGCACAAGAAAATGTATGACAATTCACACTGAGCAAATAAAGCTATCAAACAGCGAGGATGTCTACTGGGAACATTCTTTTCACTGTATCTTGTATACTTCAAAATGAACACTAGGTGGAGCCATAACATCACCGATGCTGCAAAGTGATCAAAACTAGAGGAAGATTTTACATTGGGCAAACACTGACTAAATACTATATATTAATACTGTAGTATACTGTGTTCTGCACTTAAAGAGGAACTGTAACCAAGGATTGAACTTCATCCCAATCAGTAGCTGATACCCCCTTTCCCATGAGAAAGCTTTTCCTTTTCACAAATGGATCATCGGGGGGTTCTGTATGACTGATATTGTGGTGAAACCCCTCCCACAGTGTGATGTCATGACCATGGTTCTGACAGTTTGCTGTCTGTGAACCTTGTTGCATTGTGGGACATAACAGCTTTTTACAACTGCCAAGCAAGCAGCATCTCCCTCTGTGCATAGAACTCTCAGTAACGAACATTTCACACAGATCACCTGGCAGGACCACCAGTGATACATTTCAGAATGTATATCAGGGAGAGGAAACATTTTACAATGGGCAAACACTGACTAAATAATCTATAAATAAATATTGTCAAAAATAAGACATTTTACTCATTATGTTATTTTTACTTCAGTTCCTCTTTAAAGTGTGCCCGAGGTGAAAAACAAAAATAAAAACTCAACTAAGAAAAAAGAAGCTTCTGGATTCTGCAAAGGCCTTCCATGTCCTCCTGGCCCCCAGCGTTGCCGCGCACGAGCGGGGCTGTACTGTGCCTGTGTGAGTACGGTCACTCCAGAACTGTAAGCCAGAGCCACTCGTCCACAAGCATCCCCGTGTTACTGTACAGGTGCAGCCGTATTCATGCATTTTCCAAGAGGGTCCTGGGCAGCGGTGGTGGTCTCCTGGACTACACGCAGGGCGGGGCCGAGACAGAGGCGAGAGAGGCTCCAGCCTCAGGGCGCAGTGTAGGAGGGGCACACAACTCACTCAGCTGTCATTCCCCTATTGTGTTTGAAGCAGAGAGAAGTAAGAAAAGGGGCTACATGGCAGTGACTGCAAGAGCCTCTGTAAGATCCTGAGGCTTCCCTCTTCGTAGGTAAGTACTTTACCTGTTTGTTTTATCTTTAATACTTTTCGCTTACCTGAATAATGTAGTTCAAACTCCAATGTTAGCAGGAAGAAATGCTGCTTCTGCTGTTGATGATGATTGATTGCTGTGCAATAAGAAGTAGCTAGTGGGCTCCTTTAACTTGGTTTGTTTGTTTTTTCTTTTGGGCGGGCGGGCGGGGGGGGGGGGGGGGGGGCGGGGGCTTTTGAATTGAGAAGTAGCTACTAGCCGGAGGTCTTCTTTAACTTGGTTTGCTTTTCTGTCTTTTCTTGTCATTTGCAAGAGAATGATATTGCTCTGTTTGGCTTCTTTGCAGCACTATCTCCACTTCAGACCCTGCTGACCTTGAGCTCTGATTATGTTTGAGGGACATTCAGCTGCTGCTTGTGTCACTAAAATTCCAAGAACTGTGATTTACACCCCATTAACTCTTTAGCTTATAAACTACATACTCAAAAGCCACTGGACACTGAAGCCCCTTCTACCACTCATTGTGGTAAGATTCTTCTGCCCCTGCACCACAACGGTCCCAGAAAGTCGACTTGTAAGGAGTGGTAACAGTTTGCCTTACTTTCCGGTGAAACACACACGGCACACAGGTACTCTTGGGTCATCAAAACGTACTTACCACACCGCGTTGCAATGGGTTGTGACGTGACAGTACGCATGTAGGGCTGGATTCACTAAACCGTGATAACTCAAATATAACTCCTTATAAAACGATATCACACCTTATTAAAGGTAACACGCCTTATCAGAGTAGCATAGCGAGCGCTATGAACCCGCAGGGGCTCAGGGCAGGAAGAGTGGAGTTCTCGTCATTGCCAATTAGCAGGCATAAGTTCATATCGCTCGCTTTGCTACTCTGATAAGGCGTGTTGACTTTGATAATGGGCTTGATTCACAAAGGTGTGATAAATCATATCACGGCCGCGCTAGCGGTTTGTGCGCGGTATAACGCACCTAATGGTTTTGCACGCAATCACAAATTTTTGCATGCTAACAAAACTTTTTTGCGTGAAAATTCGCGTGGAAACCGTTACGTGCGTTATACCGCGCACAAAAACGCTAGCGCGGCTGTGATATGAGTTATCACGACTTTGGGAATCGAGCCCACGGTGTGATATCTTTGATAAGGTGTGACATCTTTGATAAGGTGTGATATCTGTGATAAGGTGTGATATCTTTGAAAAGGTGTGATATCTTTGATAAGGTGAGATATCTTTGATAAGATGTGATATCTTTGATAAGGTGTGATATCTTTGATAAGGTGTGATATCTTTGATAAGGTGTGATATCTTTGATAAGATGAGGGGCTCGATTCAGTAAGCAGTGCTAACTGTTAGCACGCTTCTGAAAAGGCCATTATCACTCCTTGGGCTCGATTCACAAAGCGGTGCTAACAGTTAGCACCCTGGTGAAAAGCCCTTTATCATGCCTAAACTCAGTTTAGGCATGATAAGTTTAGGTGTGATAAGTTTAGGTGTGATAAGTTTAGGCATGATAAGTTTAGGTGTGATAAGTTTAGGCATGCTAAGTTTAAGCGCCAACTGCGTTAGCACCGCAGTGCACAGCTGATCAAAAGTTTTACTCTAGCAAAGACTGGTGCACTTCGTATAAAGTTTAATGGCGCTGCTTTGCGTGCGGGACTTTGCAAGCGATCTAAACTTATCTAAACTTAGCATGCCTAAACTTATCACACCTAAACTTATCACACCTAAACTTATCACGCCTAAACTGGCTTTTCACCAGCATGGTGCAATGGTTATCATGCCTAAAGTCTTTTAGGCATGCTAACTGGGTTAGCACCGCTTTGTGAATCGAGCCCCTTAACTCAGTTTGGGTGTGTTAAAATCAGATCGGGCGCAAAGACCCGCGCGCAAAGCTCACAGCTCAGTGCACGCAAAGTGCCCATTCACATTTATGCGACGTTCCGCACGCACCGCGCTGTGCGCGCGCAAAGTTTTGCGCACGGGTCTTTGCGAGCGATCTGATTTTAGAAACAGTGCTAACCTACTTAGCACCCTGGTTAACACGCCTAAAGTCTTTAGGCATGCTAAGTAGGTTAGCACCGTTTACTGAATCAAGCCCTAGATAACTTTGATAAGGTGTGATATCTTTGATAAGGTGTGATATCTTTGATAAGGTGAGATATCTTTGATAAGATGTGATATCTTTGATAAGGTGTGATATCTTTGATAAGGTGTGATATCTTTGATAAGATGAGATATCTTTGATAAGGTGTGATATCTTTGATAAGGTGTGATATATTTGATAAGGTGTGACATCTTTGATAAGGTGTGACATCTTTGATAAGGTGTGATATCTTTGATAAGGTGTGACATCTTTGATAAGGTGTGATATCTTTGATAAGGTGTGACATCTTTGATAAGGTGTGATATCTTTGATAAGGTGTGACATCTTTGATAAGGTGTGACATCTTTTATAAGGTGTGATATCTTTGATAAGGTGTGATATCTTTGATAAGGTGTGACATCTTTGATAAGGTGTGATATCTTTGATAAGGTGGGATCTCTTTGATAAGGTGTGACATCTTTAAAAAGGTGTGATATCTTTGATAAGATGTGATATCTTTGATAAGGTGAGATATCTTTGATAAGATGTGATATCTTTGATAAGGCGTGATATCTTTGATAAGATGAGATATCTTTGATAAGGTGTGATATCTTTGATAAGGTGTGACATCTTTGATAAGGTGTGACATCTTTGATAAGGTGTGATATCTTTGATAAGGTGTGATATCTTTGATAAGGTGTGATATCTTTGATAAGGTGTGATATCTTTGATAAGGTGTGATATCTTTTCATAAGGTGCAGGGGCGTAACACTCTCCCCTGCAAGGGATGCAGTTGCAGGGGGGCCCTTAGGCAGAGAAGCCTAGGGGGACCCCTGGCTCTGGGACCCTAAAGAGCCATTTTAGGGGCAGGAGAGGGCGCAGGAAGTGGGAGAAGCAGGAACAAACAGCAGTGGGGAGGGCGGTCCAACTCACCCCTCCCTCACCTCAAGCTACCTCCTCCAGCAATAACAGCTGAGGGGGTCCTATCCAAAGCTTCACAGGGGGGCCCAGTGATTTCTAGTTACATCCCTGAGGTGTGATATCTTTTAATAAGGTGTGATAACTCTGATAAGGTGTGATATTTGAGTTATCACGGTTTAGTGAATCAAGCCCTAAGAGTGAAAGGGCCCAGAGTGTAACTTTTTATAGACTTCCTCTATAGCCAGGGTTATAGTTACACCGTCAGGTCTATGGAAATCTTATAACAGAAGTGGTATTTCAATGTAAGGGTACAGGGAAAGCTTCCGTAATACACATCTGACAGATCTTAGCCGTTATGTAAAAAGGGGGGAAGAACCCATTTTGGCCGAAGTCTCACTTCGGTAATGCCATGCTTGTTATTTCTTACCATCAAACATCTTTATTGATTATTATTTATTGTATTTATAAAGCGCCAACATATTACGCAGCGCTGCAAAGTAGTGTATAGAAAATACAATCCTAAAATAATACAAAATAACCAGAGAGATAGTTGAGGTCGCCAACATAGAAATTCTTTTATAATTGTGTATCCAAAAAGAAGAAGAAAGAAAAAAAAAAGGCAATGTCTGAGATAATGACGAGAGTGTCAAATCTGGATATGTAGAGTAAATGAGAAACATACGTAGAAATGAGCCAAGGTTCCCATATTTTAGAAAAGGTATTACAGTGAACCTCCAGACTAAAAATCGACTCAGCAGCACTGAAAAGGCCTGATGTTTCTTTAACAGTTTCACAGCATCAGAACTTTGTTTCTCTTATACAAGCCTCATTTTTAGCTGCACAGAAGAAAACTGCCCGGGCAGTTTTCCCCTCATGCTGTGCAAAGCATGATGGGATTTCTGATGTTCTTGTTCTGCTGTTTTGGTGCAATTTTTTTTTTTTTATATTTTGAATTTGACATTTGAAGCCTAGCGTGCGCAGCTGGGAGGGGTTATCAGGACACAGGACAGTTGGAACTGTGTCTTATGCTCCTTGTCACCTCTTTTCAACCAAAAAGATGGCAGCCCCCATGAATCACAAACACTTGCCTGTTCTTTTAAAACAGGGTGGGTAAAAGATTATATTACCTATCTATTCTAATTAACATAACTAATGTAACTAAACAACAGTATGTTTGTTTAGGCTGAAGTTCCCCTTTAAAGTTGTCCTGGATACAACTCGTAAGATATTCATTTAGGCAAATTTTAATTTTGGCCACAATTTGGTTCCAATCTAGTTCTTTAGAGCGCCATTTGGCTCCAATGGATATTCTAACTGCTGAGGCAAACTTAGCAATTCATTTAGTTTCTGTGATGAACAACGGAAAAGCCGCCGCATGTTCTAGCAGCAAGGCGGTTTGTCCGCGTCAGCATGCGTCTGGTTTGTCTGGAGCTGGTGGTGCCCATGGGCAGAGTGGCGTGGGGGCCGCCGCATATTCTGACGGCAAAGCGGCGGATTCCGCGTCCAGTGCGGCGGGTTCCCCGCAACAACATGCCTCTGGGTTAGCTGGACCTAGTAGTGCACACAGATGGAGAGCTATGCGCGCGCGCGCCGCTAGACAGGCTCTTTATACCAATAGGAGGAAGATCAGCTGATCGGGATGATCAGCTGATTCCTGCTTGGCTATTGATTGGTTGATGGCAGCTGGGCGGCGCTGTGGGGTGCTTTACTATATATATCTCTTGCTGTTCAGTTGCTGGTTGTCTGGCGTTGCGAATGCTTACGTGTTAGCACTCAGACCTTAGTCAGATCTTTCAGTGTGGTGGAACCAGGAGGCCCTGGGAATCCACACTTAGCCAGTTACTGTATATCATCTGTGTTATTCTCTAGCATAGTTCCAGGGTGTTGAGATCACGGCCCTCACACCCCAGACTAGGAATACTGTATATCATCTGTGTTATTCTCTAGCATAGTTCCAGGGTGTTGAGATCACGGCCCTCACACCCCAGACTAGGAATACTGTATATCATCTGTGTTATTCTCTAGCATAGTTCCAGGGTGTTGAGATCACGGCCCTCACACCCCAGACTAGGAATACTGTATACTATGGGCCTGATTCACAAAGCGGTGCTAACAGTTAGCACTCTGGTGAAAAACCCTTTATCACGCCTAAACTCTGTTTAGGCATGATAAGTTTAGGCATGATAAGTTTAGGTGTGATAAGTTTTTAGGCGTGATAAGTTTAAGCACCAACTGGGTTAGCACCGCAGTGCACAGCTGATCAAAAGTTTTGCGCTAGCAAAGTCTGGTGCACTTTGCATAGAGTTTAATGGCGCTGCTTTGCGTGCTGGACTTTGCATGCGATCTAAACTTATCTAAACTTAGCATGCCTAAACTTATCATGCCTAAACTTATCATGCCTAAACTGAGTTTAGGCATGATAAAAATGGTTATCATGCCTAAAGTCTCTAACTGGGTTAGCACCGCTTTGTGAATCGAGCCCTTTCTGTGTTATTCTCTAGCATAGTTCCAGGGTGTTGAGATTACGGACCTCACACCTCAGACTAGGCCTTGTTCTGATATCTGTTATGACCTGTAGCTTTCCTGACTATTCTCCTGATCTCTGATTTGGTACTTTGCATATCTGATACTCTGTTGCCGACCCGGCCTGTCTGACCTTCTGGCTGTCACCCTCCGCAGGGTGTCCAGCCTTTCCGCAGGGGTCCCCTGCTCTTCAGAGGGGCCACTGCTCCTTATCAGTCAGGGACTCCCTCTCCAGGTGTCCTTGACTGCAGTAGAGTCTTCTCTACTTATTGGACCACCTGCTACCCCGGTGGTCCAAAGGTTACTGTTGCACCAAAACACTTAAACACTCAGGTGTCTAGAGGTTAGACATATTTGATTATTGGCGATTCTGCAGATCCCCAATAATCAGGTATATCTGTATTCTTGGGGATAATGCAGATCGCCAAGAATCAGATTCTCTCTCTGGTTGCTGACACCTATCGTTACAGTTTCCATTTATGATAATGTATCAATTTTCGCATTGAGAAGTGCATTAACTGGACATGGGCTGATAGATTTATTTAATAAAATGCTAACCATTCTATACAATCTTCTAGACCATATGCCATGCTTGTTATTTCTTCATCTTCTCTTGAGGGGAAAGTTTTATTTTGGCAAACAGGCGTCACTAATCTGATTGGACAGCAGAGGTTGGCGATCTGAGATCTTATGTTTCTTTGCGTGGTGAACTAACTTATCAGGCTGTTATTATGGTATTTTTCTTTTTTACAGTTGTTTTCAATAAATATACTGTAATACTATTTTCCTGTTATACTGGCTTGATGGACGGCGGCATCATGTTTATGTCATCGGATATTAATTATTTGTGTAGAGTAAACACAGAAGCCGGTGATATCTCCCATCATTGCTGCAGACCGCAAGATAAACTGCTGATAATCCCTCATACTAAATAAACAGAAGAACATATCAGACAGTGGCCAACAGTTCAGTGCTGGGACCATCCATCTTTAACCCTGATACATTTCATAAAGCCCGGGGGAAAAGCTTGCTCACCAAGCAGCTTGTTAGGAACATTATGCTACAGATAGGGCCTCCCTGACCCCTTAAAAGACCACTATCGTGAAAACTGTAAGATTTAAAATGAATGTAAACACATACAAATAAGAATTACATTTCTTCCAGATTAAAATGAGCCATAAATTACTTCTCTCCCATCTTGCTGTCACTTACAGTAGGAAGTAGAAATCTGACAGAACCGACAGGTTTTGGAATAGCCCATCTCCTCATGGGGGATTCTCAGGGTTTTCTTTATTTTCAAAAGCACTTAGCGAATGGCAGTTGCTCTGTCCAACTGCCAAAAAAAGTGTGCAGGGAGGCAGGCCAGTATCTTTATATAAATCCTTTTCAAAGATAGTCTTTATAAAGAAATAAGGCCCTGCTGAGAATCCCCCATGAAGAGGTGGACTAGAGCAAAACCTCTCGGTTCTGTCAGATTTCTACTACCTACTGTGACAGCAATAGGAGAGAAAAGTAATGTATGGCTCATTTTAATCTGGAAGAAGCATACTTCTTTTTTGTATGTGTTTACATGTATTTTAAATTTTACAATTTTTCGCAACAGTGGTCCTTTAAAGTCAAAGCAGGTCATTTCAGCGCACATCGCTCAATGGCGAGCACCGAAGCTGGGTGCCGCTGTATAAGTAATGCTATAATGCGAGTCCCGAACAAGGGTAATTCGGGGTTCCGGCGATCACCGGACCTCGAATTCCTTCTCCCTCCGACTCAGAGGGAAATAGTATTTAATGCTGCCAGGCATTTGTGCGATAGCAGGGAGAGCTGTCATTCGGCTCACCCTCTCTCCAGCTCACTGGTGACATTAATACGTACAATTTGTACAGCGGGAGACATGGCAGCGCTTTCATACAGAGTCTGTACCCGAATAATCTATCTGCATGGATGTGCAGAGCTCCAGAAACTGGACAACATTACATAACTAGCACTCAAAGCAGATATAACAAAGGCAGGGGGGGGGGGGTTGCTTCAGTAAATAATTTGTACACAGATTATTCCCTACTGGACTACCCCACGGCGATGACGGACCCTCTTGGGGAGGACCTAACCCTAGTCTAAGAATAAAAACATAATTTTTCCTTGTGCTGCCGATCATAAATGGTATACACATTTTATTAAGCAGGCAGACAGATGACAGCGCTCATTGGTAAAACCTATTGGGTAAAACCTATTCCTAAAGCCCATGATAAGCTAAATGACCTATTACAGAGTGTGCTGACAATGCTTGTTGTCCTCGGACACCTGGGAGGACCAAACTGGAATTGGATAATAGCAGGATCCAAACTGTACAGGAGGGGGGCTGAGATACTGGGGGGCATGGGAATTTGAAGGGGTCACCCCAGATCTCCCTCCTGTACCCAGGACCAGATTTCAGCAAAAAGCCACAGAGGCCCAGGCCTCGGGTAGCTGCACCCAATGGGGCACCTAAAAATGCAAGAGAGGTTGCTACATATAAAAGAGGAAGCTGAAAATGAGGAGCAAAAAAAAAGGGAAATGGATGACCAAGGGAACTGTTCATGAAAGATGGGATACAGTACATGGATGATATACATGGAAGAGAGGGCTGCACGTGGAATAAGAGGGGCTGCTGTACATGGATGATACACATGGAAGAGGGGGCTGCACATGGAATGGGAGGGGCTGCTTTACGTGGATGGTACACATGGAAGAGGGGGCTGCACATGGAATGTGAGGAGGCTGCTGTACATGGATGATACACATGGAAGAGGGGGCTGCACATGGAATGTGAGGAGGCTGCTGTACATGGATGATACACATGGAAGAGAGGGCTGCACGTGGAATGGGAGGGGCTGCTGTACATGGATGATACACATGGGAGAGGGGGCTGCACATGGAATGGGAGGGGGGCTGCTGTACATGGATGTTACACATGGAAGAGGGGGCTGCACATGGAATGGGAGGGGCTGCTGTACATGGATGTTACACATGGAAGAGGGGGCTGCACATGGAATGGGAGGGGCTACAGTACATGGATGGTACACATGGAAGAGGGGGCTGCACATGGAATGGGAGGAGGCTGCTGTACATGGATGATATACATGGAAGAGGGGGCTGCACATGGAATGAGAGGGGGCTGCTGTACATGGATGATACACATGGAAAAGGGAGCTGCACATGGAATGGGAGGGGCTGCAGTACATGGATGTTACACGTGGGAGAGGGGGCTGTACATGGAATGGGAGGGGGCTGCTGTACTTGGATGTTACACAAGGAAGAGGGGGCTGCACATGGAATGGGAGGGGCTGCTGTACATGGATGTTACACATGGAAGAGGGGGCTGCTCGTGGAATGGGAGGGGCTGCTGTACGTGGATGGTACACATGGAAGAGGGGGCTGCACATGGAATGCGAGGGGGCTGCTGTACATGGATGATACACATGGAAGAGGGGTCTGCACATGGAATGGGAAGGGGGCTGCTGTACAAGGATGATACACATGGAAGAGGGGGCTGCACATGGAATGGAAGGGGCTGCAGTACATGGATGTTACACATGGGAGAGGGGGCTGTACATGGAATGGGAGGGGGCTGCTGTACTTGGATGTTACACAAGGAAGAGGGGGCTGCACATGGAATGGGAGGGGCTGCTGTACATGGATGTTACACATGGAAGAGGGGGCTGCACGTGGAATGGGAGGGGCTGCTGTACGTGGATGGTACACATGGAAGAGGGGGCTGCACATGGAATGCGAGGGGGCTGCTGTACATGGATGATACACATGGAAGAGGGGGCTGCATATGGAATGGGAAGGGGGCTGCTGCATATGCAAGAAGAGCCACAACATACTTGGTCTAGGGGCACAAAAAGTATAATTCCAGCCTTGCCTGTACCATTTGGATCCTGCTATTTTCCAATTCCATTCTTTTTGTTTTTACCCAATCAAAACAAATCAATTCGATTTTTTTGTTTTTAAAATCTTTTTATTGTGGAAAACATTCAGACATACCAGCATATTAAACTAACAGCTTATATCCATCCACATTTTTTGAATAATATAGATAAAAAAAAGACTGAAAAAAGAAAGCACTAAAACTTAAAAAAAAATCATTTGTAGCTAATACAGTTGATTTACTAGCTCGTCACAAAGGATGATTTGCATATTCAGCAGTGCTGCATTGTGGGAGACATCATATACTCACTCCAACCTGAATAGTCGCAAACACCTTCTGTTTTATAAAAAGCAAACTGCTGCTCTGAAATAAAGTATTATGCTTATTTTTTACGCGTGTGTGCGTGTTGTTTTTTGCATTAGCACATGTTGCTCAGTTGGTGCTATACAAACTTTGTTGATTAATAAAAAGTATAATAATAGTAATAATATTAAGAGCAAAATAGCCAAGAGGACTCCAACCATTATTCCCCCCCTTTCAGTAATTGTAGCTTTCACAGTCCGCGGTTCCTCTGCAGGTCACGGGAAAGAACGATATGTACAATATGACAGGGTTATTTATGTGCAGTGTATGTACTGCATGTGTGATCGTTATCTGCCGCACAGTGTAAGGAAACAGAGGACAATGGATTAGGCGAGATGAAAGTGTGGAACTGGTAAATGAAAGTCGCCTGTTCAGGAAATGCAGCAATCTGAGGGTTTATCAAACCCCGCTACATCCAGAGAAGTTTTCCAGTGTCAGTGAGATGAGGGATTGGTGCGGCAATCAGTCATGTCACCTCTGCAGTAATTGATGACCTTATTTTTTCCTGTGACGTGCTTACGTGATTAAGGGGTACTTCTGGATCAAAAGTGTGTCCAACCTCTGCAAATGTTAATATTATTACTATTTATTTAAAATGGTAAAAGAAACACACCAGGCCATTCAGTTCGATACTTAGAGCCATGTAGTCCCCCCTCCCTCCCGGGATGTGGTGGCCAGTTTACCTTGGCCAGTCTAACCTCAGACACCATCCCATCCATCCCCCCCCCCCCCTCTCCCGGCATGTGGTGCCCAGTCTAACCTCAGACACCATACCATCCGTCCCCAGGGTGGCAGAGGATTCTCTGCCATCCGATGGAAGTGCAGGGAGCAGTGTGATATTTATACAAGCTACCACTGTGTCAGGTCTCCTCTTTCTCCCAGCAGGGCCGGAGCTACCATAGGAAAAAATGGGCAATTGCCCCAGGGCCCAAGAGCCTGTAGGGGCCCCCAAGGTGTCCCTCCCCCCTCTTAACTGTTGCTCCCCAGGGAGTCTGCAGAGTCTGTTAAGTTGGGAGGTGATTGGGGGAGGGTCAGCAGCCAGCTCAGGGGCCCAGGAGGGAAATTTGGCTGCAACAAAGGGCCTCTAATGACTCTTTTTGGTTGGGGGGTGTCTGTTGAGGGGCCCCCAGGCTAATTTTGCCCTAGGGCCCAATTGTTACTTGAACCAGCCCTGCCTCCCAGTAGTCACTCACTATTTGCTGCATACTAGTCTACTGATCATGTGACATGCATTGGGAGCAGGAGGATTTCAGCTTAGAGCATGCAGCAATTGGGAGTTGGAGAACTGAAGCAGCAATCACCCAACATATGCAGTGAGACCATCACTGCACGTATGACATGTAGCAATCACCCCACATATGAATTGCAGCAATCGCCGGACATATGAAGTGCAGCAAATACACCACATAAGAAAAGTAGCAATTACCCCACATAGAAAATGCAGCAATTACCCCACATAAGAAGTTCAGCAAAGTTCAATATTTCATGTTGAAATATGCCCGTGCCATCAGGGAAGAAGAAATACTCTGATGAAATAACCTGGTTGTTCAATATATTACGGTAGTCCGCTGACTTTGGGCATTACGTAATCTATCATGCAGTAATTATCCAATGCGATGCACTTTATTACGTATTTGCTGTGTCAGATCCAGGTAGCGATCTCCTTTTTGGTCAGGGAGTGTATTTTAAGGTGGGGCAATAGAGAGATAAAAGATGCGGGGGAGGCTGTAGACAGCCATGCAATGCTATGGAGGAGCACTGGAAGGCTGAGACACTCTGGGGAGCAGTTGCAAGACCTTCAGCACAGTATGGGCCTGATTCACAAAGCGGTGCTAACAGTTAGCACGCTAGTGAAAAGCCCTTTATCACGCCTAAACTCTGTTTAGGCATGATAAGTTTAGGTGTGATAAGTTTAGGTGTGATAAGTTTAGGCATGATAAGTTTAGGTGTGATAAGTTTTTAGGCATGATAAGTTTAAGCACCAACTGGGTTAGCACCACAGTGCACAGGTGATCAAAAGTTTTGCGCTAGCAAAGTCTGGTGCACTTTGCATAGAGTTTAATGGCGCTGCTTTGCGTGCGTGAATTTGCGCGCGATCTAAACTTATCTAAACTTATCATGCCTAAACTTATCACACCTAAACTTATCATGCCTAAACTGAGTTTAGGCATGATAAAATGGTTATCACGCCTAAAGTCTTTAACTGGGTTATCACCGCTTTGTGAATCAAGCCCAATGGGCTTTATAAGGCACTGGCCTTTCAGAAGTATGAAAGCCGTGAGCTACAGGAGAGATGCCAATAGCACTGCTCATTCGGATTTTGTGAAATTGAAAACGGAACTCAGCAATCAGAGTTTGTGAAAATGTCGCATTTCTGCAACATGGTGGCTTTAGCCAAGTCACAGAACTCAGAAGCATTTGAACCAATAAGTGAATGCAGAGTCAACATGGAAGTATTTAGTCAATCAGAGAACGAAAAAATGACCAAAATTAAACTGCTCCGAAAACAGAAATCGGACACCGGAAATACCGCAACGCTGCAACTCAGTAATTTTAGCGCGGTTACAGAACTCGGAAGCATTGAACCAATCATAGAATGCAGAGTCAACCCAGTAGTAGTTGGCCAATCAGAAAATGCAAAAAAAATGAATCAGAAAATGGAACTCTGTAATTGGAATTTCTGCAGAATCGGAAATCGCCATTTTCGACCATCCCTGATACCAACTGTACGTAGAAAACAGGATCATATACTGGAGCATAACTTGGGGTTTGGTCTAGACCAGTGCTGTGTCCAACTCTAGTCCTCAAGGGCTAAGGGCCTCACACTTTTTGCCACAGCTCAAATTGATTGATGGGACTGAATCAGGAGAGGTGGGGTTCACTATTCAGTTCACTAATCAAAACACATTCCTTTATTTCTCAGTTCATCCTAAAGACTTGCCAGGTAGAGCACAGAGGCACTCCTACTTGGTTCATGACCTGATTTTGCACCCTCCAAAAATCGTTTGCCTGAAGAAGCGGGACTGTTACCCGTAAAACGCGTTGCACTTTTGGAGTTACTAATAAATGTTACTTTAGACTGTAAGTAACCTGTCCATTGTCCGGCCTTTTTTTCAGAAGGGAGGTGAGTCCACCCACTTCCCCCTTTTTAAGAATTTTAACTAATTTTATTCTACTGTTATCGTATTTCAATACTTGCATGGATATGGCCCTGGAAGACTGGAGGTGGATAGCCCTGGCCTAGACTATTGGCTGTAACGAGGTCCACCATCATTTTATGTATGACCCCACAATGTTCAGGACACTCTCCATCCCTTCGTCATGTTCGTTGATGCTCCTACGACCTTGTTTCTCTCCAACAAATTGAAGGTGAAAACTCTTGTGAACTGTTATTGTTTAATAACGAAGCATGAAAAATTATCTCAGGACAAATACACCCTGTGCTTTTCATCAAAAACATTATTATTTCTTATTACATTCCATCGGAATCTTCCACTGCCAATTTACCCAAACAACGGAGGAGTTTTCAAAACAAATATCTAGTAAACCTTATGAAAAGTCCGCTAGTTAGATACAATGATGCCTGTATAGATAAGATGATTTGGTTTAATAGCATACGGTCTGAATAATATAACATTATAAAACAGGTGAGCTTGCTGGAAATAACGGAGGAGGATGGTTTGAAGTTCTGAACCGGCCATAAATCTATCAAAGTACAAACCGGTGGGTCCTGCATGTCATGGAGTCATTATAACAGCTTAGATATAACAAAGTGGAATTTTGGCTTCAATTCTTCATATATATAGAAATGTGGACACATGTATTGATATTTTTACAGCAAGGGGTGTAACTAGAAATCATAGCAAAATTTTGATTGCCCCCCCAGTCCCCCCCAAAAAAAAAATATAAGGCATCTTTGTGCTCCCTCTTCTTCCCCCTTCCCTGATTAGTCTTAGGAAGCCAAAGCTGCCCCAAATACTATGTAGCTCCCCAAGTAGCCAGTATGCTCCCCCCTCCCGGCCAAAATATAGTATGGTTCTTGAGTATAAGAAATATAGGTAGACAGTATGCATCCCCCTCCTCTCCAAGTATAGTATAGGTAGCCAGTATGTTCCCCCACCCCCTGAGTAGGCGTGTGGAGTGCAGCAGAAAGAGAACTTACCTCTCCGGGCTCCACTGGTGATCTGTTGTCTCCATGGATGATGACATTGCTCCTCTCTAGTCACATGGCCCAATGTCAGGTCACATGATGAGGGGGCGCTGTCATAACAGAGAAAGGATGCATGGAAGCAATAGATCGCCGATGGAGCCCGGAAAGGCGAGTTCTCTTTCTGCTGCACTCCACACAGCTACTCTGCACCACAGGGGGCCTACCATGAGTCTTCATGAAGTCCGCAGCCAACCCCTGTATCACCACTGCGCCCACACACAACTGGCCCCCCAGCTACGGGACCCATAGCAGCCGCTTTCGCTGCTATGGTGATCCCTACTCCAGTGCTTACAGCTTATTAAAAATGTGGTTTGTGCCTTCTGAAAAGTTATTATATGAAAAGCAACAGTATCTCTACCTGCTACCCTTTGTCATCGAGTAGAGCAAAGCAATTGTGAAAAGATAAAACATACTGTCTGGAAAGGTATTCTGAATTGGCCGCATTTGTTGTTACTCCCAGAAAAGATCTTAAATAAGTGGATTAGTGGTATTTTTCAAATGAGCTGTTTTCTTTATTAGGTATCAAATCTCTCCAACTGCACAATCACTTGTTCATGGTAGGGGAAGTGCAGACTATTCAGAGCGCCTACATTTCTTTTTGAACCCCATTCCACCCTATAAATAACACACGGGCTGCCATGCTGGATTTTATATGCCATGGCAGCCTATTTATTAAGTGTTGAAAAAAATTTGTCAGGGCCAGATTTCTGGAAAGGCAACAAAGGTCCGAGCCTTGGGTGGCTGCAGGCCAAAGGGGGCGCCTGCACATGCATGAAAGTGGGGCACAGAGATGGAGAGGGGAGCTGGGGGCACACTAGGACTAAAGGAGGGGGGCCCGACTCCTCCCTCTCTCTCCCCGGGTCCCCCTCCATGCTCCGAAACTGAAGACTTATCGCGCCTTAAACATTCCCCTGCACACAAACTACCTGCCTTAAACCTAACCCTAATACCCCCCTCCCCGCACAAAGTACCTACCTGATGCCGAACCATAACCTCCACCCAGGGACGGATCAAGACCAAATTGCGCCTGGGGCAAGGTCAGGTTTTGGTGCCTAAAGGTCAGGTTTTGGCGCCTAAACTGCCATTCATTTTGCCGCCTTTTTAAGAATTCAACAAACTGCGCCTGGGCCAAGATACCCGCTTGCCCCCCTCCCCCCCCCCAGATCCGTCCCTGCCTCCACCCCCTGCCGCCAGTAGCCCCCCTCCACCACCGGCAAGATCCAGCACCCGCTATATATCAGGAACCACAGGTTCCCCAAATCAACCCTCAATGCTGATATTTCAATAAGCACCAATGGCAGCAGTGCCCAAACTTCTGCCTGCTTCGCTTTCTATATCATTACAAGGGTTGTTGAATCGCATCTGGGATGCTGAACTTGGCAGGTGGGCCATATATGCAGGACCTTCTGCACATAGGATATGGAGACAGCAACACATCAGGTTGGGACGGAAGTATGTTGGCCTAAGAAGGCCAAAAATATAAATCTGACCCTGTTCTGCTGTCTGGAACACCACAACATGACATTATTCATTATAGAACATTCTCCACTGCTCCGAATAAGTAACAGCGGTTGCGCGTGACCCTGGCTCACAGCCCTTTCTAACACAACAGGTGTGCAAAAACAGCTTATATTTGATTTTTATTAAATTCGGTCAGTCAGCCAATGTGTGGCGGTTCCAAATAACTACCAAAGCTCCATTGTTTGGTGTGTTGTTTTTGTGCCGTGGTGGTAGATGTCGGCCCGATAACTTCGGGTTTAACACCTACTAGGCCATTTATGAGTTTTAATAGTTGTTAACCTCAACTTTACCCGCAACTATTATTTTATGTGAGCGTATTTAACTTCTTTTATTCCACGGTCTCTGCTATCGGTGTGTACCATCTTTCTGCTATAAATCTCCCCTTGGCATGACAAAAGTCATTTCAGCCTATTTAAAGTCAACAGCTGTGAAATTTATCGCCTTCTTGACCTAATAAATGACCCACTTTGTAAATGACAGATCCGTGTTGTGTTTCTGCACCTGAAGATCCAGCCAAGGTGACCAGATATTGCCTTCCTTTCACAGAGAGAGAGAACCAAGTAAGTAACAATTTCTCACGTACACATGACCAAAATAGACTGGCAGGTTCAGAAGTGCAGCGTTGGGGCCCCGGAACATAACCTTTAAAGAGGAGCTGTAACCCAGGATTAAACTTCATACCAGTCAGTAGCTGATACCCCTTTTCCCATGAGAAATCTTTACCTTTTCTTGAATAGATCAGCAGGGAAGTCTGTATGGCTGATATTGTGGTGAAACCCCTCCCACAGTGTGATGTCATGACCATGGTCCTGACAGTTTCCTGTCAGTAAAATTGTAGTTTCCAACTGCCAAGAAACCAGTATGCCCCTCTGTGCATATGTATATCTGTCTAAAAAAACCTACCTTTTAGCCTATTGCAATGTTAGTGGGTGTGGTTATAATTAATGGCATTTGGCTCTGTCTAGTTTTTATCTTGGCTGCCAGCAGGGCCGTTTCTAGAAAGGCACATATGAGGGGACAGTCAGAAATGTGAAGGGGGAATCATGTTCAAGCACATTTTTTTTCAGCAATGCTAGTGCGGCGTGCAAAGCCACCCTGTCTGCCAGTAGGCTGCAATGCTAGAGCCGGCCCTGTCTGCCAGTAGTCTGCAACGCTAGAGCCGGCCTTGTCTGCCAGTAGTCTGCAATGCTAGAGCCGGCCCTGTCTGCCAGTAGTCTGCAATGCTAGAGCCGGCCTTGTCTGCCAGTAGTCTGCAATGCTAGAGCCGGCCCCGTCTGCCAGTAGTCTGCAATGCTAGAGCCGGCCTTGTCTGCCAGTAGTCTGCAATGCAAGAACCGGCCCTGTCTGCCAGTAGTCTGCAATGCTAGAACCGGCCCTGTCTGCCAGTAGTCTGCAATGCTAGAGCCGTCCCTGTCTGCCAGTAGTCTGCAATGCTAGAGCCGGCCTTGTCTGCCAGTAGTCTGCAATGCTAGACCCGGCCCTGTCTGCCAGTAGTCTGCAATGCTAGAGCCGGCCCTGTCTGCCAGTAGTCTGCAATGCTAGAGCCGGCCCTGTCTGCCAGTAGTCTGCAATGCTAGAGCCGGCCTTGTCTGCCAGTAGTCTGCAATGCTAGAGCCGGCCCTGTCTGCCAGTAGTCTGCAATGCTAGAGCCAGCCCTGTCTGCCAGTAGTCTGCAATGCTAGAGCCAGCCCTGTCTGCCAGTAGTCTGCAATGCTAGAGCCGGCCCGGTCTACCAGTAGTCTGCAATGCTAGAGCCGTCCCTGTCTACCAGTAGTCTGCAATGCTAGAGCCGGCTCTGTCTGCCAGTAGTCTGCAATGCTAGAGCCGGCCCTGTTTGCCAGAAGTCTGCAATGCTAGAGCGGCCCTGTCTGCCAGTAGTAAATATGATTACATGCAGGCTAATTGTGGATCAAACAATATGAACAAATTAAATGGTGAATATCAATGATTTCTTGATCTCTGTTCTATTTTTTAACTTCTCACTTTGCAATGTATGGATTTATTTTTCCTCTTTAAGGACTCTGACTGGGCCACTCCAAGTATTTTCTTCTGTGAAAGCCATTCAGTTGCTGATTTACTTCTATGCTGTGGGCCATTGTCCTGTTGCAACATCCATCTTCTGCTGAGCTTCAGCTGGTGAACACATATAATTCCAAAGGGTTCACATACTTTTTCTTACTAATATATCTATATATATACAGTATATATATATATATATACTGTATATAGATAGATAGATAGATAGATAGATAGATAGATAGATAGATAGATAGATAATGGTATACAGACAGACAGACAGACAGACAGACAGACAGACAGACAGACAGATAGATAGGTAATGGTATTAGATAGGTAGATAGATAGATAGATAGATGGATAGATAGATAGATGGATAGATAGATGGATGGATGGATAGATAGATAGATAGATAGATAGATAGATAGATAGATAGATAGATAGATAGATAGATAGATAGATAGATAGATAGATAGATAGACAGTACTGTGCAAAAGCTTTAGGCAGGTGTGAAAAATGCTGTAAAGTAAACAAAGACTGATTTTAGAAATATTAATAATGATTGTTTATTGTCATTGTTACTTTAAAGGTGACCCTACATCTGTCAATCCGCCACCAGATTGACCATCAGCTGGATCCCTCCCTCCGATTCAATCAGATAGGGATCTATTGCCTGCCCACACACTGCGCGCAGATGTCCAATAGATTTCACCATGAAATCTATTGGAAATCATCCTAGCGCCATTGGCGGCACTACACTGGGGCACGCTGGGGTACTGGCCCCACCTGGGAATTACTGTGCCCCTCTAAGTGCCTCCCCTGCTCAGTAACATACAATTAACTGTTTCCAGGCTCCAGCCACGTACAGTGAACAGAAGATGGTCTCTAAAAAAACTCTCCATGTCAGCCTGAGTCTGTGTAGGTGTTAAAGCGGGATTGTCATCATAAAAATCTAATTTCAACAGCAACTGGTCTGAGAGTATTAAAGGGATACTGTAGGGGGTCGGGGGAAAATGAGTTGAACTTACCCGGGGCTTCTAATGGTCCCCCGCAGACATCCTGTGTTGGCGCAGCCACTCAACGATGCTCCGGCCCCGCCTCCAGTTCACTTCTGGAATTTCAGACTTTGAAGTCTGAAAACCACTGCGCCTGCGTTGCCGTGTCCTCGCTTCCCCTGATGTCACCAGGAGCGTACTGCACAGACACAGACCATACTGGGCCTGCGCTGTGCGCTGTTGGTGATATCAGCGGGATCGAGGACACGGCAACGCAGGTGCAGTGGTTTTCTGACTTTAAAGTCTGAAATTCCAGAAGTGAACCGGAGGCGGGGCCAGAGCATCGGGGAGTGGCTGCTCGGGCACAGGAGGTCTGCGGGGGACCGTTAGAAGCCCCTGGTAAGTTCAACTCATTTTTCCCTGACCCCCTACAGTATTCCTTTAAGTGATAAAGATGCTAATCATGCATTCAAAGTTTTCAAATCTTTTTCTGCTGTTATGGTTGGGAGTTATCATATATCTTAGGAGCACATGCCCTTTAAGTGCCAAACAGTTGCATGCTGGGGGTTCTTTTTATCTATAATACAGTGGTGTGAAAAACTATTTGCCCCCTTCCTGATTTCTTATTCTATTGCATGTTTGTCACACTTAAATGTTTCTGCTCATCAAAAAACGTTAACTATTAGTCAAAGATATCATAATTGAACACAAAATGCAGTTTTAAATGATGGTTTTTATTATTTAGTGAGAAAAAAACCTCAAAACCTACATGGCCCTGTGTGAAAAAGAAATTGCCCCCTGAACCTAATAACTGGTTGGGCCACCCTTAGCAGCAATAACTGCAATCAAGCGTTTGCGATAACTTGCAACGAGTCTTTTACAGCGCTCTGGAGGAATTTTGGCCCACTCATCTTTGCAGAATTGTTGTCATTCATTTAGATGTTGTCCTGGGGTCTTTTGTGGCCTCTCGGATAAGTTTTCTCTGCGCTCTTGGGGTAATTTTGGTCGGGAAGGTTCATCACTGTTCCATGTTTTTGCCATTTGTGGATAATGGCTCTCACTGTGGTTTGCTGGAGTCCCAAAGCTTTAGAAATGGCTTTATAACCTTTACCAGACTGATAGATCTCAATTACAGTACTTTTGTTCTCATTTGTTCCTAAATTCGTTTGGATCTTGGCATGATGTCTAGCTTTTGAGGTGCTTTTGGTCTACTTCTCTGTGTCAGATAGCTCCTATTTAAGTGATTTCTTGATTGAACCAGGTGTGGCAGTAATCAGGCCTGGGGGTGACTACAGAAATTGAACTCAGGTGTGATAAACCACAGTTAAGTTATTTTTTAACAAGGGGGGGGCAATCACTTTTTCACACAGGGCCATGTAGATTTGGAGTTTTTTTTCTCACTAAATAATAAAAACCATCACTTAAAACTGCATTTTGTGTTCAATTATGTTATCTTTGACTAATAGTTAACGGTTTTTGATGAGCAGAAACATTTAAGTGTGACAAACATGCAAAAGAATACGAAATCAGGAAGGGGGCAAATAGTTTTTCACACCACTGTATATTCCTCCTCCTCCCTTTATTTCCCTTCCTAGCTGCCCATCTGAAACACGATCCCCTGCTCACTTTTGTTTACAAGCAAGGCAGAGGTGACTCAGCGATTGGAGGAGAAAAGAAAAAAAAGTTAAGGGAAGAAATTACATCAGCATTTATCCTCAAACTGTGGGCAAAAGACATGGCCCCCACCAGGAACAGAATTCTCTTCATTTACTATATAAAATTCACTGAAATCAAAACGTGGACAGTATAATACATGTGTTATGTAAGTAGATCAAGTATTTATCTACTTATATATGTGTTTTTTTCCCTGGCATAGTATGGCTGATCCTCCTGCTTTAAGTAAACCGTGGTCTTGTCTATTTGCCATAAATAACTCACAATCCTTGCAAGATCCCTTGTAATTAATGTATCTGAATTACCGGGATGCCAAGCGGAAGATCCAGGTGGCCTGGGAGGATGGTGAGGATGAGCCTGAGGGGAGCTGGAGGAAGGCCCAGGTAAATATATATATATATATATTTATATATATATATATATATATATATATATATATATATATATATATATATATATATTTATTTATTTATTACATGATGTCAGGTACATTTTAAATTATCCGCACTGTTGATCCAGTCAATTAAACTATTACATATCTGTCAGTGCGTGTGGTCCAGGCCAATCAGCAAATTATTTGTGAAAGTTTAGATTGAATTTTAATGAGCACTTTTAATGAACACTCCTGCTCCATCCCTGGGGGGGTAGAGTATTAATTGTTTAACCTTAATCACTACTAATGTGATAAATTGTTATTCTGCAGTCAGAAAGGCTGGCCAGGCGCACATCCTGTCCGGCTCTTTCATCTGATTTATGTGGTTTATTCAGAATTTCCTCCTCGGATTGTTGAAATAGCTGCTTACGAAGCTCCCATAAACAATCTTATCCGTCATCCCTGGGAGAATTCGCTAACATAAGGCATGCCGAGGTGTGAAATAAACTTGTACAGTTTTTCTAAATTATTGATGTTTTTTCCTGTAACTCACATACCCAGTTTCTGTACATTAAAGTAAACCTGAGATAGCAGCAAAGCAAAAAATGTATACATACCTGGGGCTTCCTCCAGCCGGCTCCAGCCTGATCGCTCCCCCGCCGTCCTTCCACCGCCTCCTTGTTCGTCCGCAATTCCTCCCGGTAACTTTGGGAGTCGGGGCTTACAGGGTGATACAGGGAGGATTGCGGACGAACAAGGAGGCGGCAAAGGACGGCAGGGGAGCGATCATGCTGGAGGAAGCCCCAGGTATAAAAAACATTTTTGCTCTACATTCTGGTCAAGTACACTTTATTTAAGGGCATCTATCTATATATATAATAGAGTAAGTGCCTCAACCTTCAAACAAGAAGAAGAAGTAGTGCCCTGCCCCCAGGGCTGGTCCAAGCAAGAAGAAGGGGCTGGTCCAAGCAAGAAGAAGTAGTGTCATATCAAACCAAGGGCAAAGAGGGATAATTTGCATATTCAGTAGCAGTGCATTGTGGGTAACCACAAATGTTCACTTATAGCGGAATTATTGCAGATGTGCTTCTGTTTTAAGAAGGAAAATTACACCAAGCTTTGCTTTTTTTAGTAGGAGGGCTTTTTGGTCTCTTTTATCCCCCTATACATTCTTGGTAGTTTGGGTCACCCTGAGCTGCTTGGTTATTCTGTTGTACTGGTCCAAGCCCTATCTCCTACAGCCATATCAATCCCTGCTATGTACTGATGAGAACCAAAGGTCTGGAATAGGCTGTCACATGTGGGTTTGATATGACTGTGTAAAACTTAAAGCTATAAGCTTGCTTGGCTTACCAAGGGTGAAAAGGAATAATTTGCATATTTAGTAGCGGTGCGTTGTGGGTAATCGCAAATGTTCATTTATAGCTGAATTATTGCAGATTTTCTTCTGTTTTAAAGGACTTCCGAGGTCAAAATCTGCCCCCAAAACGTAAAAAGTTAACTACCTGCATGACTTTGTAAGGCACGGAGGACGCCGTCCGCGCCCTCCGTGCCGGTCTGCCTGCTCCCCTCTGCTCAATAGCCCCCTGAAAGACTGCGACCCCACGGTCCGGGTCGGTATCTACAGCCTGCATAAAGATGGCCACCGGAGCTGGCCACGGCTGCGCAGTCCGCATAGCCGCTACTGCGGCTGCGCAGCTCTAGGGTCAACCCTCCGATCCATGCTGCCCGTTACGTGGATCGGGGGTTGGCCCTAGAGCTGCGCAGCCGCAGTAGCGGCTATGCGGACTGCGCAACCGTGGCCAGCTCCGGCGGCCATCTTTATGCAGGCTGTAGATACCGACCCGGACTGTGGGGTCACAGCCTTTCGGGGGGCTATTGAGCAGCGGGGACCAGGCGGAATGGCATGGAAGGCGCGGACAGCGTCCTCCTTGCCTTACAAAGTCATGCAGGTAGTTAACTTTTTTTACGTTTTGGAAGCAGATTTTGGCCTCGGAAGTCCTTTAAGAAGGCAAATTACACCAAGCTTTGATTTTTTTAGTAGGAGGTCTTTTTGATCCTTTTTATCCACCTATACATTCCAAGTGGTTTGGGTCACCCTGAGCTGCTTGGTTACTCTGTTGTACTGGTTCAAGCCCTATCTCATACAGCTGTATCAATCTCTGCAATGTAGTGATGAGGAACAAAAGTCTGAAACAGGCTGTCACATGTGGGTTTGATATGGCTGTGTAAAATTTAAAGCTATAGGCTTGCTATACACCAGTGGTTCTGGATGCTTGCTTGGCTTACTAAGGGGAAAAAGGAATTATTTGCATATTTAGTAGCAGTGCATTGTGGGTAACCACAAATGTTCACTTATAGCTGAATAATTGCATATTTCTTTCTGTTTTAGGAAGGCAAATTACACCAAGCTTTGCTTTTTTTAGTAGGAGGTCTTTTTGGTCCCTTTTATCCCCCTATACATTCTGAGTGGTTTGGGTCACCCTGAGCTGCTTGGTTACTCTGTTGTACTGGTCCAAGCCCTATCTCATACATCTGTATCAATCCCTGCCATGTTCTGATGAGGACCAAAAGTCTGAAACAGACTGTCTACATGTGGGTTTGATATGACTGTGTAAAATTTAAAGCTATATGCTTGCCATACACCAGCAGCTCTGGATGTTTGCTTGGCTTACGAAGGGGGAAAAGGGGTAATTTTCATATTTAGTAGCAGTGCATTGTGGGTAACCAAAAATGTTCACTTATAGCTGAATTATAGCAGATTTCCTTCTGTTTTAAAAAGGCAAATTACACCAATACAGTGTGCGGCATTGCAGGAAGTGACGACAGTGGAACGCACGATGGAATACGGAAGAGGTGAGTCATCCCTGCCCGCTACCTCTTACTAATAGTGGCGGCTTCTACTGTGCTTAAGCAAGAGGGGGAGTGCACATGGGGGACCGAGGTGAGGGGGAAGGGGGGGTTCCTGCTGAGCTTAAGCTGGAGGGGGAGTGCACATGGGGGACCCAGTTGAGGGGGCTTCCAACCCCCCTCCCCACCGCTGTGCCCAATACCCCCTTCCTGCCCACTACCCTCTTATGCGGCGTATACTACGCCACGGGTCGGCTAGTGTTTTATATTTGATTTTAGAGGACTGTGCATTGTTCACATATGAGAGGTATCTCCCTGCCCACTTGGTGGGCGGATTGTAGAGGGATTCCCTCCCCTTTTTTACCCCACCTCTTTTTTCTGGGCGTGATGTGTGTGCATTTGTATAAAAGTGTGTCATGTGTTGTACCTTTTTAGCCATGAGTAAGGACCTTTGGGTCCGAAACATATTGGCTTTGTATTGCTGGATACATCCATAATAAAGTCTATACATCAGTGGACAAGTTGCGGACCATCTGTCTTTGTACATCCTCGTTTGGACTGGAGTAGGCCGGGTCAGAACAGAGGTACAAGAAGAAGTAGTGCTGGCCAGATGCACAGACATGATCAAGTGAGCTGCTAGCTGTGAGAACAATCAGCTCCTGCCATGGGGGAAGGCTGGCCTTTTATGGCTTCTAAATTGCATTTTGGCATGAAAGAACATGAGCTGTGCCTGCGCACAAATGCACACTGAGCTTCACAAAGCACACCATTCCATACAAGAATGAACACGCCCCCAGCCGCTCATCATCAAACAGTGGCCGACAGGCCCGGCCCTAGACCATTTGCCGCCTGAGGCAAACTTTAAAGAAATCGCCACTGCGCCCCCCCCCCCCCCCCCGTGCCGCCCGAGCTGGAGGGGATAGCGGGCAGGAAGGGGGTATTGGGCCTAGCGGCGGGGAGGGGGGTCGGACCCCCCCCTCCCCGCCTGGGTCCCCGTCCTCCGCTGGCTGGCTGGCTGCAGCTGTAAGAGGCAACGGGCGGGGATCACTCACCTCTTCCTCGTTCAGCCTGCGCTCCACTGACGTCACTTCCTGCTACGCCGCAGGAAGTGACGTCAGTGGAGCGCACGTTGGAACGAGGAAGAGGTGAGTGATCCCCGCCCGTTGCCTCTTACAGCTGCAGCCAGCCAGCCAGCGCGCATAACAAGCTGGAGGGGAGCGGAGGACGGGGGACCCAGGCGAGGGAGGGGGGGGTCCGACCCCCCTCCCCGCCGCTAGGCCCAATACCCCCTTCCTGCCCGCTATTCCCTCCAGCTCGGGCGGCACTCCACACCCACGGACGGGCGGGTGCCGCCCCCTCAGAAGCGCCACCTGAGGCAAACGTTTCACCCCGCCTCATGGGCGGGCCGGCCCTGGTGGCCGATGGCGTGCACCCGTGGCCGGAGGATCCAGATAAGATCACGGGCGCCGAGGCATGCCGATATGCAAATTGCATAACCAGTATACGCATGTGTTTATTAGTGTGGGCTCTATGCATGTGTCTATTAGGCCTGGAACCCACTACAAAACGCTATCGTTAATTGCAATCGCTAGCGTTTTTAATGAGTGATTTGTAAGAGATTTCATGAGCGATTTTGGTAGCGTTTTTAAAAAGTGTCAGCTTTTTGCCAGCGATTGTGTAGCGATTAGCGATTAGCATTTTTATTTCTGATTGGTCCCTTCAAATAATTTTAATCTTTTTACAGTGTGCAGTAATTTCAAAATGCTAGCAAAATCGCTCTGTGCAGGTTTTGATGAGTGATTACGCCAGCGTTTATATAATTGACATTGCAGAAAGGCTAACGCTAAATGTCCTGCATTTTGCGATTTGGTAATCGCAATCGCTCCAGTGGAATTTACATTACATCCATTAACATTAGCTGAGCGCTTAGGAAAATCGCTACTGGTTTGAATCGTTCCCTAAACGCTCACAAAATCGCTCTAGTGGGTTCCAGTCCTTAGGCCTGAAACCCACTAGGAGTGATTTCTAATTGCTAGTGATTTGAAAAAGCTCTTGCTAATGCACTGCTATGGGGGATGTTTATAAAATCACATCGCTCCAGTGGGATCACACCCATAGCATTACATTAGCAAGTGCTTTTCACATCACAAAGCGCTCAAAAGATCGCTTCTGGTGGGTTTCTGGCCTAAGTATGGATTATAGGCATGTGTCTATTAGTGTGGATTCTAGGCATTTGTCTATTAGTGTGGATTCTATGCAGAAAACACACTTAATGCGGCCAATTCACAAAACATATCTCATAAGTCATCTCTCCTTATCTATTTCCCAAAGTTTTTAAAATCAACTTTTCAGCATTTTCCAAGCAAAAAAATATCAAAACAATTTGCTTCATGTTAACGTCAGTATTACTTATCTCAGCTCATTCTTTTTTTTGCTTGTTGGGTTCTTAAAGAGTACCTGTAACAAAAATAAGTTTCCCTGGGGGGTACTCACCTCGGGAGGGGGAAGCCTCAGGGTCCCAATGAGGCTTCCCCCTCCCCTGTAGCTGCAGGCAGTCCAGCGATGGCTCCCCCGAAGTGTCCGGTGTTGTGTCTGATTACGCTGCCTGTTGATTTGCGCTGCCCCGCATGCGCAGTAGGAGACTGTCCAACTACATTTCCTATAGAATGATGCTGCTGGAGGTAAAATACTAAATATCTCCGCTTCCACACCTCTTACACTCCCCAAATTTTCAGGGTAGGGAGGGGATCCCCCGAACGACCTCTATGCCAAATTGCAGCCCCCGGGACTCGGGGGCTGCAATTTGGCATAGAGGTCGTTCTCGGGATCCCCTCCCTACCCTGAAAATTTGGGGAGTGTAAGAGGTGTGGGAGCGGAGATATTTCGTATTTTATCTCCAGCAGCATCATTAACTTCACACTGAACATGCGTGCTACTCAGTGTGGAAGGGAGCTTCCGGGCAGCGCAATCAGACATTACACCGGCAATCCTCCCTCGACAAGTTTGACAAGCGCTGATGTATTTACCTTCCCTGGCTCCAGCGGGGGCGCTGTTGCGGCTCTCCACACGGAGATTGGCAAAAATAGCCTATCTCCGTGGGGTCTGCTCTACTGCGCAGGTGCAGGAGACTTGCGTATGCGCAGTAGAGCAGCCCGACAGCGATCGGCTATTTCCGCCTATCTCCGAGCGGAGAGCCGATACTGCGCCTGCACTGGAGCCGGGAAGGTAAATATTTACATCTCCGCTGTTTGGGGATCTTTATCGCCGCCACCGCCGTGGGACCGAGGAGGATGGGGGAAGCCTCAATAGGATCTGGAGGCTTCCCCCACCTGAGGTGAGTACCCCCCAGGGGAGGTTTTTTTTTTTGTTACAGGTTTTTTGTGTGAAAAACACACAAAGGGATGTATTCAGCAATAAGATTTTACCGCTACGTACCCCTCCTTACCTAGGTGACATGCACTTTACCAGATACAAATAGCGTAGCAATCTGTACCTGGGTGGGTAGTGTGGGTCGCGAAATTGGCACAACGCCCTCTACCTTGATGTCGGAAGTACTGGTAAAATTGCCGGCAGGGAGCCACAACATTTTTTGCGAATCATCACTAAAGCACAAATATGAAGAGTTGAGGAATTTATAACACAGGAACATCTTACTGTAAAGAGGCAGCTCTATCACTCAATGTGGGAATGCAGCGCAAGCATAAACAGTCATAAACGCCAGTTCAGGAATGTGGCGGGGAGGTAAGGGCAACTATAAAGATGTTACATAGGAATTTAGATAGCCAAGGTTGAGACCACGATTGTTTGTGTCAAACACAGGTCCCGTTTTTAAATTCATAGGTTTTTCTTTCCTGTGTATTTTTGGGACGGTCTTTAAAAACCACAGCAGTCCGCTTTGCCGTCCAAAGATTTGATTTCGAAACTTGATGGCCAGCAATAAAACAATAATCATCTTTCCTGTGTCCTGTGTTAGTGTGTCTCTGTAGCTTCATTCTTTTTTAATTTTTCTGTGAGGTTACCCCATTGAACCTCCCCAAATCGCACTTCTTGCATTGTATGACATATGAAACTTCACTGAATGAGTGAAGATCACCTGATCTCAGTGTCCAGTCCAGTCCAGTGTCCTTTATCCATGGCTACAGCGGTGCCTCGTGTGACCTGTTACGTGCTGCCGGGTCACATGAAGTGCCGCTGTAGTCAGAGAAGAAGCAGGACTTCACGTGGCTGGTGATCCTATCACTAATCTGCTGAGAGCGGGTGAGTGATGCAGCAACGATGCAGCACATACCCGGCATCCTGGGGATCAAAACTAGAAGTGTCTGTCTTACTGTGGCCAATGTCCGAAATGAATTGAATCCTGGCAGCTCCGTTCCTCTCCCCTAGCTCTGGCTACTCCCTCTGCCCCCTCCTATTGACTTCTGGCAACCAGGGACACTCAATGCACCCAGGGTCGTACTGGGCATACTGGGTGCTGTGGTGCCTCTATGGAGCATGCTGGGTGTTGGGGTGACATGCTGAAAGCTGTGGAGCCTTCATAGGGAGCATGCATCGTTGTGTGTGTCCTCACTGCTCCTCCCCTGAACCCTTCATTCCCAGCAGAGTAGCACAGCGGGAGGAACTACTCATCTCCTCCATCCGCTCTCCAAGTCTGGAGAGATCCTCTGTAGCTGGTAAATCTCCCCCTAGCATTCGAGAATCAGACACTAGGAGCTCTAGGGCATGATTCACTCTCAGACACTAAGGGGAGAAGCCCAGAAAAGATGTCTGCAGAATCTGGAGACCAAGTAGCTGGAGATGAGTACCACTGACTCTGCCTGGGGGACATCCAGGGCCCCCCAGAATAGATCCGGGGCACGTGCCACTGATCTTTGGGGCTAGCAACACCCCGGGGGGCACAATACGACAGTATCTCAATTTGTACAAGATGAAAATCTGGCACACCAGGTACAGAATGTGTCATTTAGAAATTAGTATCACTTTAGCAGGAGTTGCTGTTACATTCTTGGTGTCAGTATCACATAAATATATTACAGGCTTTCCCTAGAATTTTTTATATAGCTTCAAACAATAAAGGTGAATAAAGTTTCTTAGATAAACAAATAACTTATTAAACCAATAAACATCTGTTAACTTCCCTATTTGTGTTGAGTCACTTTGAGTCACTTTGTGTGTTTCCATTTTTCACGAGGCATGTCTGCCCCTATGGGTGGTTTGTTGCATAACACTAACGCTATAACTGTTGTGGCCTTGCTTGATGTTGCAGTACGCTGTGATACACTGCATATGTGATCGGTGAATACCTCAGATTACCGCATGCTCAGTTCAATCCATGAATATGAACTTTACCTCCAATGCATTGTGACTCATCACCGCTCACCATGTGCTGCAGTTGGCTGAGCTCAACTGGTCAACAACCTCAGCTTAAAGCACACCTAAACTGAGAGGGATATGGAGGCTGCCATATTTATTCCTGATAATCAATGCAGATAGCTTTGGATGCCCCTCCTCCCATCCTCCTTTCCTCCCCCCTCAAAAAAAATTGGAAAGGTAGACCAGGCAGGATATAAAAAAAAAAACATACTTATAGTATAGGTAGCCTGCTGTAGTTACCCCCACTATAGGCAGCCTGGTATAGGTGCCCCCAGTATAGGCAGCCTGGTATAGGTGCCCCCAGTATAGGTAGCCAGGTATAGGTGCCCCAGTACAGGTAGCCAGGTATAGGTGCCCCCAGTATAGGTAGCCAGGTATAGGTGCCCCCAGTATAGGTAGCCAGGTAAAGGTGCCCCCAGTATAGGGAGCAAGGTATAGGTGCTCCCAGTATAGGTATCAAGGTATAGGTGCCCCCAGTATAAATTATCTAGGCATAGGTGCGTCCAGTACAGGTAGCCAGGTATAGGTGCATCCAGTATAGTTGGCCTGGTATAGGAGACCCCAGTATAGGTAGCCTGATATAGGTGCTCCCAGGATAGGTAGCCTGGTATAGGTAGCCAGCTATAGGTGTCCCCAGTATGGTAGGCATGTACAACTGCCCCCAGTATAGGTAGCAAGGTATAGGTGCTCCCAGTATAAGTATCAAGGTATAGGTGCTCCCAGTATAAATTATCTAGGCATAGGTGTGTCCAGTATAGGTAGCCAGGTATAGGTGCGTCCAGTATAGTTGGCCTGGTATAGGAGACCCCAGTATAGGTAGCCTGATATAGGTGCCCCCAGTATAGGTAGCCTGGTATAGGTGTCCCCAGTATGGTAGGCATGTACAACTGCCCCCAGTATAGGTAGCCAGGTATAGGTGCCTCCAATATAAGTAGCCAGGTATAGGTGCCCCTATTATAGATATCCAGGTATAGGTGCCCCTATTATAGATAGCCAGTTATAGGTGCCCCCAGTACAGATAGCCAGGTATAGGTGCCCCCACTATAGATACCCTGGTATAGCTATCCCAGTATAGGTACCCTGGAGGGGGATCAGCGGTCACACACAGCCATAGGGAGGGGGGCCCAACTCCACCTCCCTCACCTTGGGCCCCCCCTCCTGAAATCAGAGCTGTAGCCGGGCAGGGAGACTCACCTCTTCCGCATTCCAAGCCCTGGGACTCATCACCACTGGTCTTCTCTGTCTCCGCTGCTCACTCTACTCCCTGAACAGCGGATATGGAGTTATACTGTATATGCACAAATAAATATATGTGAAAGCAAGGCAGACATAAAATGTGCATCTGCTGTCCTTCCTTAAGGCTACTTTCCCACCAGGACGTTGCGTTTAGGGGACTTTATAGGGCACATAACGTGCCCCTAACGCAACGCCTGGTGCTCTCTGATGTGGACGTCAGAGTGAGCCGCGTTGTGCAGCTCACTCTGGCGTCCATGATGCCGTGATGCGTACTCTTGGACGCATGCGGCATCACGTGGTCCCGCCCGGCCAATCGCCACACAGAGCGGCCGCTCCAGGAAGTAAACACTGCACGTCACTGAGTGCAGTGAATATTAATTAGCCATGTGCCTGGCCGCTCTCCGCTCCTCCCCAACATTACTGAGCATGTGCAAGCAGTCTCTCTGCCGCTTATAAAGTACTGCATGCAGAACGTTGTCTTATGGCGCAGCGTTACTAAGTAACGCAACGTGGGCACTGTGAACAGCCCATTGATTTTTCATTGCTGTGCGGTGGGGTGCGTTACAGGCTGCTCTAACGTGCGCCTGTAACGTCCCACTGTGAAACCAGCCTAAAAGCTAAAGCAGTCTCGCCTCATGACTATAGACCTTCATAACAAGTAGAGGAATGTCTTGTGAGTGTGGGGTTCACTTTTGTGTAAATTATTAAATGCACAATACTGATTACAAATAATGGTAGTTATAAAAATGAAACACACACACAAAAAAAAAAAAAACAGGTGATATTGGGATTATAATAATAGTTGTGTCGCAAGATGTTATTATTATGTTTTACATACACATCGCTATTATAGTCCCCCTTGGGTTAATGTGCACCTGAACTGATATGTGACATGCTGAGATAGTTCAAATTGTCAATGCAGTACTTCTGTTTGTTTTGCAGCTGAAAGAAGCAGGTTTTACATCAGACTGTCATGGCCTGCTGTTTACAATCCAGTTTTCAAAATGCAGCCCTTAAACTGAAAATAAAAATATGAGACTCTGTTCTGTTACTTTTGTTCTGTTTACCATCTGTACTATACATACAATTAATTATCTTGTAAGTTTCTTTTCTGGAATGGAAAGAAGACATTCATACATGCATGGGGCTTCCTCCAGCCCTTTCAGGCTAATTGGTCCCTCGCCGTTTTCCTCCGCCACCTGAATCTTCTGCTACGGATCCCAGTACTTCGTCCAGTCGGGGCCATCATCTCACTTTTACTTTAAGGAATACAGGACTATAACAAAAGAATCCTTATATGAACTGGCGACTGGGCATTTTTTGAGGTAATAGCCTGTATCTCTTTGCAACGTGACGTCAAACGTTATCGATGGAGTTCTTGTTCTGTTATATTAAACAGAAGATTAGAATGGCATAACAGTCCGTCCAACACAATACAAGATTTTATGAAGTATAAAGTAACAACATGACTCCATGTAACAGATCCCGAGGGAGATACTGCAGAGGCCAGGCATGCTCCTGATACTACTATCACGCACCGTGACAAATAGGAAAATCTTAGGGTGGAATTTTGAATGTTATACGTCAAATACACATAGTTCACAATTGTCCCTCTTTTTGTCCCTCTTTGGGAACCATGGGCCATATGCAATTCAATTTTTTACCTGATTTTTCTCCTTGATGACATTTTGAAACGTGTCAATAAAATGACTTTCAAACCATAAGCAAGCAAAAACATGCTCAAAATAATTTTGATAGTACTTTTTACCTACTTTTTGATACTATTTCCATTGCAAAGTGCTAAAATGTTATTTTAAATCAAAGGTGAAAATGTTTCTCATAGGAGAAAACTCAGGTGAAAAAGTGAATTGCATATGGGCCCATGTCCCTCTGTCCCTATTTCTCCCCCATTTGTCCCTCTTTCGGTAGTCAGGTAAAGATCAGCCTAAATATATGTATTTTTCTACTGGCAAATGTGTTTAACTGACACAAACAAAACTTTATTCCTATCTTATGAATTGACATATTTCTTATTTTCAAATGTTAATATGAAGGGAAATGAACCAGGATAGAAAGGACCAGTGCGGTTTGAAATATCAAACAGCATATTTTCCTTATGAAATATTTATAATATGCGTGACTAGGGGTGTGTCAGGGGCGTAGTTAGAGGTGTGGCTTAAGTGTCTCTCTTTCTGATCTCAAAAAGTTGGCAGGTATGAGCACATGAAATGATCTGCCAGGCAAAGGAACATGAGACTAATGTTACTGAGGGAAACAATAGAATCATGAATACAATTTTCTTAAAGCAGCACTCCGACGTGTGTTTACATTAATGATTGTGGATTTAACATCAGAAACACTAGCCACATAGTGGCATAGCAATAGGGGTTGCAGAGCAGGGGTGTAACGACAGGGGAGCAGTCCCTGCGACCGCAAAGGGGCCCAGAGCTGTAAGAGGACCCCAACTACTACTTTGCTCCCTCTAATATAGGGGTCCATCCTTCAGATCAGGTGTTTTTGTGGCTGTACTTGTTATGGGTGTGAAGAATACAATATCCACATTTGTTTTATGACCAGGGGCGTAACTAGAAATCACAAGGCCCACCTGCAAAAATTGGGATCCCTCCTGGGGCACGCTCAGGTCCGTTTTGGGGGGCAGGAGGGGTCGCAGCATGAGGGGAGAGCATTGGCCATCTACACCAGTGGGGAGGGGGGCCACTCCCCCCCCTCACTCACCTCGGACTCTCCCCTCAGTGCCCCCCTCCAGCATGTAGGTGGCCATTCTCTCCCCACATGCTGCGACCCCCCCCTGCCCCCCAAAATGGACCTGAGCGGGCCCCAGAGGAGCCCTGGGCCCCCCACAGGTGCAGGGGCTGCAACCCCTATTGTTACACCACTGTTTATGACCCTTGTGAGATGGGCACCAAGGCTGTGAGGGTCACCAGGGGTAGGCAAGGGAAAAGGTGACCCTAACAGCCACTGGGGACCCCATCAAAGTTTTGCAGTGGGGCCCCGTGATCTGTAGTTATGCCCCTGATGCAGAGGTTGTGACCGTCCATCAAGGCCCTCATTCAAATGCTGTATAAGCTCTTTATTGGTTCAGTGCCGGCAATGATCTCCTCTATGTGTGCATTGAATGGCGGTGATCATTAGCAAATTGTTCTCACACTCCTGCCAAATGTCTGTCACTGCAGCTGTTTTTGGTGTTCCATATCAATTGCTTTAGAGGGGCCCAATATAAAACTTGCCCTGGGACCTATAGCTACATAGCTACGCCACTGTTGCTATGTACAAAAGCTTGGCAGATGAGCTTTTTGTCCCTGGGCTTGTACAAAGGACAAGGGGACATGGTCAGTGTATGGATGAAAAAAGTTTTGCCATTTATTTAGGAAGAGGATCTTTACAGCAAAAGTTGTTAAAATGTGGACTATTTTACCACAGGAAGTAGTACAAATTCTATATCTGCATTAAAGGGGGCTTAGAGGCTTTCCTTGCATTTAACGGACTCAGGAGGTTTAAAGGACTCATGAGGTGAGATAAAAAAAACAACTATATCTACTTACCTGGGGCTTCTTCCAGCCCCTACAAGTCACGCGGATCCCTCGCCGCAGCTCTGGTCCTCTCCCGTCTCCTACTGGCAGCCTCTGAAGATCGCCGACCCCTAGATGTGTCTGTGTCTTCTGTGCATGCAGGGGCATGTGGTCACACCGCACGCACCCGTGCCTGCGTCACCAGGAACATACTGCACCTGTCCTGCATAGTACTGCTGCCAGGGCCGGATTTAGGCCAAGGCCCCCTAGGCCATGGCCTAGGGCACCAAAGGAGCAGGGGCACCAAAGCAGCAGGCTAAACTGGTGCAGCTGCAGCATTTGCAAGCTGACAATGCAGGGAGATCAGGTGACCACCTGACCAAAGTACTCTGCTGATAGCCGCCTGTGCAGCAGCCACCTTGCTCTCTGTGCACATTTGCATTGTGGCCGGCGGCTATGGACTTGAGCAGCATTGGAGACGGAAAGGAAGAGAAGCTTCTGCACTGGAGACGAGCGGAGAAATGACTGACACTGATGGCTGCTGCGGTGTGAAGGTGAGCTGGCTATCTATACTGAAAGGTGGGGGGATGGGAAAAGGAGGGATTAAGAAAGTCATCTGGCTACCTATACTGGAGGGAAAGGGGGGAGGAGTCATCTGGCTACATATACTAGAAGGAAGGGGAAGGGATCATCTGGCTACCTATACGGGAGGGAAAGGGGGAGTAGTCATCTGGCTACCTATACTAGAGGGAAGGGGTCATCTGGCTACCTATACTGAAAGGTGAGGGGTGGGAAAAGGAGGGATTAAGAGAGTCATCTGGCTACCTATACTGGAGGGAAAGGGGGGAGGAGTCATCTGGCTACATATACTAGAAGGAAGGGGAAGGGATCATCTGGCTACCTATATGGGAGGGAAAGGGGGAGTAGTCATCTGGCTACCTATACTAGAGGGAAGGGGTCATCTGGCTACCTATACTGAAAGGTGAGGGGTGGGAAAAGGAGGGATTAAGAGAGTCATCTGGCTACCTATACTGGAGGGAAAGGGGGGAGGAGTCATCTGGCTACATACACTAGAAGGAAGGGGAAGGGATCATCTGGCTACCTATACGGGAGGGAAAGGGGGAGGAGTCATCTGGCTACCTATACTAGAGGGAAGGGGTCATCTGGCTACCTATACTGAAGGAGGGCGGCTGGTGACGGTGGCCTAGGGCGGTAAAGAGTACTAATCCGGCCCTGGCTGCTGCGCAGGTGCAGTACTCTACCACCCATCTGGGGGTCGACAATCTTCAGAGGCTACCAGCAGGAGGCGGAAGAAGAGCTGTGGCGAGTGACACATGTGACTTGGGTTTTTTTTAACTCACCTTGTAAGTTCCCTCTGAGCTACCTGTAAGCTGAGCTGAGCGAGACAGAAATAGCTCTGCTGTCAGTTTTTACAATATTTAGCCTTCAGTGGGGCTTATGTTTAAAATCATATTCTATTAAAGCGGAATATAACCCTGCATTTCAACTTTGCTCTAAAACATTATTTACAGTATATTATATGCAACCAGCATTTTTTTTTTTACTAGACCAGCATTGGAAGGGTTACTGTGAGAATCCGCTCAGCTGCCTGCGCAGGCAGGCAGCCTTTTGACCATTGTTTAGGTTTGCATGCTGCAGGACTCTGGAACAGAGACCTGTCTTTCCATTGCAAGTTCTGGTCTGTTCTCTTGCTGGGGAATTTGCATACATTCGTTATGCAAATCCCCTACCTGCCTTCTTTGATGACTGGCACTATAAGAGCTTTATGTTTCCCAGAAGGCTTTGCTGGTCATTTCCTTTCCATGGTCTGTTCCTGATGGACACTGCTGGAGTGTCAGCCGTTGCTATATAGTATAGTTAATTCCTGGGGGTTGCTTTAGGCTCCCCTTCTAGCCCAGTCAGGTTGTATTATCTGTATTGCCTGTTCTGTCTTGTCTTGCCTGTTGCCATTGTCCTGTCCCAACGGTGGTCGACAGGAAATGGTTCTGATCTTTGTTCTTGGAGTATAGCTGGTGCAGCGGTTGCTACCAGCTATCTCTTCTGTTCTGTCTTCTGGGATCGCGCTAGCTACTTTTCGCTAGCGCTGGGGATCCTTCTGTTCTGTCTTCTGGGATCGCGCTAGCCACTTTTCGCTAGCGCTGGGGATCCTTCTGTTCTGCTACTCTGTACCTGGATCGCGCTAGCCACTTTTCGCTAGTGCTGTGGATCCTACCTCTCGCTTCTCCCTGTTTTCGTGTGTCTGTCTTGTCTGCTACGCTTGCTGGAGGCTCGGTGAGGTAACCGTTAAGCAAGCGCTCGCGTCTTCTGTTTCATGTTTGTCTGTCGATGGTTAGTTAGGCGTGCTTGTCTCTATTGTGCTTATCACGTGGAGACTGCGCATAACCGCGTGCACTGTTGCGAATGAGTGCGGTGTTCGCGGTTAGCTAGCGTTTGTTATTTTCCGTATCTTCTCATTGTATTATTTGCTGTGCCTTTGCTACCCTCGTATTCTATTCTGATCTGCCTTGTGTCACGTCTGGCGATCGCACCTCTCGCGATCGCGTTCCTATTTCATATCTGCTGTTGTGTGTGCGTGGTCGCGGGGTGGCGACTGGATTGGCGCACACACATACAACCTGTCCCTTTGCTCGTTCTCATTCGCAATCGCCTCTTGCGATTGCGTTCTGCGCTTCGTACAATTCCTGTCTGGCATTTGTGGAGGTACAGAGGATTGGTTCCTCTGCACTCCCCAGCGCCATCTGCCGACAGGAATTTTCCCTCTACGGGTGCATAGCACCTTTTGCTGGGTGCCTGCAAATATACGCTTGTGGAGGATTTCCGCCGTATCAGCGCACGCGTCACGGAGAAAGTTCCACAATCGTTACAGAATGACCAGCCCAACCCAAAACCCCAGTGTAGACGGAATTTCTGATTTGTACGATTTTGTCGAGTTTGGGTCCTGTGTCTTTAAGAGCTTTAAAAGGCTAAATTCAGAGACCAAGGCGGAATTTCTTTCTGAATGTGTGAGGTTGTGTCTGAATCCCACCTTTCAGATTTGTGATCCGTCCACGTCGGCTCTTCTTTTTGCCTATGCGCTCTTAAGAGACGATTTGTTCACCTGGGCATATGATTTGTTAAAAATCAATTCCTGGAATGGTAATCTGTATCAGTTGCTTGCAGTGATATTCTCTCACTGGTTTAAACTGCCTGGCTTGCCACCTGCTCTGATTGAGTGTGTAGCTGCTGATAGGTCAGCTGATCTTTCCCTTCCATGCAAAACTTTTCAGTATGACAATCAGTTCAATGTGTCTGTTGCCACTTCAGGTTTTAAACAGCAGACATGCAAAGTGGCTAAAAAGAGAAAAACTAAAAAACGCAAGCATCGGAATAAAACATTCCCTATTGATGTTTGTAATGATGTTGTTCCGTCTCCGGCTTTTTTTCCCCAATTCAAAGCTCATGTGGATCCTGCTATAGGTAGGATTGCACACTATATTAAAGCAGTTAAACAATCTGTTCTTGTTCCTGAACTCCACCCCTATGGAGATTATTTGGATACTGGCCTGTTTGAACCCCCATTTGCTTCCTGGGATATTGGGGCCTTGCTGGAAGAATTTGATTTTGATTGGAAAGCCTTTTGCGATTTTTACATCGCAAAAAGCGAAAATGTCTTGAATGCTTGTCTCGATTCAATGTACCTTCTGATTGATTCCGATGAATGTGACAAGGATGATGTGGATCTGGTGATCTATGTATGGCAAATGATTTTGGATGAGTTGCACACACACCAACCAATTGATTCCAATAAAGAGACATCGTTGTCGGATGATTGTTCCTGCCTTTCTGGGGTAAAGCATGAGAGTCTTGACTTTGTGCAATCTGAAATGAATGAGTGTGCCGCTGTGGTTGATTCCTGTGCGAATCCTGAAGGATTCTCTCCTGACAGTGTGCAGTTTGAATCTGTGCGATCTGATGCCTGTTTCTCGGATGTTCCTGCAGATTGTGATCGGCATGAGTCTGCCGGTTTCCTCAAGGATGTGTGGGATCCTTTGTCATTTAGTAACAGATCTTTGAGATCTTCCGTCTGTGACCCTGCTATGGGGAAGAGTTCTCGACTATGCAGCGTCAAAAGTAAAATTAATATGCCTAATAAAGTTTATCCTGTTGATGTCACTATTTCTTCTGCAGATGAGTCTCTGTCTCACCCTGTTCACACCTGTAAGGGCCCGTTGCCTGGGGACAGTTGCTCCGGTGTTTCGGTCCTAGATGCCTTGCAGTCTGCTCCGCAGATCGCGGAGGTTTGCGCTATAGAAGCGTCAGTTTCACAACCTAAAGTGAATTTTGATTCGCAGGTTTTGCGTTCTGATTCCTCGGATTCGACATTGTTAGCCGAATCTAAGAGTGAGACAGCGCTTCGGTTTTGCGAATCTGATGCTGAACCCTCTTTGCCTTATTCAGAGACACTTTCTCTGAACCTGCCCTGTACCATGAATAACAAAACGATGTCCAATCACACTGACATTTGGGAGTCCCTTTCTTGCTTCGAAGAAAGTTCTGACTCTCCACCCTGTACTCTGGATGAGTCAATATTGCCTTGTACAATATCTCCTGCCCTGCCCCTAGAGGCTCGTCTAGGTATTGCTGCTATTTTTACCTGTCTTTCTGCAGTTTTGGAGTTGCAAGCTAGTTTGACTGCTACGCAGAATTCTGGGTGCAGCGAGATTAAAGTTAGGGAGTCAGTGTGTGGTCCAGTGAATATTCCTGTACGTTCCACTCATAATGATGAAATTTAGTCTCAGTTTATGGTGGAACCTTCCCTGGGACATCTGCCCTGTTCTCAAAATAAAGTTCCAGTTTTGCCCTGTAACATGGATAGTACAGAATCCTTCTTAGAAAACTTGAAAAATGATGTTCCTGAGGTCTTGTTTGATGTTCTGGAGGTCTCCGAGTTTCTCCCAAAGGGTGCAGAACTTGTAGGAGATGTCTCCTGCCCCCCAAGTCCTTCTGAGGTGTTACCCTCTTCCGTAGGCATTGCTGCCTTGCTGGCTACCTTTTCAGCTCTAGTGGAGCTTCAGTCATGTGTAATCAAATTCTGAATTTGAGTACGAGTCTTCTTTTGAAAGACCAGTACCTGTGACCTTTACTCATGATGATTTTCTGCCCGGTACTGGTTTTGGTCTTGTCGTGTCGGACTCTGAGGTTGGCAGTTCCCCGACATGTCCTGAGGTTTCTCCTGTACTAGTGTACCCCGATGTGCTCTGTGACCCAGAAAGCCCAAGTGTGCCTCGGTTACCAGCGTACTCAGATGCTTCCTCAGTGGAGACATGTTCCGATATAGCCTGCCTGCTTGCATGTCCAGAAGTGGTCCCTGAAAGTAGTGTTGGGCGAACAGTGTTCGCCACTGTTCGGGTTCTGCAGAACATCACCCTGTTCGGGTGATGTTCGAGTTCGGCCGAACACCTAATGGTGTTCGGCCAAACCGTTCGGCCACATGGCCGAACTAAGAGCGCATGGCCGAACGTTCCCCGAACGTTCGGCTAGCGCTGTGATTGGCCGAACGGGTCACGTGGTTCGGACCCGAACGCGCTCTGATTGGCCGAACTGTCACGTGGTTCGGGTAAATAAATACCCGAACCACGTCATATCTCCGCCATTTGTCTGTGGGTTTAGCTTTGGGTAGGCAGGCAGGGTAGTTTGCGCTCCAGCCACGCTAGCCAGGGTCCCCCCTGTCATTGTGTCGCTGCTGGGAATAGTAGTACACCGCTCGCTCAGCCACACTATATAGCATTCTGTTTACTGCCACTCTGTGTACCTCGCTCAGCCACACTATATAGCATTCTGTTTACTGTTCTGTGTCTGCTGGGAATAGTAGTACACCGCTCGCTCAGCCACACTATATAGCATTCTGTTTACTGTTCTGTGTCTGCTGGGAATAGTAGTACACCGCTCGCTCAGCCACACTATATAGCATTCTGTTTACTGCCACTCTGTGTACCTCGCTCAGCCACATTATATAGCATTCTGTTTACTGTTCTGTGTCTGCTGGGAATAGTGGTACACCGCTCGCTCAGCCACACTATATAGCATTCTGTTTACTGTTCTGTGTCTGCTGGGAATAGTAGTACACCGCTCGCTCAGCCACACTATATAGCATTCTGTTTACTGTTCTGTGTCTGCTGGGAATAGTAGTACACCGCTCGCTCAGCCACACTATATAGCATTCTGTTTACTGCCACTCTGTGTACCTCGCTCAGCCACATTATATAGCATTCTGTTTACTGTTCTGTGTCTGCTGGGAATAGTGGTACACCGCTCGCTCAGCCACACTATATAGCATTCTGTTTACTGTTCTGTGTCTGCTGGGAATAGTAGTACACCGCTCGCTCAGCCACACTATATAGCATTCTGTTTACTGTTCTGTGTCTGCTGGGAATAGTAGTACACCGCTCGCTCAGCCACACTATATAGCATTCTGTTTACTGCCACTCTGTGTACCTCGCTCAGCCACACTATATAGCATTCTGTTTACTGTTCTGTGTCTGCTGGGAATAGTGGTACACCGCTCGCTCAGCCACACTATATAGCATTTTGTTTACTGTTCTGTGTCTGCTGGGAATAGTAGTACACCGCTCGCTCAGCCACACTATATAGCATTCTGTTTACTGTTCTGTGTCTGCTGGGAATAGTAGTACACCACTCGCTCAGCCACACTATAGCATTCTGTTTACTGCCACTCTGTGTACCTCGCTCAGCCACATTATATAGCATTCTGTTTACTGTTCTGTGTCTGCTGGGAATAGTGGTACACCGCTCGCTCAGCCACACTATATAGCATTCTGTTTACTGTTCTGTGTCTGCTGGGAATAGTGGTACACCGCTCGCTCAGCCACACTATATAGCATTCTGTTTACTGTTCTGTGTCTGCTGGGAATAGTAGTACACCGCTCACCCGCCACTGTATAGCATTGTGCTCTGTGTCGCTGCTGGGAATAGTGGTACACCGCTCACCCGTCACTGTATAGCATTGTGCTCTGTGTCGCTGCTGGGAATAGTGGTACTGTATAGCATTTCTGTACTGCCACTGTACTGCTGCCAGTCAGCGTGTACTGTAAGGATAAGTGAAATGAGGAAGAAATCCGGTGAAAGAGGGAGGGGCAAGGGAAGAGGTGTTTCCCCTGACGGTTCACGTACAGGCCACAGGGGAGCACCCAAGAAAACCCACTCAATACCGCCCATGTTGTCCAGGACAACAACCCTCACAAATCCAAAAGAACAGGACCAGATAATTACTTGGATGACCTCTCAAGCGTCCAGCAGTGGGTTAAGCAGCACCAGCACATCACGCACGAGGTCCGAGTCCTCAGCCAGTTACAAGGAGCCAGTGGGCACAAAGCTGACACAACCGGCAGCGACACCACGCACACAACTGCCAGATAACCAGTCCGATGAATTACCTCAGGACACAATGGGGGATTCGCAGGAGCTATTCCCAGCCCAACAAACTTCCACCTTTCAAAGGTCAATGGAGGAACAGCCAGAAATGTTGTGCCTGGATTCACAACCGTTAACTGTGGGAAATGCACCGCGCACTGAAATACAAGGCGAGTCCGAGGAGGACTCGGAAACCCAAATCCCAGAGCAATTTGGGCAGGAGGGGTTGCAATTGCAGGAGGTCGGCCGACAAGATCTGGAAGACGACGTTGGAGTGTGCTGCGCAGAGGTTGTTGTGGGGAGCTCTACTCCACGGCGGCGGCCCACAATGACATATGACGAGTTTGAGGAGATGGAAGAGGAGGGTATGGACAATGTGGACAGAGACCCAGATTTTGTTTGTGAACGAGAACATCGCCGTCGTAGCAGCAGCACAGATGAGTCTGTTGAAGAACCCACTGCTGCACGAGTTCGCCTTGTGCCACAAGGTAGGCGGCGCGCAATTTCAGGCACCACAAGCGTGGAAGTTCAAGTGAGAGGCAAAAGAGGAGCAAACAGAAATCGCCAGCAAGGAGGCAGGTGCTCCAAAGTCTGGGCTTTCTTTGAAGGACCGTCTGAGGAAGCCCGAGGGGCGGGCGATACTAGTCACGGAAACGAGCCAGGAGTGACGTCACCCGCTGCGCGTCTTGCTAGCGCATGGATCCGGATTAGCGTGGACGGGGAGCTCTTGTGAGAAGGGGTTGAGAGGAGTGGCGAGCAGTGGCCGGAGGAATCCTGAGGAGTCCACAGGAATACATGACTGTCCCAAGGAGGTGGTGAGAGCCCTCCGGGCAATGTGATCAAATGTGTATGAGATCTGGGCTGAAGAGGTTGCAATTTATGCTGAACGCTGCCCTGTACAATCACATAGGCTTTTGCTTGCTGTGGGAAACATTAACGGACTAACACCTGGGGGGCCCCCTATGCATGGATTAACCTTACTGCATGCCTAACTCCACTCCCCCTGAGCTCGTCCTTGGAACTCAATTGCTATTTGAGGGCTTTTTTATGTTGGAAAGTGTGAATCATCAACCTGGAGGAAACGGGGACTATTCACTATTTGCCTTATAGCATTAACCACGCAAGTTGGATCTGAAACTACAGCCCACACACATCTAATGAACATTGCAGTTGCAATTGAAATAACTCCCGGGAGTGTACCTTCTGAGTGTGTGGGATGATTGTGAGTGCAGTGTGAGTGACATGGCCGGCTATGTATGCCAGGTTTAAATACACTCAAAGGCTCGGTTTTATGGGGGTAATGGGGGACTTTGTATGCAGACATTAAATAAATTAAATGTGTTTATATGAGACTGAGTGATACAGTTTTCTTTGGTTGAAGACTGCACTGAGGATGTTACCATGGCGATTTGCAAGGTGTGCAAGACCCGCCTGAGCAGGGGGAAAAGTATTAACAACCTCTCCACCACCAGCATGAGCCGTCACATGCTATCCAAACATCCCACTCTGTGGGCAAACGCGTCAGGACAGGGTACCAGCAACAACACTGCCTCCCTTGGGTTCACCAGACTCACCACCAGACCCGCCTCAGCAGCAGCAGTAGCCCAGCCATTGCGTGGTTCACAACATTCACAAACATCAGACGACGCTGACACTGTCACTTTCCGGAGTAGTGCTCTTGAGGTCTCCCAGTGTTCATCAAACACAACAACCAACAGCCCTTCCGTGTGCAGCGCTACGGTTCAGTTGTCTGTGTCGGAGATGTTTGAGCGCAAGAGGAAATTGCCAGCAAATGACCCCCGGGCCGTGGCAGTAACAGCCAGCATAGCCAAGCTTCTGGCCTGCGAAATGCTGCCATATCGAGTGGTGGAGACAAACAGCTTCAAGGGCATGATGTCAGTGGCCATCCCACGTTACGTGGTTCCCAGCCGCTACCACTTTGCGCGCTCTGCAGTGCCTGAGTTGCATGAGCACGTGGTCAGCAAAATAACCCGAAGCTTGAAGAATGCCGTTGCCTGCAAGGTTCACCTCACCACTGACACCTGGACGAGTGCTTTCGGCCAGGGTCGATACATCTCCCTTACCGCGCACTGGGTGAACCTTGTGGAGCCTGGCAGCGATTCCTCACCTGCTACGGCGCGGGTGTTGCCCACGCCGCAAACAGCTGCACCGCCGTCCCTCCCACTGGATAACAACAGCAGCAGCTACCTCTCTGACTCCTTCTCCTCCAACGCATCTCAAAGCTGTACCTCATCCGGAAACGCTAACCCAGCAGCAGTAGGATCGTGGAAGCAGTGCAGCACAGCTGTTGGCATGCGTCAGCAAGCGTTGCTGAAGCTGATCTGCCTTGGGGATAAGCAGCACACAGGGGAGGAAATTTGGAGGGGAATAAAGGAACAGACGGATTTGTGGCTGGCACCGCTGGACCTGAAACCGGGCATGGTTGTGTGTGATAATGGGAGTAATCTCATTCGCGCTTTAAGGTTGGCTAAGCTGACACACATCCCTTGCCTGGCGCACGTGATGAACCTAGTAGTTCAGCGGTTCCTGAGGACATACCCAAGTGTGGCCGATCTTCTGTTGAAGGTGCGTCGATTGGCCAAACATTGTAGAAATTCCAGTACTGCTTCGGGGGCACTCGCCAAGATGCAGGAGCGCTTCAATCTCCCCCACCATCGCTTGCTGTGTGATGTCCCTACGCGCTGGAATTCTACGCTGCACATGCTAGCCCGCTTTTGCGAGCAGAAGAGTGCAGTGGTCCAGTACATGACGGCGCAGTACCGAGGCGCATCCGGCCAGCTGCCAAGCTTCTGTGGATCCGATTGGGCCAACATGTTGGACCTCTGCCAAGTCCTCCAAAATTTTGAGCAATCCACGTTGCTTGTGAGCAGTGACAACTCTTCAGTCAGCATTACCATACCACTGCTGTGTTTACTGAAGAGGTCGATGTTAAAAATCAAGGAAACAGCTGTCATGATGCAACTGGGGGAATCTGAAGGAGAAAACGATCAGCGTGATGGTACCAACATCAGGCCATCCGCCTCAGGGAACGCTGGCCCCAGCAGCTATGACGAAGAAGAGGAGGAGGAACAGCTGGAGTTGGAGCAGGAATTTCATGCCACCACTGACGAGGGCCAGAGCGGTGCACGTTGGACTTCCACAATTCAACGCGAATGGTCAGCAGAAGCAGACCAGGAGGAAGGTGACGACTATGATGCATCACAACAACTATCACAACGCTCACAAGAGGATGATGAGGATTCTGGTAGGACTCTGGCACACATGGCTCAATTCATGCTAGACTGCATTGAACGTGACCCACGCATTGTGCGCATTCTGGACAACACCAATTACTGGGTTTATACCCTTCTGGATCCACGGTACAAACACAATGTTCCAAAACTGCTTGAAGAAAGAGTCAGACAGGTCAAAATGGAAGAATACCAGCAGGCCCTTGTGGAGACTTTAGAGAGGAGATTGACATCCTCCCCCTCCTCTAGCCAGTTGTACGCAGACAGACTGACTTCCGCAAACCCAGGACGACCAGGAGGGCAGCAAACAACGCAAGCCGCAGCTAGTACCCGAAAGGGAATGGTATCGGCAGTGTCCTTGGAGTGGGAAAATTTTCTGACACCCATGCAGCAGCAGCCCACTGAACAGCAAGCGTGCAGATCCACCTCCAACACCGATCGCCTGGAGAAGATGGTCAAGGACTACATGTCAGATGACGTAGCTGTGTCGAACAATCCATCTGCACCCTTCAACTATTGGGTATCGAAGCTAGACACCTGGCACGAACTGGCAATGTACGCAATAGAGGTGCTGGCTTGCCCGGCAGCCAGCGTTATGTCGGAACGCTGTTTCAGTGCTGCCGGAGGCATCGTCACAGATCGGCGTATCCGCCTCTCCACAGAAAATGCAGACCGTCTGACTCAAATTAAAATGAATCAATCCTGGATTGGAAATGACTACGCAACACTCCAGGACCCCAACCAAGTAACATGACCAATGAACATCTGGGATGGTGTAGCGTTTCCGGTCCCTGTTTATTGAACCTCTCATCTGTATTACATTTATGACTGCATGGCGGCAAAAAGCATTGCTGCTATATCCGCACGCTTCTTGCCCTCATGCAAGGCCTGGGTTGTTGTGTCTTACAAAGCGTGGCCTTCTCCTCCTGCGCCTCCTCCTGTTCCATCACGTCTGCTGCTGCTGGGTTAGCGTTGCCGCGTGGTCCCTGTTTATTGAACCACTTATCTTTATTACATTTATGACTGCATGGCGGTACAAAGCATGCTATCCGCACGCTTCTTGCCCTCATGCAAGGCCTGGGTTGTTGTGTCTCACAAAGCGTGGCCTTCTCCTCCTGCGCCTGCTCCTGTTCCATCACGTCTGCTGCTGCTGGGTTAGCGTTGCCGCGTGGTCCTTGTTTATTGAACCACTTATCTTTATTACATTTATGACTGCATGGCGGTACAAAGCATGCTATCCGCACGCTTCTTGCCCTCATGCAAGGCCTGGGTTGTTGTGTCTCACAAAGCGTGGCCTTCTCCTCCTGCGCCTCCTCCTGTTCCATCACGTCTGCTGCTGCTGGGTTAGCGTTACCGGTCCCTTTTCCTGGAACCTCTTATATGTATTACATTTATGACTGCATGCCGACAAAAAACATGTTACCTGTGCAAAGAAAACAGACATTTCCCGCATTTAAAAGACAGTTTTCCCTTTGAAACTTTAAAATCGATTTTCTCAAAAACTATAAGCTCTTTTTGCTAATTTTTTTTTCCTCTTGTACCCACTCCCAAGGTGCACATACCCTGTAAATTTGGGGTATGCAGCATGTAAGGAGGCTTTACAAACCACAAAAGTTCGGGTCCCCATTGACTTCCATTATGTTCGGAGTTCGGGTCGAACACCCGAACATCGCGGCCATGTTCGGCCTGTTCGGCCCGAACCCGAACATCTAGATGTTCGCCCAACACTACCTGAAAGTCCTGATCTTGATGGGTGTCCTGCTAATTTTGAGTCTGGAATGATCATAGGTTCCATAGGGGTTCTTGGTGGTTCTCCATGTGAGCCTGGTGAGCGTTCTGGCTTCTTGGGATCTCTGCGGAGCTTCAAGGCATTCTGGGAGATTCCGGGAAAGGTTTTGCTTGGTGCCCTGAATACGATCAGCAATGGCTTTGGTGTTGTAAGGGACACTTCGAACAGGTATTGCGGCAGGTTTGGTATTCTTGGACGCTCCTTGGAAGGTGGTGGGTATTGTCTGGAGGGTGTCGATGGCTTCTTCTCTGGTGTCCACAGTCCTGATGGGTGTTACGCTGAGACTTGTAGTGCTGATGGGCATGTTTCGGTGGCTTCTGCTTCCGATGAGGTCGGTTTCGGATGGACTGACTCTGGAATTGGGCCTTGTCGGGCTGCCCCGACCTTCATGAGTCTTTAGTTAGAGTTTTGTGATGATACCAGTTTTGAGGGATGTCTGGAATCCATCCCTAGAGGGGGGGAGGGGGTACTGTGAGAATCCGCTCAGGCAGCCTTTTGACCATTGTTTAGGTTTGCATGCTGCAGGATTCTGGAACAGAGACCTGTCTTTCCATTGCAAGTTCTGGTCTGTTCTCTTGCTGGGGAATTTGCATACATTCGTTATGCAAATCCCCTACCTGCCTTCTTTGATGACTGGCACTATAAGAGCTTTATGTTTCCCAGAAGGCTTGGCTGGTCATTTCCTTTCCATGGTCTGTTCCTGATGGACACTGCTGGAGTGTCAGCCATTGCTATCTAGTATAGTTAATTCCTGGGGGTTGCTTTAGGCTCCCCTTCTAGCCCAGTCAGGTTGTATTATCTGTATTGCCTGTTCTGTCTTGTCTTGCCTGTTGCCATTGTCCTGTCCCAACGGTGGTCAACAGGAAATGGTTCTGATCTTTGTTCTTGGAGTATAGCTGGTGCAGCGGTTGCTACCAGATATCTCTTCTGTTCTGTCTTCTGGGATCGCGCTAGCTACTTTTCGCTAGCGCTGGGGATTCTTCTGTTCTGTCTTCTGGGATCGCGCTAGCCACTTTTCGCTAGCGCTGGGGATCCTTCTGTTCTGCTACTCTGTACCTGGATCGCGCTAGCCACTTTTCGCTAGTGCTGTGGATCCTATCTCTCGCTTGTCCCTGTTTTCGTGTGTCTGTCTTGTCTGCTACGCTTGCTGGAGGCTCGGTGAGGTAACCGTTAAGCAAGCGCTCGCGTCCTCTGTTTCATGTTTGTCTGTCGATGGTTAGTTAGGCGTGCTTGTCTCTATTGTGCTTATCACGTGGAGACCGCGCATAACCGCGTGCACTGTTGCGAATGAGTGCGGTGTTCGCGGTTAGCTAGCGTTTGTTATTTTCCGTATCTTCTCATTGTATTATTTGCCGTGCCTTTTCTACCCTCGTATTCCATTCTGATCTGCCTTGTGTCACGTCTGGCGATCGCACCTCTCGCGATCGCGTTCCTATTTCATATCTGCTGTTGTGTGTGCGTGGTCGCGGGGTGGCGACTGGATTGGCGCACACACATACAACCTGTCCCTTTGCTCGTTCTCATTCGCACTCGCCTCTTGCGATTGCGTTCTGCGCTTCGTACAATTCCTGTCTGGCATTTGTGGAGGTACAGAGGATTGGTTCCTCTGCACTCCCCAGCGCCATCTGCCGACAGGAATTTTCCCTCTACGGGTGCATAGCACCTTTTGCTGGGTGCCTGCAAATATACGCTTGTGGAGGATTTCCGCCGTATCAGCGCACGCGTTGTGCGCTGATCACGGAGAAAGTTCCACAATCGTTACAGTTACACAGAGCTTTAAAGTTCCTGGAGATTTCTGCAGACGCATCCGAAGCTGACATAGATACATTTTGTTTACATAAATGTATCTAAGTGTTGAATTTGACTCACTCTCTCTGACTGAGAAGGAGCTGGAGGACAGCCAAAGAGTGTGTAACATTTATCAATAGATACATTCAACTAAATAGAATGTAACAATCTGGACTTCTGCATATCTCTCCATGGAACTTTAAACCTCTGTGTTTAACCCTTCCAATGCTGGTCTAGTAAAAAAAAAATGCTTTTTGCATATAACATGCTGTAAATAATGTTTTAGAGCAAAGTTGAAATGCAGGGTTATATTCCGCTTTAAAGTGGATCCGAGATAAACTTTTACCCATTGCATAATTGTGTTCCTTCCATATAGTTTATAGGGCATTCCTCAAGCTAAATATTTATTTTGTTTTGTTTTAATACACTAATTCTCCCCTGTCCTCCTGTGTCCCACGGTGGTGGCGATAAAGCTCCCCGAACAGCGGGGATGTAAATATTTACCTTTCCGGCTCCAGCACAGCCGCAGTATCGGCTCTCCGCTCAGAGATAGGCGGAAATAGCCGATCGCTGTTGGCCCGCTGTACTGCGCAGGTGCAAGTCTGCTTCGCAGTAGAGCGGACCCGATGGAGATCGGAAAGACATGAGACAGGTGTGTTGTTTCCACACGTGTCCGCCTCTGGCCTGGCTGCCGAGATTCTTCCACATTTATTTCAGAAAAGTACTAGTGATTACAAGTCAGGATGAAATATTTGTTTAGGGCACCCCCTGCTGGTGTAACTGGCATGCTTTGAAAGTAAAAGATCAAATCGCAAATGAATGAAAACATTTAAAATCACACAAAAGTCACCTAACGTAATTTTGCAAGTTAAAATTGGCAGGATTCCCAATCATATCACAGTGCATTTGTGATTTATAATAGAAAAAAGTGCTAATGTCTATTTTTCCTTTGTTTAAAGGATACCCGAGGTGACATGTGACATGATGAGATAGACATGTGTATGTACAATACCTAGCACACAAATAACTAGGCTGTGTTCCTTTTTTTCTTTCTCTGCCTGAAAGAGTTAAATATCAGGTATGTAAGTGGCTGACTTAGTCCTGACTAAGACAGGAAGTGACTACAGTGTGACCCTCACTGATAAGAAATTCCCCTTTTTATCTCTTGCTTGCTCTCAAACGCCATTTTCTGCTAGGAAAGTGTTTTGTTGTTGGAATTTCTTATCAGTGAGGGTCACACTGTAGTCACTTCCTGTCTGAGTCAGGACTGAGTCAGCCACTTCCATACCTGATATTTAACTCTATCAGGCAGAGTTAGAAAAAAAGGAACACAGCATAGTTATTTGTATGCTAGGCACTGTACATACACATGTCTATCTCATCATATCAAATGTCAGTTCGGGTATCCTTTAACGCACATGAGAAATGACCCAGCAGGATAAATGACGCCACTGAAGGAACCACTCAAAAAAAGTACACCAGAATCTAAAACAAAATTAGTGGTGAGATACATGGATAATCGATAAAAGCTTCAGCCAAGCCCTAAATATGCCAGGGGAAACACTATGTTGTTTTTGTATTTTTTACATTTTTTTATTAAAAGATTACCATGTTCAGTGTCTGTGTTTTAATTATTTTTAGCATGTGCTATGAGTAGGTAAGGGGTCTGCAAAAATACCCCTCTAGTCACTGGCCATGTAGAGACTGGATTTTTAACACACCTGAACTGAGCAAAAAAGTTGCAAACCGCATGTAGTGGTTTGTATTCTTACCTATGGACACATCTGGAGATGTGTTGGTTTCCACCTGGGTTTCCCTGTTTCCCCGCTAGTTTAACCTAGGCTATGACTGAATCCCAGTCGCCCAGGTCCATTCCTGAGCTCCTGTGAACTGGGCATGCACAAGCTCTCTACCGCGCATGCCTAAAGAGCGCAAATGTTCCTGCACAAGCACTTCAATGCACATGCGCAGAAGAGAACCATCCAAGCCCAGTTCAGGTGTTCACTATACACCAACGAGGGCACTCCAGTACCGTGTCAATAAAAGAGACGCTGGGCCAAGGATATGGGAGACCCAGGTGGTCCGGACACCTCTCCAGAGCTCTCCATAGGAAGGATTGCAAGCCACAATATGTAGCAACCTTTTAACTCAGTTCAGGCGTGTTTTAATGCTGGCGAGTTTAGTAATATCAGAGAGTCCTATGAGGCTGAATCAGAAAGCTTTCCTGTTAAAATATTTTGCCTTACTTATTAACTCACAATGGGGTTGATTCACAAAGGTTACTTATTTTTCACCTTAACTGTAAGGAGTGCTAATGTATGAGATAAACAAATAAGGACTCAGGAGAGATAATTCATGAGATACATAGATATGGAGAGCTAAACCATGAGTTATGTCAAATAAGGGGAGCTAAACCATGAGTTATGTCAAATAAGGGGAGCTAAACCATGAGTTATGTCAAATAAGGGGAGCTAAACCATGAGTTTTGTCAAATAAGGAGAGCTAAACCATGAGTTATGTCAAATAAGGGGAGCTAAACCATGAGTTATGCCAAATAAGGGGAGCTAAACCATGAGTTTTGTCAAATAAGGGGAGCTAAACCATGAGTTTTGTCAAATAAGGAGAGCTAAACCATGAGTTATGTCAAATAAGGAGAGCTAAACCATGAGTTATGCGCATGGAGGAAAAACGTTTTAGCCATTTATTTAGGAAAGGGTTCTTTACAGTAAGAGTGATTAAGATGTGGAATGCATTGCCACAGGAAGTCGTTATGGCAAACTCTATACCTGGATTTAAAGGGGGCTTAGATGCTTTCCTTGCGTTGAAAGACATCCATGGCTACAATCACTAGGTTATGACTAATGATGTTGATCCAGGAATTTTATCTGATTGCCATCTGGAGTCAGGAAGGAATGTTTCCCTTTTGGGGCTAATTGGACCATGCCTTGTGGGGGTTTTTTCGCCTTCCTCTGGATCAACAGGGGTATGTGGGGGACGGGCTGGAGTTGTACTTTGTACTGGTTGAACTCGATGGACTTATGTCTTTTTTCAACTAAAATAACTATGTAAATAAGAAGGAGAGCTAAACCATGAGTTATGTCAAATAAGGAGAGCTAAACCATGAGTTATGCCAAATAAGGGGAGCTAAACCATGAGTTATGTCAAATAAGGAGAGCTAAACCATGAGTTATGCCAAATAAGGGGAGCTAAACCAGGAGTTATGCCAAATAAGGGGAGCTAAACCATGAGTTATGTCAAATAAGAAGGAAAGCTAAACCATGAGTTATGTCAAATAAGGAGAGCTAAACCATGAGCTATGTCAAATAAGGAGAGCTAAACCATGAGTTATGTAAAATAAGGAGAGCTAAACCATGAGCTATGTCAAATAAGGGGAGCTAAACCATGAGTTATGCCAAATAAGGGGAGCTAAACCATGAGTTATGCCAAATAAGGGGAGCTAAACCATGAGTTATGTCAAACAAGGAGAGTTAAACCCTGAGTTATGCCAAATAAGGAGAGCTAAACCATGAGTTATGTCAAATAAGAAGGAAAGCTAAACCATGAGCTATGTCAAATAAGGAGAGCTAAACCATGAGTTATGCCAAATAAGGAGAGCTAAACCATAAGTTATGTCAAATAAGGGGAGCTAAACCATGTGTTATGTTAAATAAGGGGAGCTAAACCCTGAGTTAAATCAAATAAGGAGAGCTAAACCATGAGTTATGTCAGATAAGAAGGAGAGCTAAACCATGAGTTATGTAAAATAAGGAGAGCTAGACCATGAGCTATGTCAAAAAAGAAGAGCTAAACCATGAGTTATGTTAAATAAGGAGAGCTAAACCATGAGTTAAGTCAAATAAGGAGAGCTAAACCATGAGTTATGCCAGGTAAGAAAGAGAGCTAAACCATGAGTTATGTCAGGTAAGAAAGAGAGCTAAACCATGAGTTATGTAAAATAAGGAGAGCTAAACCATGAGCTATGTCAAAAAAGAAGAGCTAAACCATGAGTTATGTCAAATAAGGAGAGCTAAACCATGAGTTTTGTTAAATAAGGAGAGCTAAACCATGAGTTATGTCAAATAAGGAGAGCTAAACCATGAGTTTTGTTAAATAAGGAGAGCTAAATCATGAGTTATGTCAAATAAGGAGAGCTAAACCATGAGTTATGTCAAATGAGGAGAGCTAAACCATGAGTTATGTCAAATAAGGAGAGCTCAACCATGAGTTATGTAAAATAAGGAGAGCTAACCCATGATTTATGTCAAAAAAGAAGGAGAGCTAAACCATGAGTTATGTCAAATAAGAAGAGCTAAACCATGAGTTATGTCAAATAAGGAGAGCTAAACCATGCGTTATGTCAAATAAGGAGAGCTAAACCATGAGTTATGTCAAATAAGGAGAGCTAAACCATGATTTATGTCAAATAAGAAGGAGAGCTAAACCATGAGTTATGTCACATGAGGAGAGCTAAACCATGAGTTATGTCAAATAAGGAGAGCTAAACCATGAGTTATGTCAAATAAGAAGGAGAGCTAAACCATGAGTTATGTCAAAAAAGAAGAGCTAAACCATGTGTTATATCAAATAAGGAGAGCTAAACCATGAGTTATATCAAATAAGGAGAGCTAAACCATGAGTTATGTCAAATAAGGAGAGCTGAACCATGAGTTATGTCAAATAAGGAGAGCTAAACCATGAATTATGCCAAATAAGGGGAGCTATACCATGAGTTATGTCAAATAAGAAGGAGAGCTAAACCATGAGTTATGTCAAATAAGGAGAGATAATTTGTGAGTTAATAAATAAGGTGAGACAATTTAACAGAAAAGTTTTGTGAATCAGGCCCAATTATCTCTCCTTAACTGACTTAACTCCCGGTTTATCTTTCCTTGACTGACTTAAAGCAGACCTAAACTTCACCTGAAAGATAAGCAACAGCATAATAAACTTTACAGAAAAAGCATTTTTTAGTTGCAGCTCACAGAGCTCCTGCAATAAATCTCCAGTGTTTCTACTTCCTGCTTTCATGTAAGCAGACATAGGGTTAACGTCCTGTGTTTACAAATTAGCTGCCCTGCCGAGGAGTGCCAAGATTCCTGATCTGACACAGCTGAGAGATCAAATTACACTTGTGATTAGTTACAGATGAGGGGGAAATTAAACAAGTCCTTCACTCTAAACACCAACAGGGTGGATTAATCTGTGTTTTCCCTCGTGTCCTGTGCAGGAGGTCCGGTCCACTTTAACTCATGATTTATCTCCCCTTATCTTTTTGTCTCATGAATTAGCTCTCCTTATCTGTTTATCTCATTCATTAGCTCTTCTTTCAGCTAAGGTGAGAAATAAGTCAGCTTTGTGAATCAACCCCTTTATCTTATAAATTATCTCTTCTTATAGTTGTGATAAACAATAGTTACGGTGAGATAAGAGAAGAGCTTAAGTTGCAGACAGTATAATAAGTTACAGGGATAATAACTATATAGCGATTAAAGGGAAGGTCCAAGCTACAGTGGGATGCGAAAGTTTGGGCAACCTTGTTAATCTTCATGATTTTCCTGTATAAATCGTTGGTTGTTACGATAAAAAATGTCAGTTAAATATATCATATAGGGGACACACACACTGATATTTGAGAAGTGAAATGAAGTTTATTGGATTTACAGAAAGTGCACAATTATTGTTTCAATAAAATTAGGCAGGTGTATAAATTTAAGCACTGTTGTCATTTTATTGATTCCAAAACCTTTAGAACTAATTATTGGAACTCAAATTGGCTTGGTAAGCTCAGTGACCCCTGACCTACATACACAGGTGCTTCGAATTAAGAGAACAAATATTTAAGGGGGTCAGTTGTAAGTTTCCCTCCTCTTTTAATTTTCTCTGAAGAGTAGCAACATGGGGGTCTCAAAACAACTCTCAAATGACCTGAAGACAAAGATTGTTCACCAGCACGGTTTAGGGAAAGGATACAGAAAGCTGTCTCAGAGATTTCAGCTGTCTGTTTCCACAGTTAGGAACATATTGAGGAAATGGAAGACCACAGGCTCAGTTCATGCTAAGGCTCGAAGTGGCAGACCAAGAACAATCTCGGATAAACAGAAGTGATGAATGGTGAGAACAGTCAGAGTCAACCCACAGACCAGCACCAAAAACCTACAACATCATCTTGCTGCAGATGGAGTCACTGTGCATTGTTCAACCATTTGGTGCACTTTACACAAGGGGAAGCTGTATGCAAGAGTGAGGCCGAGGAAGCCTTTTCTCCGCCCCCAGCACAAACAGAGCCGCTTGAGGTATGCTAAAGCACCTTTGGAATAAAGTGCTGTGGACTGATGCAACTAAAATTGAGTTATTTGGGCATAAAAAGGGGCATTATGCAAGGAGGAAAAAGAACATGGCATTCCAAGAAAAACACCTGCTACCTACAGTAAAATATGGTGGTGTTTCCATCATGCTGTGGGGCTGTGTGGCCAGTGCAGGGACTGGGAATCTTGTCAAAGTTGAGAGACGCATGAACTCCACTCAGTATCGGCAGATTCTGGAGACCAATGTCCAGGAAACAGTGACAAAGCTGAAGCTGCGCCAGGGCTGGATCTTTTAACAAGACAACAACCCTAAACACTGCTCAAAATCCACTAAGGCATTCATGCAGAGGAACAAGTACAACGTTCTGGAATGGCCATCTCAGTCCCCAGACCTGAATATAATTGAAAATCTGTGGTGTGAGTTAGAGAGCTCTCCATGCTTGGAAGCCATCAAACCTGAATGAACTAGAGATGTTTTGTAAAGAGGAATGGTCCAAAATACCTTCAACCAGAATCCAGACTCTCATTGGAACCTACAGGAAGTGTTTAGAGGCTGTAATTTCTGCAAAAGGAGGATCTACTAAATATTGATTTAATTTTTTTTGTGGCGCCCAAATTTATGCATCTGCCTAATTTTGTTCAAACAATTGCTGCACACTTTCTGTAAATCCAATAAACTTCATTTCACTTCTCAAATATCACTGTGTGTGTCTCCTATATGATATATTTAACTGACATTTTTTATCATAACAACCAACGATTTATACAGGAAAATCATGAAGATTAACAAGGTTGCCCAAACTTACGCATCCCACTGTAATTAAAACAAAAAATCCACTTACCTGGGGCTTCCTCCAGCTCCTGGCAGCCGTCTTGTGCCCTCACCGCAACTCCACTCCCCACCGGTGGCCCGGGGTAGATTTTTTTTTGTTTGTATTTAATTAGCTTGCATCTTTCCTTTAACAGAACTGACAGCATTGTCTGACAGCAAACTGACACAAGAAGGGAGAGAGGCCTCCCCTTGTGAGCTTACAATCTAATGGCATACGGAGGACACGTGTGGTGGGACTCCACCCTTGTGTAACATGAAAAAAGCTGAAAGGGCCGAGCTTGCGTTTCAATCTGGCATGTAAACAATGTTAAAGAGGAACTGTAACGCCAAAACGGCCCCTGGGGGGTACTCACCTCGGGTGGGGGAAGCCTCAGGATCCTAATGAGGCTTCCCACGCCGTCCTGCGTCCCTCGGGGGTCTCGCTGTAGCCCTCCGTGCAGTCCGGGCAGCGGTGACGTCATTATTTACCTTCCTGGCTCCTGCGCAGGCGCTCTGATGCCTCTCGGCGCCGAAGTAGGCGGAAATACCCGATCGCCGTCGGGTCTGCTCTACTGCGCAGGCGCAAGTTTCCGGCGCCTGCGCAGTAGAGCGGACCCGACGGAGATCGGGTATTTCCGTCTATTTCCGTGCCGAAAGTCGCCACAGCGCCCCCGCTGGAGCCAGCAAAGGTAAATATTGAACTGACAGTCGGCACAGTCGCCGGCTGTTCGGAGGGCTGCGGCGAGACCCCCGTGGGACAGAGGACGGCGTGGGAAGCCTCATTAGGATCCGGAGGCTTCCCCCACCCGAGGTGAGTACCCCCCAGGGGAGGTTTTTGTTGTTACAGAGTCTCTTTAATGACCAACATGAAAAAAAACAAAAAAGCGTCATGAACATCAATAGCATTCCCTGACCGTCCAGTACATTCACTCAAAGCCCGCCCGCAGCAGAAAACGAGAAAGTCATTTTGTGAATGGGCGCGTTGCCTGCGGTAAGACATTATTACATTCTGCAGACGCTGAAATGTCAGGTCGTTCCCTTCGCAGTGCGAGAGAGAGAGAGAGAGAAAGGAGAAATACTTTGCCTCTGATCCAGATCCCCCGGGATACAGCACCTCTCCCCGACACAACAGCGCATTGTTGGGGATTTGATGAGAGGAATGGAAAGGAAAAAAAACGATCATGTGACAGGGGACTGCCGAACATGATGTTTCGGAGCATTTACGGCTTGGCAAAAACACGAAATTCTCTCTCGCTAGGCAGAGCATGAAAAGGATCCTAATCGGCCTCCGCTGGGCTCTCTGCGTAACGTGGAGGAAACTTCAGCGTGTTGTTGATGTTCTTCTGCTCTGCCGCTAGCCTCCTGGCTTCCCTGGTGGCCCGCCGCCAAGCCGATTACCAGAGACGGAGTGACACTGCCTCGCCGCCGCTCACAAGTCTCGGAAAGTTACTGAAGTTTATTTCCTGTCAGCCACCCCAGTGGTAATTTACCAGGGCAAAGATCCTGGGCTCATTTCACTAACCTGATCGGTAAAAAAAAAAAATGAGGTCGGTAAAATTCGGTATTTTAGTTCAGTAATTTACCAAAAAAAAGTGGCTTCAGTTCTATAAAGACCTGTTCGGTAAATAGTAGTGGTTTAACCAGCTGTGGAGTGGATCTCGGCAGCATGCCTCGTTGTGTTGCGGTGAGGTTCGGTGAGGTTCTCATGCTTCTAGCCAGAGTTGTGCCAATTCTCCAGGCAGTCCGCCTAACATGAGCTGTTCCTTTGCCAGAGCTGCTTGTCACAGCGTACAAGTTTTAAAGAGGAGCTGTCAGCTATACTATCTCAGAAAAAAATTGAAGTAGATAAATACTTGCCCTACATACATAACATATGTATTGCACTGTCCACATTTTGATTTTAGTGATTTTTCTACATTAAAAAAAGAGAAAATCCTTTTTAGCATTTCCCATTTTAACTGTGGCTATTTTGAAGCCAATCCTGATGTCATTTCCTCCCTTACTCTCCTCTGCCTGATTGTGCATGCATTGCCCTCCCTCCACTATACAGAGTGCATTGTCTCAGCATGAGAAATATTGGCCAATCAGAGAGGAACAGAGGTGTGGGAGGGGAAAACAGGAGGGAAAGAGGCTTCAGCCAGTCGGGCTGCATTAGTTAAGTCTGAGGGGGAAGTAGAGAAGCAAAAAAGGACAACCCAGCATGCCCTGCAACTTCCTTTTTGTGTACCAAATTTTGTGTGTACCAAATAAGAGTCAGGTAACTGGGGAATGATCATTTATCAACAAGAAAAGTAATAGTGATTTTAACTTTTGGATTGCCTGGTTAGCATCCTTATTACTTGTTTCCCAGATAAAAATAAAGAATTGATTTTTGATGTTACACTTTAATGAATCTCCAATACCCCTTTAGATCTGTGTGCATGCCACTAGAGGGCCCTCTCTGTGTATCAGTCTATACAAGTGCACATCTAAAGGGATACAGGGGCAACTTCTATAAATGTGACCTGCTCCTGCATCTTCTCATGGTTTCAATTTCAGTGTTTGCTATAGGCTCTATAATACCCAGATATGCCTCTGCCTACTGGTAGAGATGTCGCGAACCTCCAATTTTCGGTTCGATAACACCGTTCGCGTAAAAGTTCGCGAACCGCAATAGACTTCAATGGGGAGGCGAACTTTGCAAAATAGAAAAAATTATGCTGGCCACAAAAGTGATGGAAAAGATGTTTCAAGGGCTCTAACACCTGGAGGGGGGCATGGCGGAGTGGGATACATGCCCAAAGTCCCGGGGAAAAATCTGGATTTAACGCAAAGCAGCGTTTTAAGGGAAGAAATCACATTGAATGCTAAATTGCAGGCCTAAAGTGCTTTCAAACATCTTGCATGTGTATACATCAATCAGGGAGTGTAATTAATTAGTGTACTGCTTCACAATGACACACCAAACTCACTGTGTAACGCACCGCAAACAGCTGTTTGTGTAGTGACGGCCGTGCTGGTCTGGTGCCCAACATGGCCAGAGTGTAGGCCGTGGCAGTTTTCCAGCCCATATGGTCACCTGGCTGATGTAGCTGAATGACAGAACAGTGACTGTCCAGCTGATCAAATTTGGTCTGTCCACAATGAAGCAACGACCTTATTATCTTCTTGTATGTAGGTAGCATAGGCAAACGCAGGGGGGGATTACAGCTGCCCAGAATCCCCCTTCAGACCAGGGCTAGTGCAGTGTCTTGGGACAGGCACAAGTTGAAACACCAGAATATCTGCAGGCATCCTGCAGCTCACAGCACTGCCCCCTTTCTTTCCCGGCTACAGCTGACTTTGAATGGAGCAGCAGCGTGTGTACAGAGCATAGAGCAGCTCTGGGGAAGTTAACAGTCAGGTATGAGCAGAGCCCTGCTTTGTGAATGCTTCACTTTCCCCTTCATTACCAACGTCGACTGACTGTCAGATCCTATCCGTCAGACTGAAAATGCATTATGTGTACCCAGCATGAAGTCCTACCATGTTATTATACTGTATTGTGCGCGGCAGAGGGAGACCTTTCAGGAATCCCCCCCTTGAAAATCCGGAGTTTGCCCCTGGGTAGGCATCGGTAGGAGTCCCAGTATAGGTAGGTAGGTAGGCATAGGTAGGAGTTTCAGTATAGGTAGGTAGGCATAGGTAAGTTCCTCGGTAGTTAGCTAGGCATAGGTAGGAGACCCAGTATAGGTAGGTAGGCATAGGTAGGTGTCCCAGTAGTTAGCTAGGAATAGGTAGGAGACCCAGTATAGGTAGGTAGGTGCCTCAGTAGTTAGCTAGGCATAGGTAGGAGACCCAGTATAGGTAGGTAGGCATAGGTAGGTGTTCCAGTAGTTAGCTAGGCATAGGTAGGAGACCCAGTATAGGTAGGTAGGTGCCTCAGTAGTTAGCTAGGCATAGGTAGGAGACCCAGTATAGGTAGGTAGGCATAGGTAGGTGTCACAGTAGTTAGCTAGGCATAGGTAGGAGACCCAGTATAGGTAGGTAGGCATAGGTAGGAGTCCCAGTATAGGTAGGTAGGCATAGGTAGGTGCCTCAGTAGTTAGCTAGGCATAGGTAGGAGACCCAGTATAGGTAGGTAGGCATAGGTAGATGTCCTAGTAGTTAGCTAGGCATAGGTAGGAGACCCAGTATAGGTAGGTAAGTATAGGTAGGTGTCCCAGTATAGGTAGGTAGGTGCCTCAGTAGTTAGCTAGGCATAGGTAGGAGACCCAGTATAGGTAGGTAGGTGCCTCAGTAGTTAGCTAGGCATAGGTAGGAGTCCCAGTATAGGTAGGTAGGCATAGGTAGGCCCCCTAGTATAGGTGAGTAGGTAGGTGTCCCCATATAGGTAAGTAGGTGCCCCAGTAGTTAAGTAGGCATAGGTAGGTGTCCCAGTATAGATAGTTAGGCAGGGCCTGGCTGGCACAGTAATAACAATTACCAAGGTCCAGCTGCAACAGATAGGGCTGTATAATGTCAGTGTCAGTGAGCAACACACACAAAAAAAACACATCAGGAAAACATTAGAGCTCTCAAAAGAGCTGTTGAGGGGTGCTATTTTAGGAATAACAATCAGCCAGGAGCAAGCCAAGAGCCTAACTAATCTTTCCCTAGGAGAAAAAAGCTGCAGCAGCTGTCCCTAGTCTGTCTATTTTCAGCAGGAACACGAGTGAGTGTCATGGCCAGCGAGCCTGCCTTATATAAGGGGGAGGGGGGGGGCTCCAGGGCTGTGTGTAGCCTGAATGGCTACAATGTGCCTGCTGACTGTGATGCAGAGGGTCAAAGTTGAACCTCATAGTGCATTATGGGGCAAATTGAACTTCCGCAAAAGTTTGCCTGGTGCAGGCGAACGCGAACCACCAAAGTTCGCCTGGAACCGTTCGCAGGCGAACCGTTCGCGACATCTCTACCTACTGGTCCTTCATCAGGAATACATTTAACAGGACAAAAAACTTGTTTCGAAAAGCAGAGGGCATTCTAGCAGGCTGTGTAGAAATGCTTAAAGAGAACCAGAGGTGGGTTTGAAAAATCCTATTAGGACACAGAGGAACATTCTGCATACAATGCCCAGCCCCTGTGTCCTTACAGTGTCCCCCCAGTCTCCCCCCTGCGCTCTGCTGTTCTCCATAAAAAAAGCCAGGCTAGCGACACGCAGATTGTTGTTAGCAGGCTGTTTACCTGAAGGCTGTCTGTCACTGCCGCTCCCCCGCCTCTTCATACCCGCCTGTGTCCCTTCCCTCCCCGCCTCTGTAAGCCGATTGGAGGAAGCTCACTGAGGCGAGGAAGGAAGGGACACAGGCGGGGAGCCGCGCTATAGAGGAGGCGGGGGAGTGGCAGTGACAGACAGCCTTCAGGAAAACAGCCAGCTAACAACAATCTGCGTGTCGATAGTCTGGCGTTTTTTTATGGGGGACAGCAGAGCTCAGGGGGGAGACTGGGGCACACTGTACAGACACAGAGGCTGGGCATTGTATGCAGAATGTGCCTTTGTTTCCTAATAGGATTTTTCAACCCCACCTCGGGTTCTCTTTCAAGGATACCCGAGGTGACATGTGACATGATGAGATAGACATGTGTATGTATAGTGCCTAGCACACAAATAACTGTTATTCACAAGGTATGACTAAATACAGCACCACACTTATATTATGTTCAAAAGGTATAACAAAGTTTATTCATCTTCACAAAGCACCATAATACAATTTAAAAAACATCTAAAAACCAAATGGACACCTCCTATCATTGGTAATGAATATCACATAGGTTTAAATAAATAATAACCTGAATATGATAATAATTAAATCACCTGGGTAGCTCAAGATAAGAGCTACTACAGGGATTGAACCCGGGTTCAGCAAGCCTGCCTCAACAAAGTGTATAAGTGAGAGGAAATATCAAATGTAATATCACACCATTAATGAAAAACATATATTAAAACAACAAAAAGACAATCACCTGTATACACAGTATATTGTGCAGAAAAAGTGCCAGTATAAATGATCAGCCTATGGATGCTGAGTATTAAGTGAATTGATGCTGGGACCGCTGCAGCAGCGCAGGGTGAAGAGAGAGAGAGAGGCTTATTTGACCCAGTTCTATAAAAATCAGAGGGAGAATCGCACACCACTATAGAGGTGCTGGACCATTGGACACTGTAAGCAAAAATCGGGAAGGTCCGCACACTCGAATGATCCAAAATCAAGGTTTATTCAACCAACGTGACACAAGTTCAGGTTTATGGAGTGGACTTGTGTCACGTTGGTTGAATAAACCTTGATTTTGGATCATTCGAGTGTGCGGACCTTCCCGATTTTTGCTTACAGTTCTATATATAGACCAGTGAGGTGTCCAGGGAAGTGGAGAGGCCCCCGGCAGACGACTCTACCGGTGTCGCGGCTGTCACGCCGCTTTCTCAAGAGTGGGGAGTCCCGTGTCATTCCGGCTGCAGCGCCGGATAGATATAGTGCTGGTCGGGTGGTCATGTGGGTGCCGCACGCGTACCATGTGATCCGCCCAATAAACGCCGTCCAATGCGGAGAAGATAGGATGCAAGCAGGAGGTAGACCACGCTGGAACGCAGGAAGCTTAAGTCTATAGAGCGCACAGAGGGACAAAAAGGGCAGCGTGAAATCAAACAATAAGGGGAGAATATAGCGCACGTAATATTCAAGCATCCATGGCACTAAGAGAATCTGTTCTCAACTTCTAACCACTTTACCCCCCGCGGTACGAATTTCTCCGTCCCTTTTTTCCCCCCTAAGAAACCCAGGGACGGAGAAATCCGTACCTTCCGCGCTACCGCCGCTGTCCGCGCTCCCGCTGCTCGTGCGTGTGCTCCCGCCGCTTGTGCACACCGCCGCCCGCTCGCCCGGAGATCAATGAACGAGAAAATCCATTCCCGTTCATTGATCTAAGCCCCCGCAATGATCCGCTGCTTCTATTAGAAACAGCGCGATCATTGTGATGTTCCCAGCCTCGTACTGCTTCCTGTAAGCGTCCTTCCAGATGCTTACAGGTCGCATGTAAACAAACTCACTGTTACAAATAGTAAAACTACACCCTAAAGCATTTTACATATACAAATACATTCGTTTTCCACAATAAATTAACTCATTACCTTCCACACTCCCCAATTGTTTTTTTTTTTTTTGTAATTAAAAAAAAAAATATATATATACAATTAAAAAAAAAACATAAATAGTTACCTTAGGGACTGAACTTTTTAAATATTTATGTCAAGAGCGTATAACACTGTTACTTTATAAACTACGGGCTTGTAATTAGGGATGGATGCAAAACTGAAAAAAAGGACACCTTTATTTCCAAATAAAATATTGGCGCCAAACATTGTGATAGGGACATAATTTAAACGGTTTTATAACCGGGACAAATGGGCAAATACATTTCATGGGTTTTAATTACAGTAGCATGCATTATTTAAAAACTATAATGGCCGAAAACTGAAAAATAATAATTTTTTCCCACATTTTTTCCTATTTTCCCATTAAAACACATTTCGAATAAAATAACTCCTGGCATAATGTCCCACCTAAAGAAAGCCTAATTGGTGGCGAAAAAAACAAGATATAGTTCATTTCATTGTGATAAGTAATAATAAAGTTATAGACGAATGAATGGAAGGAGCGCTGAAAGGTGAAAATTGCTCTGGTGCTCCAGGGGTAAAACCCCTCAGTGGTGAAGCGGTTAAATTAAGGAAAAATGAACATAATTATACATGTAAATCTCCACAATTATATAATATATATACAACAATCCATTATAAACATATCATTAAACACACATAGTTCACAGCAAATAGAGTCCATTAAACATTAGGACAGTCCACAAGTCCACAATAGAGCAGGAGATGGCAATCCAAGGACATGAACAAGCGAATCCAAACTGATTGCGACGCATAGTACACGAAAAACGCAAAAAATTGCACAAGAGTTTTGAATGAAATGCCTGAAGATACATCCCAGAGTCCATACAGAGTTCATAAGAAGTCCATCAGAATACATAGCAGCATACAGTATGTTTGGAAAAATTAACAGGTAAGTACAGACCATCTGAAACAAATCGAAACAGGTATTAGCCATCAACTATAAAAAAAAACCCTGAAAAATCGATTTCTTCATTAAGACCCAAGGGAGATTTTGAGCCCAAATTATATATCCATCTCGCCTCCTTTTGTAGGAGCCTGGTGACCAAATCACCCCCCTCTAATATGCTCAAGGCCCATGACTTGAAGACCTAAATATGACCCAGAGTGCATTTGTAAAAAATGAGCAGCTACCGAGGTTAAAGTGAATGTTTACCAAGTTAAAAATAAAAAAGTCAGATACTCACCTAAGGAAGGCTCGGTCCTAATGAGCCTTCCCTCTCCTCTCCCGGTGCCCGGTCCCGCGCAGGATCCCCCGTGGCAGTATTCGACCAGTTTGGTCAAATACTGCCACTTCAGCTGCCGAAGGGAGGTTTCGGAAGCCTTCGGAAGCACTCGGGCTCCCGAAGACGGGCCGCTCCATACTACGCATGCGCGAGCGCCCTCTATGACGCACTCGCGCGTGCAAAGTATGGAGCGGCCCGTCTTCGGAAGCCCGAGTGCTTCCGAAGACCTCCGAAGTGCCTGCGGCGGCGGACGCATACGGGGGAGCCAGCGCAGCACCGAGGGCACCGGGAGAGGAGAGGGAAGGCTCATTAGGACCAAGCCTTCCCTCTCCTTAGGTGAGTATCTGACTTTTTTATTTTTAAATTGGTAAACACCGGCTTTAATGTCTTTCCCTCATCCAAGTCTCCTTGTGCCAATCTGATTTTTGATAAATGTTGTTGAATACGTACTTTCAGGGCATTTTTTGTCTGTCCAACATAAATCTTTGGGCAGGAACATTAAAGAGGAACTGTCGCGAAAATCTTAAAAATGTAAAACGCATACAAATAGGAAGTACATTTCTTCCAGAGTAAAATAAGCCATAAATTACTTTTCTCCTATGTTGCTGTCACTTACAGTAAGTAGTAGAAATCTGACATTACCGAACATATTTTGGACTAGCCCATCTTTTCATAGGGGGGTTCTCAGGGCTTTCTTTATTTTTACAATATAGCAGAAGGATTTGTGGTCTGGCACTCAATTGCTTGGATCTGGGGGTTGCAGGATCTTAATCAGAGGGCGCTTGCATCACATACTTTAATCACATCACCACCTTTCTGTTGCTTAAATAACTTCTACAGGGCTGGCAGGGGGAACTTCGAGGAGTGCAGCAAGTAAAATCTAGTGCAGAGCACCACAATATTCTTAGGACATGTAAAAGAAGGATACCGTGCACCTATCTCTTAACCAGTTCCATCTGTTTATTCCTTTCTTCAGCCAGCGTAAACAAAGCAAGGCATTGACATATGCAAAGGTCAAACCTGTGTTCTAGAAGTTGCAGCGGTGAGGAAGGTGAAGGTGACCAGGGGAAGATTCGGACGGCACTACAGCCGTTTCACGCCGCTCGGGCGCTTGTTCACATGCGTGTCCGTAAGAGGACGGCGCCGGATGGCTTCCTGTATAGGGCCTTCAGGCCACGCCTCCGGCGCCGTCCTATTGGTGCAGAGTGGTAATGGGAAAAGATCAGGGGTGAAGGGGCGGAGCCCCGCCGCATAGCGGCGAAGGGCTCACTTCATTGGAGAGAATCAAGTGACGCACTATGATGCGCCCTGGGAAAACAGAAACGCACATAGCGTACATGTGCATAATTAGTGATTACATAACAACTTTCGTTAGTGCAAAAAGAAAAAAACAACAACAACATTGTTACTCTGTGCAGTTTAAACTGGTGCTTATCAAAAAAACTTAAGTATAACTTGTTAGATCGTGACCATCTATCCTGTGCATTTAGGCATATGCATCCATGCCGTTTTCCTAGGGATACCTTGTTCACTTGTATCATTTCTAGAAATTAAAATACTCGCTATTTCTTTATTACATTTACTAAAAAGGATACCCCATTATGCACCCCCTATACAAATAAACCCCATTAAAAAGACCGGGATGGGCTGTGTGAACTCCAGAAACCTTATGGGTTTTATTAACCCTATTCCTGGCATAACATTCTAAGCAAGAAGCAAAAAGAGGAGAAAAAAGGGGGGGGGCGCACCATCTCTACATTTTAAAAAGTATATTTATTTCTCTTTCCTTCACTTGAAATAGGGAGGAAGGAGAGAAAGGATCCTGTGTTTTATTGCTATGGGGACATCTCCCCTACTCAAAGCAAGTGGTTTGGGAATACTAGCGGGACAGAAAGAAAGTAAGGAAAGGACAGAGTGGAGATCTAGGGGGGTCTCTCTTTACCTGGGAGGGAATGTCCCGTGCGTACTTAGGAAAACCATAGTCCGACACCATATCATTCGTCCAGCATTGGGGTTCACCCATAATGGGTGGGTGTGTCCATGCGGCCAGCCGCCACGCGCATATACATACATCATTGTGGCGATCGTGGAGACAAGTATATAGCTCCCCAATCAGCACAAATGGAGAAACCGTGCTTGCCTTATAGAGGCTATAGCATAGGGGGTCAAATGATGGCCCTAATATGATTGTGAAAAAAGGGCCCTACTGACCCCATGGTCTCCCTTCCAAGGGACCACTGTGCGTATGGGGTCCCTATTGGTCCACCTATTGGGGGCCATTTTGTTTGTACGCTATCTACGCGAATGGCAAATCGAGCCACACTGGACACACACCCCCCCCCCCCCCCCACAAATCCAGTGGGACCTGGACCACCATGTCCCGGGGACACCCGGAAGGAGAAAAGGAGGAGCAAAGGGAGGGAGGAGGGGGAGTGCAAGAAAGACCCAGACAGGTACCACTACAGAGAGAAGAACCAAAGTACCCCAAGAGGGGGTGAGGTAGGGTGACAGGGGCCCTACGGATCAAGGAAGCAGGCCAGCTCCAATCTATCATTCAGGCCTAAAGGCGTATTGAATAATGTAAACCGATCGCCCGTCCAGATGTAGGACACGGCTGGACCGGTTAAACAATAGGGGAATGGTCGCATTGCTGGACGCATAGGGGAACGTCCGCAATGTTTCCATGGGTACAAGGGGCATGGGAGGATCAGGGGGGAGGTATTAACATAGGAGGGGGAGTGCCCAGTGATCCATGATGGACATGTTTGGTCATGTGATCGCAATAATGGATCACGGAACCGATATGGAGAGCGGGCGGCTGCGCAGTAGAAGGGCAGCGGCATGGAGCCGCAGACACGCCCTCCCTGCGTTTTAAGAATACTTAATGGTCCTTCTCACGCATGCACAGTAGCCCCTGATGAGTCACATGATGTGACGAAACCGGTAGGGCGTGGCTTGAGTGCAGCGAGGAGGACGCTGGGACGCCAGGAACGATAGACGGCGGTAGACGGCGGGAGACGAGACGTGCCGTGGCCCTGGACCGGGTGATTGGTGCTATCTTGTGACATGTTTTTAATGATTTTTATGATGTACGCGCAATACTTTTATGTGGTTTATTAAATGAACGGTTTTACACATTGGTGCCCTCTATGCTTATTCTGAGGTTTCAGTAAAGACAAAGACAAGTAACAGGATACCGGTGATTCTTTATCATACACAGAGGAACGCCATATGTGGGCGCGTTTTCCAGGCATTTACCTGATCGTATGACGGTGAGCAGGGAAGAGATAGGCAACTGAGGGGAGTGTATGTTTATGGCTGGTGGAGGTGGTCCCCTGCCCCCTATCCTCACAAGTGTAGTATACCTGTATACGTGTCGTGCACCACGGGGTGTCGAGATTGTAATAACAGTCTGCACTATCATCTGGTCTTGATAAGTAATTACAGCCATAAAACACGTGCCTGTCAGTAAATGGCTTCTGAGAGCAGGAAAGAGATAAAAATGGTCAATAATTCATAGATTTGAGCTCTGGTATACTTCAATGAAGGCAGGGCCGGATTTACCATAAGGCTCTGTAGGCATGTGCCTACAGGCGCCTGATGATGGAGTGGCGGCTCACTCTGCTCCTTGAGTGCCTCCCTCCCTCCTACCCTATGCAGAGTCCTGAGTGGACTGTAAATGAGCTACCTAATACCAATGTTATGATCGCTTCTGCAGCGTTTACTGCTGACTGCAGTGGTATTGCAACCCAAGCAGTTCTGATGTCATTACATGCATTTGCTTGCATAGTTTGGTTTGCACTTAAACTAGTTGCTGATTCCATCTGCAGTCGCTCTGAAGTTAATGACAGTTTAATATGCTTTTGTGTAAACAAACATTGTCTGCTGCAATGGAGGGGCAATCCCTTTCCTGCAGGCTGCATATCATTGTCTGCCTTTTCCTGCTGTCAGCCTGTGATTAATTACCATTCACTTGTGTGGGAATCTGCAGGTCTGCTCCCATTGGATGACCTCAGTATAAAGAACTGCTTCCTGCAATGCTTCATGGGCTACCATAGTCTCAGATTCTGTCTGTTACTCTGCTCGTGCCCCACCTCGTTCCTAGTCCGTGTGGACTGCGCTGACTCCTGCGAAGGGGTCAGCGAGTCCTCCTAGTTCTGCTCTTGTTCTAGAAGTTGTTACTCTGCTTGTCTTGTGTCATATATTGGTTCATCGCCAATATATACGCATACTTGCACATTTTGTTATTTTCCTTGTATTCGTGTTACGTTGATACATCAGTGTCGCTGATATATACGTACACGAACTGTTTATTTCCTGTGTTCAGTTAGTCAGCCTTCCAGCACGTTTTGGTAGGTTGCGCGTATCGTGATCACCCGTGCTGAGTTAGTATCCTGCTCCTGGTTCTGTTTGTGGATTGCGTTCATCTCTGCGAAGAGATAGCGAATCCTTCTGAGTCCTGTTCCCTGTATTGCTCCAGTGCTAGTCAGTGTTCCTGCTTATGTCATATATCGGTTCATTGCCGATATATACATATGGTAGTCAGACGTTACAAATAGTTTCATTGATACCTGTAATTGTAATACGCTAGGAAAACATACTCATTGTATATTTGTCTGTGCTACGTTCATCTATCTTGATCCTGCCATTTCCTGACTATCTTGTCCTGTCTTTGTGAGGCACGCCATCGCTGCAAACGCATTGGCTGCCTCATTCCAGTCTGTCTTGTTGTGGACGCTTGCTGTCACTAAGTAGTGGCTAGTTAAGCAAGCGTTCATTCTGTCTACCTGCCCTGATCTCCTCAGTCCTGGTTTATTGTGGCTGTTCGGATCTGCACCGGCTCTGTGCACCACAATCTCCTATTGGAGTCAGTCCTCTCCTCCACTAAACTGGGGATATCCTGATTCCTTGTGCTAGTGTGTGTACCTCCTTCACGTCAGCTTATGTGTTGCATGCTGACTGTGGGGAATACACCTCCCAAGCTTAACAACCAAGGGGCATCTGTAGCTACCTATGATGGGCAAGGTAGAAGTGACAGCTGGGCCTGCCAGCACACTTGAGGTGTAGTTTGCCAGGGGTTTGTGGGTTCATGGAAGATGAAGTTTAGGGTGCCAGGACAACTGTGCCTATAGGCTCCTGTGATGTAAATTCAGGCCTGAATAAAGGTGTCATTGAGCAGACAATAATGAAGCACTAAAAATTTAAAAACTAAATATATAGATATCTAAAAAAAGTCATTTTAGAAAACAGAGCACAGATACAATTGTTTTTCTCATCAGCTTAATTTCACCTCGTTGTCCTAGTTTAATAGATCTGCTGCTATAATTTGTATTGTGCAAGTGAAAATCGTGGTATCACAGGGGGCAGTGGAGGGAAGAAAAGGGGACATGTTTTGTATGTGTTTTTATGGGTGTGTTCACACATAAAAGGTGTACATTTCCGGTCCAGTCCTGTCAGTTTTGTATCAGTTTTCTCTGGGTGTGTTCACACATAAACGGTGTACATTTCCAGCCCAGTCAGGTAACTGATAGAAAGCTGATACTAAACTGACAGGACAGGACTGGGACGAAAGATTTATGTGTGAACGAAGACTTTCAGCTTCCTGAGAGACAAGTCTGACTAGATCTAGTCGGAACTGGAATAAATCATTGTAAGAAGAAAATAGTGAGCTTCTGAGATTAATTGACTGTGAACAAGCATGCTGATCAGACACTTAAAGAGACTCTGTAACAAAATTTTCAGCCTTATTTCTTCTATCCTGTAGGTTCCTATACCTGTTCTAATGTGCTCTGGCTTACTGCAGCCTTTCCTAATTGCACAGTGGCTGTGTTATCTCTGTTATATGATCTAATCTGTTTCTTTCTGTCGGCGGGGCTAAGGCTTGAATGTGTGTAATGTGCAGGGCTGCTTGTGATTAGATAGAAGCGATACACACCCTCTGCAGGCCCCCTGCAGGCTCTGTATGACTCACACACTCTGCTTATGTGAGCCTATCACAAGCTGGTTAGTTCAGAGCTGGGACAAGGTCCTCCAGCACCCAAGGCTGAGACACCAAAGTGCGCCCCTCCATCCCTCCCACCCCAGCTGTCACACACTGATTGCTATTAGACTAAGAAGGCCACAGGGCCCACAACCTCCCCAACACCTTAATATCTAGTTATCTGGCTTGCAATCACTGCTATGTATCCCCTTTTCTTATTTCTTTCTGCTTCAAACACAATTAGGAATGACAGCTGAATGAATTGTGCGCCCCCTCCTACTCTGCGCCCTGAGGCTGGAGCCTCTCTAGCCTATGCCTCGGCCCGGCCCTGGGTTAGTTTGTTTGTAAACACTGCCTAAAACTGCTAAAAATTACAAGCCAGGATTGTAGCAGGGAGTGGCAGAAACAGCACAGAGGGGCCCAGGAGAACATAATGAATAGAATGGTATGCTTTTTGCTGTAAAAATATTAGAGTACAGATTCTCTTTAAAACGGGTGGAGGTGCCCAGTGTATAAAAGATAGGCTAATAAACTGTTCATCTTATAAACAGCGAGGTCATCTTACCTCTCATGAAGAATATGGACCAGTTTATTGAAAAAAAAAAGGGTCTGTTATAAGAGCACATATTATTGTAAATTTTATGTCAATAAAATACCTTTTTTAATAAACTGGCCCAAATTATTCAAGAGAGGTAAGATTACCTCTCTGTTTATAAGTTTAACAACTTATTAGCCTATCTTTCATGCATTGGGCATCTCCACCCCTGTTTTGAATGTCTAGTCACAGCTCTTTAGAGGTGATAGTTTTTTAGTTTGTCCTAAAGAACATTCAGGGTGCGACCGACCCGTTCCTGCTACAGACCTGGAAAACCGAGCGGGGACGGTGAATTCCCTGCCTGCTCTGACGGTGGTTGCAAGGATTTTCAACCCACCATTGTGAGTATATCCATCCTTAGCATTTCGCTTTTCTGAATCTTACACGATTCTGCACCATTGGGCTCCTGGTCTCCTTTTGTCTTTTAGATGAGCCTACAGTTGTTATAATCACAGGAACAAACGAAATAAGCTACATATCTCCCAACTTTTTGAGATGAGACACGTAAGCCACGCACCTGCCACACCCCTGATCACGCCCCCATCACACCCCTTATCACGCATACTATAAAGATTTCATACGAAAAATATGTTGTTTTATAATTCAAACATCGCTGGTACTTTCTATCCTGGTTCATTTTCCTTCATATTAACATTTTAAAATTAGTAATATATCAAATTAAAGGTTGGGAATAAAGTTTTGAGTCAATCAAACACATTTTTTAGTAGAGAAATATATATGTTTACATAGAAAGAGGGACAAAGTCCTGAAAGAGGGACAAATGAGGAGGAAAGAGGGACAGACGGACAGGGATCCAAAAGAGGGACTGTCCCTCCAAAACAGGAACCGTTGGGAGCTATGATATCTTTGCAGAATGGACGTTTCTGACTGAAGTCTGACTGGATTAGCTGCATGCTTGTTTCAGGTGTGTGGTTCAGACACCACTGCAGCCAAAGAGATCAGCAGGACTGCCAGGTAGTATTGTTTAAAAGGAAATACATATGGCAGCCTCCATATACTTCTCAGGTCAGGTCAGGTGACCTTTAAAGGGACACTTAAAGCGGAATATAGCCCTGCATTTCAACTTTGCTCTAAAACATTATTTACAGTATATTATATGCAACCAGCATTTTTTTTTTTTACTAGACCAGCATTGGAAGGGTTACACAGGGCTTTAAAGTCCCTGGAGATTTCTGCAGACGCATCCGAACTTGAGTTAGATACTTTTTGTTTACATAAATGTATCTAAGTGTTTATTGTGACTCATCTCTCTCACTGAGAAGGAGTTGGAGGACAGCCAAAGAGTGTGTAACATTTCTAAATATATACATATAACTAAATAGAATGTAACTATCTGAACGTCTGCAAGAACTTAAAACCTCTGTGTTTAACCCTTCCAATGCTGGTCTAGTAAAAAAAAAAATGCTTTTTGCATATAATATGCTGTAAATAATGTTTTAGAGCAAAGTTGAAATGCAGGGTTATGTTCCTCTTTAAGTCAAACAAAAAAAAAGAGTTTTACTCACCTAGGGCTTCCAATAGCCCCCTGCAGCTGTCCGGTGCCCTCGCTGTCTTCCTCCGATCCTCCTGGCCCCGCCAGCACCCACTTCCTGTTTCGGTGACAGGAGCTGACAGGCTGGGGACGCGAGTGATTCTTCGTGTTCCCAGACACATTAGTACCCTCTATGCTGCTATATGGTATATGATATATGCTATAGCAGCATAGATGGCGCTATTGTGGCCAGGAACGCGAAGAATCACTCGCGTCCCCAGCCCGTCAGCTCCTGTCACCGAAACAGGAAGTGGCTGCCGGCGGGGCCAGGAGGATCGGAGGGAGACGGCGAGGGCACCGGACAGCTGCAGCTGGCTATTGGAAGCCCCAGGTGAGTAAAACTCATTTTTTTTGTTTGACTTAGGCCCGGTTCACATTAGCGGTCACCGTCCGGAATCGCCGTGCCGGAGCCGGACCGCATGCGGAACGGACGGAACGGACGCACGGCATAACAATGAAAGTCTATGCGTCCGTTCACATGCGTCCGTTTCGTCCGGACCGGATCCGGACCGGATCCGGACTCCGGCGTAAGACCCAACATGCGCTATTTTTTGGTCCGGCTCCTCCGGCAGACGTATCCGGAGCGGAGCCGGACTGCACCATCCGGCCAATACAAACCAATGAGAACCGGAGAGCGCACAACACACTGGCTATAAAATCCGGATGTTCTACCCCACTTCCTATGCGTATTGTAGCGGCGATTTTGGATGGGGACACATGGGCAAGCATTTTGGAGTGGAGCAGCAGTGACGTTTAACGTGCTGGAGATGTTGGCAGTATGTCGGAGGTGGAGGTGAGTGCTAAACAGCGGAGGGCCTGATTCCACAGGTCCACCTTCTGCTGACCTCCCAGACCCCAACATTTTTATTTTATTTCTACTCTCTTTTGCCAAACGGATCCGGATCGCATCCTGATGCACACCGGATCCGGTCAGGTCATCCGGTCCGTTTGGCAGAGAACCGCAAGTGTGAACCGGGCCTTAAAGAGAAACTCCGACCAAGAATTGAACTTTATCCCAATCAGTAGCTGATACCCACTTTTACATGAGAAAAATAATGATTTTCACAAACAGACCATCAGGGGGCGCTGTATGACTGATTTTGTGCTGAAACCCCTCCCACAAGAGGCTCTGGTACCGTACGGTACTCTGGGCAAACTGTCACAATGTAACAATGTTCAGACAGGAAATAGCTGTCTGTTAAAGCCAGACCAGCTAGAAACAGCTCCATAATCTGCCCACAGTAACAATGTCACCATGTAATACAAGTCAGAATGTGAATCTGGGAGAGGAAAGATTTTACAATGAGCAAACACTGACTAAATCATGTATACATAATTATTGTAAAAATGAAGCACTTTTTTTATTACATTATTTTCACTGGAGTTCCTCTTTAAGTGTCCCTTTAAGCCTTAGTTTTGCTATTAAAACAAACTTACTTTCATTAATGCATCTTCGAAAGTACTCAAGAGACCCAAGTACTTCCGTGTCCTTCCAAGGAGATCCAAATGTATCTGCAACATATAGTTGAAGGATGGAACCAGGGTTGCCACCTCATCCTGTTAAATATCGACACATCTAAGTTACGCAGGTTCTGGGGCTACTCACGCATAATCAATGCTGAACTGCATCTAACTAGCCACAAGGCATGTATAATTCATATGTGCCAGTATTTAAAGGGAGGAGGACACAACCCTGGATGGAACAGGGGCCCAGCAGTGGAATAACGGGATGCAGAAAAGAACAGGAAGCCTCAAAGTGAACCAGAGCCTTCCCTCCTCTTTGCGGAGTACCTTTTTCTTTTCCTTTAAACTTTACAGTTCACCTTTGAAGTTCAGCATGTCAGGCTGGCATTTGCCATTAAAAAAAAAAAAAGCTAATAGCAATGGCAGCCTCTGTACAGCTCTAACAAAGTGAGCAGTTGTTGTGCGGAGTGTTACAAATGCCTGGATAAGGGACAAAGTGACACCTGGCCAATTCACCTGTGCAGCCTCTGTAAGCGTTCCAAGACTCCAGCTTCACCTCTGTGCCTTTCACACGGGCAGTTGATACTAGGCAGTGAAAAGCTTGTCGAACTCTAACAACTGCTTGCTGCTGCCTGGTAACTGCTCACTGCTGCCTACTAACTGCTCACTGCTGCTTGGCAACTGCTTGCTGAGCACAGTCCAACTACCCGTGTGAAAGGGCCCTGAGGCTTTGTACAAGTTATAAATCGCAAGCGCTGAGCGATTTTGTGAGCGCTTTTATATATAGAAAATCGCAAATCGCTCAAAAAACCGCCTGGAAAATCACTGTAGGGCCCTTTTCCACTAGCAATCGCAATCATGAAAGCCAGCGATTGCGATTTTTCATTAATTTTGTGATGCGATTGCAATTGCGATTAATCATTTGCATTGCATTATCACTCTTAAAATCACTCTAGAAAGCGATTGCAATTTGCAATTTTCAAATCGAATAACTAGTGGAAAATAGTTCTCATGATTTCTATGGTAAAGTAGCAACCCTAGCGATTTAAAAAATCACTAGCAATTTGCAAGTTTGCAATTCAGCTGTGCAGTGGAAAAAGGCCCTAATGTATTTATTCATTTCCAGGTGAAAGAGTTCACTTCCTGACTGAACGGTTCCAGGCGAACTTTTGGTGGTTCGCGTTCACCAGCAAACGCAAACTTTTGCGGAAGTTCGATTCACCCCCATAATGCTCCATTAGGGTCAACTTTGACCCTCTACATCACAGTCAGCAGGCACATTGTAGCCAATTAGGCTACACTCCCTCCTGGACCCCCCCCCCCCCCCCCCCCCATATAAAAGGCAGGCAGCCCGGGCTTTACACTCACTCATGTGCCTGCATTACTTAGTGAAGGGACAGCTGCTGGCAGACTCTCATAGGGAAAGATTAGTTAGGCTCTTGTAGGCTTGTTAGCTTGCTCCTGGCTGATTGTTATTGCTAAAACAGTACCCCTCAACAGCTCTTTTGAGAGCTAATGTTCTCCTGATGTGGTTTTTTTTTTGTGTGTTGCTCACTGCAGTGGCGGACACAGCCAGCAGTGGGCCCCTGTGCAAAATTGCAATTGTGGGCCCCTACGACCTGCGGCGTGCCAAGCGCACCGCGTCAAAAAATGGGTGTGGCTACAACAACATAGGTGTGGACAGAACCTGCGGCGCGTAGCGGCGCGGCAAAAAATGGGCGTGGCAATGACCAGATGAGGGCGGAGCTAACTGTAATTTAAAGCGAACCCGGGGTGAGGGTTTATTTCCTTTTAAACAATACTAGTTGCCTGGTGGCCCTGCTGATCTATTTGGCTGCAGTAATAAACTGAATTACACCAGCAACAAGCATACAGCTAATCTTCTCAGTTCTGACAATATTGTCAGAAACCCCTGACCTGCTGCATGCTTGTTCAGGGTCTATGGTTGAAAGAATAAGAGGCAGAGGACCAGCACGGCAGCCAGGCAACTGGTATTGCTTAAAAGGAGAGAAATATGGCAGCCTCAAGATTATTCTCACCTCAGGTTGCCTTGAAAAGTGCAACGCAAAGACAGTGGGCCCAAGTTTTGGTGACCCTTTCCCCAGAAAAATCACATAATTGTGCAGATTTTCTCAAGAAAATAAACATCATGTCGGCAGATATGCCCAGAAAATACGTGCAATCATGTCGGCAGATATGCCCAGAAAATCCGTGCAATCATGTCGGCAGATATGCCCAGAAAATACGTGCAATCATGTCGACAGATATGCCCAGAAAATACGTGCAATCATGTCGGCAGATATGCCCAGAAAATACGTGCAATCATGTCGGCAGATATGCCCAGAAAATACGTGCAATCAAGTCGGCAGATATGCCCAGAAAATACGTGCAATCAAGTCGGCAGGTATGCCCAGAAAATACGTGCAATCAAGTCGGCAGATATGCCCAGAAAATACATGCAATCATGTCGGCAGATTTGCGCAGAAAATACATGCAATCATGTGGCAGACCTGCCCAGAACATACACCTGCTAATATAAATAAAAAAGCAAAAACATTTACTCACCTGCAGCAGCAGACCTCCTGTCCCAGCCTCCATCCGGCGCGCAGCTCCCATGGGTGGTTGGGTGGATAGGTGGCCTGGTGGGTGGGTAGGTAGGTAGGTAGCCTGGTGGGTTGGGGTAGGTAGGTAGCCCTTAGCTGGGTGGGTAGGTACCCGGGTGGGTGGCTGGTTAGCTGGGTGGGTAGGTAGCCTGGTGGGTGGGTAGCCGGGTGGGTAGGTAGCCTGGTGGGTGGGTAGGTAGCCTGGTGGGTGGGTAGGTAGGTAGCCTGGTGGGTGGGTGGGTAGGTAGCCCTTATCCGGGTGGGTAGGTAGCCTGGTGGGTTGGTGGGTAGGTAGCCTGGTGGGTGGGTGGGTAGGTAGCCCTTAGCCGGGTGGGTAGGTAGCCTGGTGGGTGGGTAGGTAGGTAGCCGGGTGGGTGGCTGGGTAGCTGGGTGGGTAGGTAGCCTGGTGGGTGGGTAGGTAGCCTGGTGGGTGGGTAGGTAGCCTGGTGGGTGGGTAGGCCAGCCCGGGTGGGTAGGTAGCCTGGTGGGTGGGTGGGTGGGTAGGTAGCCTGGTGGGTGGGTAGGTAGCCTGGTGGGTGGGTGGGTGGGTAGCCTGGTGGGTAGGTAGCCAGGTGGGTAGGTAGCCTGGTGGGTGGATTGGTAACTAGCCCGGTAGGTAGGTAGGTAGCCTGGTGGGTGGGTGGGTAGGTAGGTAGGCAGCCTGGTGGGTGGGTAGCCGGGTGGGTAGGTAGCCTGGTAGGTGGGTTGGTAACTAGCCCGGTAGGTAGGTAGCCGGGTGGTGGGTGGTTAGGTAGGTAGCCGGGTGGGTAGGTAGGTAGGTAGCCGGGTGGGTAGGTAGGTAGGTAGCTGGGTGGGTAGGTAGCCTGGTGGGTGGGTAGGTAGCCGGGTGGGTAGGTAGGTAGCCTGGTGGGTGGGTAGGTAGGTAGCCTGGTGGGTAGGTAGCCAGGTGGGTAGGTAGCCTGGTGGGTGGGTTGGTAACTAGCCCGGTAGGTAGGTAGGTAGGTAGGTAGGTAGGTATCCTGGTGGGTGGGTGGGTGGGTTGATAGGTAGGTAGGCAGCCTGGTGGGTGGGTAGCCTGGTGGGTGGGTTGGTAACTAGCCCGGTAGGTAGGTAGCCGGGTGGGTGGTTAGGTAGGTAGCCAGGTGGGTAGGTAGGTAGGTAGCCGGGTGGGTAGGTAGCCGGGTGGGTAGGTAGCCGGGTGGGTGGTTAGGTAGTCGGGTGGGTAGGTAGGTAGGAAGCCTGGTGGGTGGGTAGGTAGCCGGGTGGGTAGGTAGCCGGGTGCGGGTGGGTAGGTGGCTAGGTAGCCAGGTGGGTAGGTAGGTAGGCAGGTAGCCGGGTAGGTGGGTAGCTATCCGGGTGGGGGGCCCGACTCCTATCCTCCCCCCCTTTTTCACCTCGGAGGGCCCCCCTCCCGGTATGCGCGGCGGGAGAGCGGCAAATACAGGAAGTCTTCGGGGCTCCAGGCAGGCGCTAGAGGCTCAGCCGCTTGGTCTCCAATATGTCTCCAACTCTGTATACTGCTCGCTACTTCCTGGTTTAGTAGCGAGCCGTATATAGAGTTGGAGACATCGGAGACCAAGCGGCCGCTGAGCCTCTAGCGCCTGCCTGGAGCCCCGGAGACATCCTGTATTTGCCGCTCTCCCGCCGCACATACCGGGAGGGGGGCCCCCCGAGGTGAGGGAGGGAGGGAGGGAGGATAGGAGTCGGGGCCCCCCAGGGAAAAAAAAATATATATATGTATATAAAAAAAAAATACTTAATGGGCCCCTGAAGCAACGGAACTTCAGGGGCTCTCGTGCGGCGGCACGGCCTGCACGGCCGAATGTCCGCCACTGGCCCACTGACAATGACATTATACAGCCCTATCTGTTGCAGCTGGACCTTGGTAATTGCTATTAATGTGCCAGCCTAACTATCTATACTGGGACACCTACCTATGCTTACCTAACTACTGGGGCACCTACTTATCTATACGGGGACACCTACCTATGCCTACCTACCTAACTATACTAGGGCACCTACCTATGCCTACCTACCTATACTAGGGCACCTACCTACCTACCTACCTATACTGGGTCTCCTACCTATGCCTAGCTGGGTGGGTAGGTAGCCTGGTGGGTGGGTAGCCGGGTGGGTAGGTAGCCTGGTGGGTGGGTAGGTAGCCTGGTGGGTGGGTAGGTAGGTAGCCTGGTGGGTGGGTGGGTAGGTAGCCCTTATCCGGGTGGGTAGGTAGCCTGGTGGGTTGGTGGGTAGGTAGCCTGGTGGGTGGGTGGGTAGGTAGCCCTTAGCCGGGTGGGTAGGTAGCCGGGTGGGTAGGTAGGTAGCTGGGTGGGTGGCTGGGTAGCTGGGTGGGTAGGTAGCCTGGTGGGTAGGTAGCCTGGTGGGTGGGTAGGTAGCCTGGTGGGTGGGTAGGCCAGCCCGGGTGGGTAGGTAGCCTGGTGGGTGGGTAGGTAGCCTGGTGGGTGGGTGGGTGGGTGGATAGCCCGGTAGGTAGGTAGCCGGGTGGGTGGTTAGGTAGGTAGCCAGGTGGGTAGGTAGGTAGGTAGCCGGGTGGGTAGGTAGCCGGGTGGGTAGGTAGCCGGGTGGGTGGTTAGGTAGTCGGGTGGGTAGGTAGGTAGGAAGCCTGGTGGGTGGGTAGGTAGCCGGGTGGGTAGGTAGCCGGGTGTGGGTGGGTAGGTGGCTAGGTAGCCGGGTGGGTAGGTAGGTAGGCAGGTAGCCGGGTAGGTGGGTAGCTATCCGGGTGGGGGGCCCGACTCCTATCCTCCCCCCCTTTTTCACCTCGGAGGGCCCCCCTCCCGGTATGCGCGGCGGGAGAGCGGCAAATACAGGAAGTCTTCGGGGCTCCAGGCAGGCGCTAGAGGCTCAGCCGCTTGGTCTCCAATATGTCTCCAACTCTGTATACTGCTCGCTACTTCCTGGTTTAGTAGCGAGCCGTATATAGAGTTGGAGACATCGGAGACAAAGCGGCCGCTGAGCCTCTAGCGCCTGCCTGGAGCCCCGGAGACATCCTGTATTTGCCGCTCTCCCGCCGCGCATACCGGGAGGGGGGCCCCCCGAGGTGAGGGAGGGAGGGAGGATAGGAGTCGGGGCCCCCCAGGAAAAAAAAAATATATATATGTATATAAAAAAAAAAATACTTAATGGGCCCCTGAAGCAACGGAACTTCAGGGGCTCTCGTGCGGCGGCACGGCCTGCACGGCCGAATGTCCGCCACTGGCCCACTGACAATGACATTATACAGCCCTATCTGTTGCAGCTGGACCTTGGTAATTGCTATTAATGTGCCAGCCTAACTATCTATACTGGGACACCTACCTATGCTTACCTAACTACTGGGGCACCTACTTATCTATATGGGGACACCTACCTATGCCTACCTACCTAACTATACTAGGGCACCTACCTATGCCTACCTACCTATACTAGGGCACCTACCTACCTACCTATACTGGGTCTCCTACCTATGCCTAGCTAACTACTGGGGCACCTACCTATGCCTATCTACCTATACTGGGACACCTACCTATGCCTACCTACCTATACTGGGACTCCTACCTATGAGTAGCTAACTACTGGGGCACCTACCTATGCCTATCTACCTATACTGGGACACCTACCTATGCCTACCTATACTGGGACCCCTATCTATGCCTAGCTAACTACTGAGGCACCTACCTATGCCTACCTACCTATACTGGGACTCCTACCTATGCCTATCTACCTATACTGGGACACCTACCTATGCCTACCTACCTATACTGTGTCTCCTACCTATGCCTAGCTAACTACTGGGGCACCTACCTATGCCTATCTACCTATACTGGGACACCTACCTATGCCTACCTACCTATACTGGGACTCCTATCTATGCCTAGCTAACTATTGGGGCACCTACCTATCTACCTATACTGGGACACCTACCTATGCCTACCTACCTATACTAGGGCACTTACCTATGCCTACCTACCTATACTAGGGCACCTACTTATGCCTACCTACCTATACTGGGACTCCTACCTATGCCTAGCTAACTATTGGGGCACCTACCTATCTACCTATACTGGGACACCTACCTATGCCTACCTACCTATACTAGGGCACCTACCTATGCCTACCTACCTATACTAGGGCACCTACCTATGCCTATCTACCTATACTGGGACTCCTACCTATGCCTAGCTAACTGCTGGGGCACCTAACTATGCCTACCTACATACAAGAAGATAATAAGGTCGTTGCTTCATTGTGGACAGACCAAATTTGATCAGCTGGACAGTCACTGTTGTTCTATCATTGAGCTACCACAGCCCGGCGACCATATGGCCTGGGAAACCGCCATGGTCTACACTCTCGTCACGGTGCGCACCAGTCCAGCACGGCCGTCACTACACAAACAGCAGCTTGTGGTGCGTTACACAGTGAGTTTGGTGCGTCAGTGTGAAGCAGTACTCTCATTACACACACTGATTGATGTATACCCATACAAGAAGTTTTAAAGCACTTTAGTCCTGCAATTTAGCATTCAATGTGATTTCTGCCCTTAAAACGCTGCTTTGCGTCAAATCCAGATTTTTTTCCTGGACTTTTGGCGTCCATCCCACTCCGCCATGCCCCCCTCCAGGTGTTAGACCCCTTAAAACATCGTTTCCATCACTTTTGTGGCCAGCATAAGTGTTTCTAGTTTTCAAAGTTCGCCTCCCCATTGAAGTCTATTGCGGTTCGCGAAAGTTCGCGAGAACCGAACCTTCAGCGGAAGTTCATGCCATCTCTAGTTCTGACTGAAGTCAGACTGGAATAGCTGCATGCCACTACTGCAGCCAAAGAGATCAGCAGGACTGCCAAGCAAATGGTATTGTTTAAAAGGAAACATCCATATCCCTCTCATTTTAGGTTCCCTTTAAAAAATCTCAAAGCGCTCATAGTGTGAAGAAGTCCTAACACCCTTCTGACATCTCTCAGGCTCGCTCCTGCACCCTTCCTCGCCTGCCGGGATTAGGTAACTCACACTTAAACCTCGGCGTAAGATGCAGGAACAGTGAGTGAATTGTGATTATGAGGCTGAGAAGTATTGGCAAGAAACCAGGCCATGACTGGAGGGAGGACAGCCTGTCCATTTAACCAGAACTGAGAAATGGGCAGGACTGGGGACTGTAGTAAGCAGATAAAAAGCCTGCAGTGGCTGATCTGCAGCTTCAGAGTCCAGGAGGGGTCCAGAGTGCTCAGCAGGTCCATTTACCCAGCAGGTGAGAAGAGCTTTATAACTTTATTACACCTGACAGTGATACTGTTATTTCTGTTTCTATGACTGTTGTAGCTGTTTATAATGTGACCTGACCTTATAATGCCTCAACTTGCAATTTATTTGCAGTATCTGCAGACTTTATTAAACAGTATTATGATCAGGAAAAGAGAGGATTTTTATTAAAAAAAAATTGAATTGCTTAATTTTGCAAGGTTTATCCATGTTTGTGTTTAATTCAACATACAGAATTGGAGAATTATATCGTTATTTGGGTAAAAAAAAGACAAGTTCAACCAGAGAACAAAGTACAACACCAGCCTGCTCCCTCACATATCCCTGTTGATCCAGAGGAAGGAGAAAAACCCTTACAAGGCATGGTCTAATTAGCCCCAAAAGGGAAAAAAATTCCTTCCTGACTCCAGATGGCAATCAGATAAAATCCCTGGATCAACATCACTGGGCATTACCTAGTAATGAATGCCATGGGTGTATTTCAATGCAGGGAAAGCATCTAAGCCCCCTTTAAATGCAGATACAGAATTTGCCATAACGACTTCCTGTGGCAATATACATTCCACATTTCAATTACTCTTACTGTGAGGAACCTTTTCCTAAATAAAGGGCTAAAACTTTTTTCCTTCATGCGCAGATCATGTCCTCTAGTCTTTTGTAAAAGACAAAAATCTCATCCGCCAAGCTATTATATTGCCCTCTGATGTATTTATACATGTTAATTAGATCTCCTCTAAGGCGTCTTTTCTCTAGACTAAATAAACCCAGTTTATCTAACCTTTCTTGGTAAGTGAGACCTTCCATCCCACGCATCAATTTTGTTGCTCGTCTCTGCACCTGCTCTAAAACTGCAATATCTTTCCTGTAATGTGGTGCCCAGAACTGAATTCCATATTCTCGTCCTTCGTGGTTTTTGGCTTTTATTCCCTGTAATATTAGTGCATCAAAGGTAAGTCCAGGCCCAGATTTACCTTACAGGAGCCCATAGGCACAGATGTCCTGGCATCCCAGACTTCACCCTCCATGAACCTACCAACTCCCTGCCAAACTACACTGCAACTGTGCTGTCTGTCCCAGCTGTTACTTCTCCCTTACTTCCCTTGCCTGTCATAGGTAGCTACAGGTGCCCCTTAGTATTAGGTTGCCAGACATACCCTCAATATTAACCTCCCTGGCGGTAAGCCCGAGCTGAGCTCGGGCTATGCCGCGCAGGGGGAGAGCTCAGCCCCTGGTGCGGCGATTTTTATGCTATAAATTGCTGTGCGCGCAGCCAGCACTTTGCTAGCCGCGCGCACAGCTTGATCGCCGCCGCTCTGCGGCGATCGGCCGCACGCAGCGGCGAAAGAGGGCCCCCCGCCAGAGCCCTGCGCTGCCCGGACCAATGAGTTCCGGGCAGCGCTATGGGGTGGATCGGAGGTGTCTGACGTCAGGACGTCGGCTGACGTCCATGACGTCATCCCGATCGTCGCCATGGCGACAGGAGAAGCCAAACAGGGGAACGCGTTATATACGCGTTCCCCTGTTTGCTATAGATGCCGGCGACGATCGGACTAGAGGGCCACATGCGCCCTCTAGTGGTGCTTCATGTAGCTACCACTCTGGTAGCTTTACATGAAACAAAAAAAAACAAAAAAAAGGATTTTTGCCAATTTGGCAAAAAAAATTAACCACCAGGGAGGTTAAGTAGCTAGAGGTGCCGCCAAGTATTAAGTATTAGGTAGCTAGAGGAACCTCAGTAGTAAGTAGCTAGAGGTACTCCTGACTAAAGGGAGATCTCATCAGTGGAATGCTGAGACCAGGGTGAGTAACCTCTCATGTACGCTCTTATCATGGAAGGAGGCACTTGGGGATGGGAGGGAGCCGCCTTTCCATTATCCAACGCCTGTAGGCACGTGCCTACCGTGCCTCATGGTAAATCCAGCCCTGGGTAAGTCCACACATTGGGGCAGATTTACTTAGTTACATATAGTATGTTTTTGCTGCTATTCATGCAAAGTAAACAATGGGCTGTGCTATTTGCGCCTGTACATTTTGCAGGTGGTCAGGGAATCTGCCTTATTGTATTTTTTTGATCGTTTGAAAAAAAGTTTGCAATTGTTTCAGGCTAAAAGCGTACAGAATCCATAATATTGCCTAACAATCATTTTCTATTGTTACTGTGAGATCTTTTATTGCTTTGGGGCACCCTCTCCAGGCCAAAGAGCCGAACATGCCATTTAAGAGATAGCCAAGCAGTGTGCTTGTACAGCGCTTATTCCTAAAGTATTACCTGAAACAATCATGAATAAACATTTTAGCGTATACGTTGTCCACTATGCTGCAACGCAACAGATTCAGCGTGATCTGACCAGGCTGCAGAATACCTGGCATCTGCAGTGCCTAGATAGGGCTAATATTAATTATATGACCGTGGTGATGTCATAATGTGACACACCGCTGATGGGAGTCGGGAAATCGGATCGTTTTACAGTCAGATTACAATCACAATCGGGGAAACTTGACTCGCCGATTGCTCAACCAACATAGACAATAGAGCAATCAATCAGACAGTGTAACGATGGTTAACAATATGTTAAGAGTTTATAATCCTAATATTTGTATAACGCTTTTCTCACGTCGGACTCAAAGTGCTCAAGAGCTGCAGCCACTAAGGGCGCACTCAAGGGGCCACCCTGCAGTGTTAGGGAGTGTTGCCCAAGGACGCCTTAATGACCCTAGCCAAGATTTGAACCCTGGTCTCCCATGTCAGAGCCCTTAACCAGTACACTATATAGCCACAAAGCGTTGTGCTGTGCTGTGTTGTGCTGCGCGGTGCTGTGCTGTATTCCAGTAGTTGCGGCAGTACTGTTAGTTTTGGAAGGTATTGTGTAAATCATCATTCAGCAGGGAATCAGTTGAGAAGGGTTCCTCAGCCATCTGTAATAAAAGGGCTCCTCCATAGACTTCAATGTTATTTCTTCAAATATGGGCTACTAGGTGGTGAAAAAAGATCCCGAGTTTTCTTTCGGCTACAAAGTTTTTAATTCAGCTACAAAAGGGCGCCCCTTTGTAGCCCATATTTTTGATTTGGCTACAAGGCTTTCATAAGGTTGGCATATGGGCTACACCAGGCACCCTTTGTAGCCGAATTTGGCATATGGGCTACACCAGGTGCCCTTTGTAGCCGAATTTAGCATATGGGCTACACTGGGCGCCCTTTGTAGCCGAATTTAGCATATGGGCTACACTGGGCGCCCTTTGTAGCCGAATATGGCTTTTTTTAGTCTATATCAGGAGCCCTTTTTTTCCAGGAGCCCTTTTCAAATGTACCCGTCAGCAGTGCTATTGCTAAGGTGGGAAATACATCCGGAGTTTAAATTTACTAAAATTGGAGAAGAGCGGAAATACTGGAGAAGACAAATTATTCAGCCATTCAGGATAGATTAAAAAGAAAAAAATACACTTGCCTGGGTCATATCAGAAAATGATCATTATTATTGAAAAGTCCATGAATTAGAATTAATGCTTCTGCAGTTACAGGCAGGTGTTGTTTTGGGAGAACTCTGTATAATTTTGTTGTTTAAGGGCTACATGTTGCTTAATTATTGTTGGCTCGTGGGCAATCTGCCTAATTAGAGGTTGAGGGGGGCATGCAAATTAATTATGTTGTTTTGAGAATATGCTGACTAATTATTTTGTTTGGGGGACATGCTGCCAAAATATGGTGCTTGGGGGCATGCTGTCTAATTATATTGTTTGAGCAATATATCCTGCTTAATTATTACAGTATATTGTTTTGGGACATTCCGACCAATTAAGTTGTTGGGGACATGCTACCTAGTTATATTATTTGTGGGGTACACACTGCCTAATTTTTGACATCTGGGACGTATACACTGTTTAATTATGTTATTTGGTGGTACAATTTTCTAATTATATTTTGGGTGTACATGCTGCCTTATTGTTTTTTGGGGGGGACACTGAGCCTATTTATGTTACATGGGGGTGCCACTGTGCCTCATTAGGGTTTTTTTAGCGCTACACTGCCTAATTATTATTATTTTTTTGGGGGGGGGGGGGCATGCTGCCTTATTATATTTGGAAAGACACACTGCCTGATTATGTTGTTTTATGGGCCTATTTATATTATTTGGGGGGAACATTGTGCCTGCTTGGGTTGTTTTGGGGAGCCAAACTGTCTATTTTTTTTTTGGGGGGGGGGGGGGTGCTACCATACTGTGTTGCCTGATTATGTTGTTGTGGGGGACACCGTGTCTATTTATGTTATTTGGGGAAGCAAGCCATCTAACTATGCTGTTAGGGTCTGCCACTCAATTCTCTGCCCAGGGAGTTCAAAAGCAAAGGGCAGGATTTGGATGAAAGGTTTCCCAAAGTCTGCAAGAGGGAGGCTGCCAGTTCAGTGGGAAGCACAACAGAGATGCTCACATTGTAGTATGTGCATGTCCTCATAAATGTATTCATGGGAAAAAAATAAAATAAAAAAATGTATGGCCATCTGTATGATCTTAATGCTACTTAACATGACTAGTGTAGAATTTTGGCTAAAGAAGTGTTTTTGTTTTCCTTTCTTGGCACTACCATCATCACATAGACAGTATCATTTTATTATTATTACTGCATTGTTGTTAGTGTTGTTACTATGTGTCAGACTTTTTGCAGATCTGCAGAGCGCAGCATGTAATCGTTTTATCACCACAGTAAAAAAAGACTCTATAAATAACGCTATCAGATAGCAGCAGATCCGCGGCGAGAATAGGATTCATCTCGCCTTATGTAATGTCATAATAATCGTTAATATTATACAAGGCGGAATTATGTGACAGATAGATCAGGCAGCCAAATGGACCTGCTGGCAGGATTCTCAGGCCTGGGGTGACTTTTTAGGGTTGTAGAGCAGGTCTAGCAGGCTGAAGTTTACACAGTGAGTGTGGCTGCTCTGGGGGATGATTTAATAAAGATGGGCAGCAGGGGGCAGCAGTGTTACACTATCAGGATGGTTTGGTTTACTCATTATGAACTACTGGAGGGCAATGGGGAAGTTTTGGAGGGTAACAGTAAAAAAGGGCGCAGGAGGCTAGTGGACAAATTGGGCGCCGCCATTCACTCCTATAATAATTATCGTTTACTGGGCGCCGAACAGGAAAAAAGGGCGCCCGAGAATAATAACGTTTTCCAACGGCGCTCGAAGATTTTTCATGTTTTATAACTGCTTGTGATGATTTACGTTTCTTATTTCAATAAAACATTATTTTAAATGTTATCCCTTACTGTTTGTAAAACATTATTATTCACGAAACAAAGCGATCAGTACGTAACGTAAATTGTAATATATTTTATCCCTTACTGTTTTTAAAACATTATTCTACACACAATACAGTGAGCACTAAGGAGTGTCTTAGGTTTAGGCACCAACAGGGGGGTCTTAGGTTTAGGCACCAACAGGGGGGTCTTAGGTTTAGGCACCAACAGGGGGGTCTTAGGTTTAGGCACCAACAGGGGGGTCTTAGGTTTAGGCACCAACAGGGGGGTCTTAGGTTTAGGCACCAACAGGGGGTCTTAGGTTTAGGCACCAACAGGGGGTCTTAGGTTTAGGCACCAACAGGGGGGTCTTAGGTTTAGGCACCAATAGGGGGTCTTAGCTTTAGGCACCAACAGGGGGGTCTTAGGTTTAGGCACCAACAGGGGGGTCTTAGGTTTAGGCACCAACAGGGGGGTCTTAGGTTTAGGCACCAACAGGGGGGTCTTAGGTTTAGGCACCAACAGGGGGGTCTTAGGTTTAGGCACCAACAGGGGGTCTTAGGTTTAGGCACCAACAGGGGGGTCTTAGGTTTAGGCACCAATAGGGGGTCTTAGCTTTAGGCACCAACAGGGGGGTCTTAGGTTTAGGCACCAACAGGGGGGTCTTAGGTTTAGGCACTAACAGGGGGGTCTTAGGTTTAGGCACCAACAGGGGGTCTTAGGTTTAGGCACCAACAGGGGGGTCTTAGGTTTAGGCACCAATAGGGGGTCTTAGCTTTAGGCACCAACAGGGGGGTCTTAGCTTTAGGCACCAACAGGGGGGTCTTAGGTTTAGGCACCAACAGGGGGGTCTTAGGTTTAGGCACCAACAGGGGGGGTCTTAGGTTTAGGCATCAACAGGGGGGTCTAGGGGTTAGGGGTAGGTACAGGGAGGGTTACTTAGTAATTTTTTTTTAAACGTTATTATACGTTTCACTATTTAAACGAAAGATTAACGTTTTTACAATTGCCGATTTAATGCACATTATTTAATGATTTATAACTTTATAAAACATTAATTTTAAACGAAATACAGTACAATACATTTTTAAACGTTATCCATGCTTATCGTTTAAAACCCCGCGCCCTTTTTTCCCAGCGCCCCTTTTTAACGTACGCGTTTTGGAGAATGTAAATAGAGCATGAAACTATTAAACAAACTGAGTTGTAACAGACAATTGAGATGTTATTTTTTTTTCTTTTTCGGGAAGGGGGGAGTGTGGGGTAAATCACCCTCAGTTAAGGTGTTCACTAATGATCCAATCTTTTTCATCCAATTTTACCAAATCTATGCAGCATAAGGGTAAATTGAGTAAATAAAATAAATGGATAATTTAGGCAGTTCCCTTAAGGTGGCCACTTACGATACAATTTCCTGAATGATCGTTTGCGAACAATTCTTCATATGAACGATCATATATGATCGCTTGGGCTCACTAATGGACAAAAATCTGCTTACCCAGGGGTAGGGAACCTATGGATCGGGAGCCAGGTGTGGCTCTTTTAATGGCTACATCTGGCACACAGTTAGGGGTTGATTCACTCATCTACACTGCTCAAGCAGCGCAGCTTAGTGTGGCAGTGCAAGTAACATTTTCAAAGTAGGGCACGCTACTGCTATAGAATGCACTACTAACTTACTCGCACTACCCCCAAAACTTACAGCTGCTCCAATTGTCTCACTCTGGGCCCTGCCAGGTCCAGTAACTTTGTCGAACGAGATCCCAGCACTTTGATTGGCCCAACAAACTGCCTGTTACTTGCCTGGCAGCCTATTGGGCCAAAGTGCAGGGATATCATCCTACAAAGTGAATCAACCCCCAAGTCAGCTAGCTAATTGTACAAGCGGTTAGTCAGTATTTCTTCTGTCTGGCTCTCGGGGAAATTGCTGATGTTGCTGAAACCCAAGAGAAGCTGAAGACGTGTCTGACACAACTGTATACACATCACCATGGCAACAGGGATGTGAGCCCTACTATCCCAGTTTGAAACATATTGTATGGCTCTCACGGAATTACATTTTAAAATATGTGCCGTTTATGGCTCTCTCAGCCAAAAAGGTTCCTGACCCCTGTTCTAACCAATCTAATCACATTAATGAAATCGATCCAAAGTTCAGATTGCCATCATGTCCCTTATATAACAAGTACAACCATCATGTCCCCCATATAACAAGTGCAGCTATCATTCGTGTCCCCCATATAACAAGTGCAGCTATCATGCCCCCTATATAACAAGTGCAGCAATCATGTCCCCTATATAACAAGTGCAGCAATCATGCCCCCCCTATATAACAAGTGCAGCAATCATGTCCCCCCTATATAACAAGTGCAGCAATCATGTCCCCCTATATAACAAGTGAATTAAGCATAACTTCTGTAGTAAGTCCCCTGTAGTAGACTGACGGTAATATCTGGTGAACTCCCAGCACTAATCAAGTGATGTCATATGTGAGCATGACAGAGGCACATAGTAGTGGGTACAGTGCAGCACTCATCCATACCCTGGCTGACCTGTCAGGAACGACACCTTGGCATTAGTGTTATAGAAACCTGAGAAGAGGAGGAGGAATATTTCTCATGATTTCTAATCTTCATCTAATATTCAAATATATACATACATGAGATACATATTTATATTTAACAGCCACACCAGGTTGTTTGTAACTCATTCACATAATGTAAACAATAACAGACAGCACTCTTCTAAAACAACTAAATCACATAAACAATTTTTATAAAACAACTAAATTACACAAATAATGGACACACTAAGGGGGGTAAGGCCCTGGTCAAAGGCTTATCTAAAGCGTGGGGGAGGGACACATAAGGTATGCCTTTGGAAAATGTAAGTGTAGAATATGGGGGGTAGGCCATTTTAAAGAAATGTGTTTTGAGGTATTGCATGAAGGTGTTCAAGGAAGGAGTGGGTTTGAGGGGGAGTGGGAGGGAGTTCCATAGGGTGGGGGTAGCTTTTGAGAAGTCCTATAGTCATACACGGAATGAGAAATGCGCAAGGCGATCTCAGGCAGAGATCATTGGAGGGGCTGGGCAGGTATATATCTGTGGACGAGCTCAGAGATGTGGATTGGGCTGGCCTCGTGCACAGATTTGTAGGTAAGGCACAGAATCTTAAAGAGACTCCGTAACAAAAAATTGCATCCTGTTTTTTATCATCCTACAAGTTCCAAAAGCTATTCTAATGTGTTCTGGCTTACTGCAGCTCTTTCTACTATCACAGTCTCTGTAATAAATCAATGTATCTTTCCCCTGTCAGACTTGTCGGCCTGTGTCTGGAAGGCTGCCAAGTTCTTCAGTGTTGTGGTTCTGCTATGAACTCCCCCTTCCAGGCCCCTCTATGCACACTGCCTGTGTGTTATTTAGATTAGGGCAGCTTCTCTCTGCTCTATTATCTTTTACAAGCTGGATAAATCCTCCTCTGAGCTGGCTGGGCTTTCACATACTGAAGAATTACAGACACTGGCAGAGATGTCTGCAGGAAGAAAAAGCTTGTATGTCTTCAGTGGATGATAGCTTGCTGGGGGAAAGAAACACACAAATGATCTCTTGAGATTAAAAAGGAAGGCTGTATACAGCCTGCATGTGTATGGATGTATTTTCTATGTGTGGACATACTGTACATCAACATACTTCCTGTTTTGGTGGCCATTTTGTTTGTTTATAAACAAACTTTTTAAAACTGTTTTTAACCACTTTTAATGTGGCGAGGAGCGGCGAAATTGTGTCAGAGGGTAATAGATGTCCCCTAACGCACTGGTATGTTTACTTTTGTGCGTTTTTAACAATACAGATTCTCTTTAAAACTGATCCTGAAGCAGATAGGGAGCCCGTGTAGGGCTTTGCAAAGGGGAGAAGTGGAAGCAGAGTGGTGGGAAGAATGGATGAGTCTAGCTGTTGTATTCATGACTGATTGAAGATGTGCAATGCGTTTCAAGGGGAGGCCAGACAGTAGGGAATTGCAGTAGTCAAAGCGGGAGATGATGAGGCCACTACCATAACCATTGAAGGCACCGGCCTAGTGGATGATCCTGCTCTGGTCACCATCAGTTCATTATTGTTGCCAAGACTGTCATCAGATCACGTGTCTTATTCTTATTCAGCAAATCAACATGTCCTCATGCGGTCCATAAACATACCCTATGTAACCAAAGCAAATAAATTCCTCTAAGTGTAAACCGCTTTAATGTTCTTGAAGGCATAACATCCAATAAAACAAATAAAGTAAAAGAGGTAAAAAAATCACTTACATCTAGGGACCTGTGGCCAGGGGTACTCCATTAGTAGATTGCACATGATAAATCAGATCTGGAGCTGCTAGTCTCCCACCTGACCGGTTTCGCTGTATAGCAGCATCCTCAGAGGTATCTCTACATAGCCAAACTGACTTGAGCGATTTTTGCTGTGCATTGAGGGAGAATTATTATTATTTTCAACTCAAGTTCAGATACACTTTAATGTATTTGACTTCCCAGGATATGCATTAGTAGTGTATTTGCTATGGGCAATGGGAAGCATACAATTCCAAACATTGATGCAAGACTGAGCAGATGTTGTATGGAAATGTAAGCAGCTTGAAAATGGACCAATCATATCCCATCAAGGTGGAATTCGATTGATCCATTTTCATGCCGCATAATTTTGCATACAGCACTAGCACAGCCCTGCATCAGCTTGGAATGACTTGCATCTCCATCCACCATCCTTACCGGTAGTAGCTACATGCATATTATTATTATTATTGATTAATATAGCCATATCATTTTCCCTAGCCCCAATCATCTTCCATAGTGCTGTACACTTGTCCACACTGCTCTGTGAATAGATGGCTAGGGCATCACAGGATTAAGGGCAGGAGGGGAGGAAGCTATTTCGGGGAGTGGGAATGGTCACCTGGCTACCGGTACTGGACGGAGGGGGGGGGGTCATCAGACTATCTATACAGAAGAGGGGAGCTTCTTATACTAGATGGAAGGGGGGGGGGGGTAAGGGGTCATCAGGCTACCTATACTGGAGGGGAAGGGGGGTGGTCATTAGGCTGTCCAAACTGGAGGAGTTGGGGAGTTGGGGGAAGGGTTATCTGTCTACCAATACTGGTGGGGGAGGTCATCTGGCTGTCTATAATAGAGGTAAGGGTCAATGGGCTAACTATACAGGAGGGAGGGTTCTCTGGCTACCTATACTGGGGGGGGGGGGTGTCATTTGGCTACCTAAACTGAATGGGGGGTGGCTGCTGACAGTGGCCTTGGGCGGTAAAGAGTACAAATCCATCCCTGATCAAACTGGAAACAGGTGGCCATTAACGGTACTATTTTAGCGAACGATAGACCGTCCGATCTGATGATTGCGATAAAAAGGACACAATCAGAAATCATCGATTTAGTCCATAAACAAGATCGAAAATATAACTAATCATTTCAGACAGAATCGATCCCCAAAACAGATGGATGAAATTAACTTTTGTTGTCAACTGGCACCATCAAAACTCTCCAAACCAATCACAATTATTGGATTGGAAGGTTGATTAGTCGCTAAAATTGGACCCACTTGTGGTGTCGGACCAGTGGGAGTGGACAGTGTAATGTTCGCTCCGATGGTCAGGCTGCAGCCCGGGACAGATGTGCTACCCCATAGGCTATATGGGGAACGCATCCACCATTCCGGGATTATCGCGGACTGCACAGAAGTTCCACTTACCGCAATGGATTCCATGGAGGAGACATTCACTTGATGAGCACAGAACGTAGAAAAAAATGTCCATTCTCCACTCTAGTGGGAACACAACCTAAGTTGGCCACCTTACAGTTTCTTTCTCATCATCTTATATGGATCAGTAAATGTGTTTGAAGAAGCTTCTCATCCCTGCTCCTGACTTCATGACTTTATGCCAAATGCCAGTTCTGTTTATAACTAGCCTTTCTAGAGAGATACAGAGCTGCCCTCTGGGCATCACAACCAGTAGCCTTGTGAGGGGCCCGAAGTGACTGGGGGGAACTGCCCCCCTCCCTGCTGGGTAACATACATTTAACTGTTTCCAGGCTCCAGCAGTGTGTACTGAACAGGAAAAGCAGCTACGGAGTTCAGGAATTCCACGCTGAGGTACTCAAATGGTGTGCAATTTTTTTTATTCAATCACACAGCTGAATTCCTCTTTTATCAGCTCATTAATTCACTGGCTAGCCAGATCAGGACACAAAGTTTAGCAATGGAAAATAAAAGGAACATTTTGTGTTGGTTATAAGCTAATTGTTTTTCTAATAGCTGAGCAACAGGTCAGATTACAGAGCAGTACAGAGCTTCTACACACATGTGCCGAGATGCACGCTGACAGCAGCAAATACTAGAGAATCCTGCTAGCATGCACTTAATCTACCTCTGTCTTCCTCTTTTTAAATTGTTAAATGCTGAAAAGTTATTTTAAAGAGAAGATGAAAATGATCTCATACAAGATAACTCAGGAGAAAAAGTTAATTTCATTTAAAGGAATACTGTAGGGGGGGTCGGGCGAAAATGAGTTGAACTTACCTGTGGCTTGTAATGGTCCCCCGCAGACATCCTGTGCCCGCGCAGCCACTCACCGATGCTCCGGCCCCGCCTCCGGCTCACTTCTGGAATTTCCGACTTTAAAGTCAGAAAACCCCTGCGCCTGCGTTGCCGTGTCCTCGTTCCCGCTGATGTCACTAGGAGTGTATAGCACAAGCCCAGTATGGTCTGTGCCTGCGCAGTACGCTCCTGGTGACATCAGGGGAAGCGAGGACACGGCAACGCAGGCGCAGGGGTTTTCTGACTTTAAAGTCAGAAATTCCAGAAGTGAACCGGAGGCGGGGCCGGAGCATCGGTGAGTGGCTGCGCGGGCACAGGATGTCTGCGGGGGACCATTAGAAGCCCCGGGTAAGTTCAACTCATTTTCCCCTGACCCCCCTACAGTATCCCTTTAAGCCACAGGCTCTATTCTTTCTACTCCTCTCTCACTCTCTCAACCTATATTTTCTCCCTTCTCTCTTGATATCACCTTCTCTAAAAAAATTCCATTCATGTGTCACCCTAATTATTATAAGTATTTATATAACTTAGCAATAGTTTAATGTCATACCATATTATGATTACTATGTATGTAAATAGTACCAACATCTTCTGCAGCACTTTATAGAGTACATAGTCAGGTCACTGACTGTCCTCAGAGGAGCTCACAATCCAATCCTCCCATAGTCATAGTCTGATGTCCTACCATATTATTATTATGTATTTATATAACACTGACATCTTCTGCAGCACATTACAGAGTACATAGTCATGTCACTGACTGTCCTCAGAGGAGCTCACAATCTAATCCTTCCATAATCGTAATAAATGTCCTAACATATTATTATTATTATTATTATTATTATTATATAGCACTGCCATCTTCTGTACACTTTATATAGTACATAGTCATGTCACTGACTGTCCTCAGAGGACCTCGCACTCTAATCCTACCATAGTCACAGCCCAATGTCCTTCCATATAAATATTGTGTTTTTGTTAGGACTGACGTCTTCTGCAGCACTTTACAGAGTACATAGTCATGTCGCTGACTGTCCTCAGAGGAGCTCACACTCTAATCCCTACCATAGTCATAGTGTAATGTCCTACCATAATATTATTATGTATTTATATAGCAATGACATCTCCTGCAGCACTTTACAGAGTACATAGTCATGTCACTGACTGTCCTCAGAGGAGCTCACAATCTAATCCTACCATAGTCATAGTCTAATGTCCTACCATATTATTATTATGTATTTATATAGCACTGACATCTCCTGCAGCACTTTACAGAGTACATAGTCATGTCACTGACTGTCCTCAGAGGAGCTCACAATCTAATCCTACCATAGTCATAGTCTAATGTCCTACCATATTATTATTTTGTAGTTATATAGCACTGACATCTCCTGCAGCACTTTACAGAGTACATAGTCATGTCACTGACTGTCCTCAGAGGAGCTCACAAGCTAATCCTACTATAGTCATAGCCTAATGTCCTACCATATTATTGTTATGTATTTATATAGCACTGACATCTCCTGCAGCGCTTTACAGAGTACATAGTCATGTCACTGACTGCCCTTAGAGCAGCTCACCATCTAATCCCTACCATAGTCATAGTGTCATGTCTTACCATATTATTTTTATGTATTGTATTGTATTGTGTAGTACTGACATAATGGTTATTTTATGAGGAAACACTACTTTTATTGAGGGGAGGGGGGGGGGGGGGGCAGAGGGAGTGAGGGGAGCCCAATACCTTAGTTTGCACACACATTTTTGAATGCGGCCCTGGAGAGTTATATGTGTGTTTTATGGTGTGGAGGGCGTGTCTGTAGCTTAACCATGACTGCTGAGGCAGACCAGGAGGAGGGTACGATATAAGGCTCATTCAAAGAACATTTCACAGCAGCAGCTTTCAAGAGGTGACAGCCACACGGTCACCAGAGAGGACTGTACAGAGCAAGGGAGACAGACTGACCTGCCAATCACAAGGTAAGAAAGGTGGCCCGTAGAGAGGGATGGATGGATGAGTGGGTGGATGGACAACACTGTTCAAACATCTATAAGGAGCAAACACAACTAGTGCTTTTCTGCAGCCGCAATGATGAAAACCCACATAATCATTTTCAATGGAGCCGCTGCGTTTTTCACACAACACATGCGTTTCCTCATTGAAAACATTGGCTACTGGAAAACAAAGAGTGCATGCATTGAAAACACGCACACAAGACACACTTATGCGGAAAAACGCTTTTGAGGAATCGCCTCCGTTTCCCACAGACATAAGTGTGTTCCCTTCCTAAATCATTTTATATACTGAGGAAAATTATCCAAACTTATATATCTGTGTGGATTGGTGGATTGGTCCCACATTTTGCAAATATAGTTTTGCATCGTTTTTTTGATCCTGTTATATAAATATGTAACTTTTGTCGGGGTACGGAAAAGAGAGGATGCGTAAGTTTGGATAGTTTTCTTCAGTCATTAATAGGCAGGGGCGTAGCAATAGGGGTTGCAGAGGTTGCGACCGCATCGGGGCCCTTGGGCCAGAGGGGACCCCGAAGGGCCCTCCCCAGGGCCGGATTTGTACTTTTCACCGCCCAAGGCCACCAGCAGAAGCTGCCCCCCTCTGGTATAGGTAGCCAGATTTAGCCTGATGACCCCCCCCCCCTTCCTTCTAGTAAAAGAAGCCAGATGCCCCCCCCCCCCCCCCTTCTGTATAGATAGCCTGATGACCCACCTTCCTCCAGTATAGGTAGTCAGGTGACCCTTCCCGCCCCCAACCCCACTATAGCCTGCTGCCCACCCACCCTTGATCCTGTGGTGCCCTAGGCCATGGCCTATGTGGCCTTGCCTTGAATCCGGCCCTGGCCCTCCCTCAACTACAGTATTAGCTTCCTATTGGTCCTGTGCTTATAATAATCACTTCTATAGATACTTTGAATAGTGGTAATCATTAACAAACTGTTCCCCATCCCCTTCTTGCACCATTGGAGCGCAAAATCAATTCTTATGTATAGAGTGCTTGGGGGGTCCCATTGTAAAACTTGCATCGGCGCCCACAACTCCTTAGCTACACCACTGTTAATAGAAATGACCCTGCTTAGAACTCACGGGGAAGCATGTGATCCGTTTGATCAGCTGATAGATTTATAAGGCTCTGATTGGCTGGTCATGATCATGCATTAAACCAGAAAGTCATCACAGCAAATCAGAAACCTACAAATCTATCAGCTGATCAAACTGATCACATGTTTGTCTGTGAGTTCTCCTAGGCAGGGCCATCCCTAGTCATTAATTATACAAACACACATAATAATTAGGACTCATTTGCTTAAATATGTACTCATTACCTAGTTTAAAGGAATACTGTAGGGGGGGGTCGGGGGGAAAGGAGTTGAACTTACCCGGAGCTTCTAATGGTCTCCCGCAGACATCCTGTGCCCGCGCAGCCACTCACTCACCGATGCTCCGGCCCCGCCTCCGGTGCACTTCTGGAATTTCAGACTTTAAAGTCAGAAAACCACTGCGCCTGCATTGCCGTGTTCTCGCTCCCGCTGATGTCACCAGGAACATACTGTGCAGTTGCAGACCATACTGGGTCTGCACAGTGGTGTGGCCTGACCTTATAATGCCCCAACTTGCAATTAATTTGCAGTATCTGCAAACTTTATTAAACAGTATTATGATTTGCAGGAAAAGAGAGGATTTTTAATTCACTTTTTTTATTTTTTTATTGCTTAGTTTTGGAAGGCTTATTCAGTTTTGTGTATAAATCAGCATACAGAATTGGAGAATTACCAAGTTATTTGGGTTTAAAAAAAGTTCAACCAGAAAATATATAAAATAAAGTACAACACCAGCCTGCTCCCTCCCATATCCCTGTTGATCCAGAGGAAGGCGAAAAACCCCTTACAAGGCATTGTCCAATTAGCCCCAAAAGGGAAAAAATTCCTTCCCGACTCCAGATGGCAATCAGATAAAATCCCTGGATCTACATCATTAGGCATTACCTAGTAATTATAGCCATGGATGTCTTTCAACGCAAGGAAAGCATCTAAGCCCCCTTTAAATGCAGGTATAGAGTTTGCCATAACTACTTCCTGTGGCAATGCATTCCATATCTTAATCACTCTTACTGTAATGAACCCTTTCCTAAATAAATGGCTAAAGCGGTTTTCCTCCATGCGCAGATCATGTCCTCTAGTCCTTTGAGAAGGCCTAGGGACAAAAAGCTCATCCGCCAAGGTATTATATTGCCCTCTGATGTATTTATACATGTTAATTAGATCACCTCTAAGGTGTCTTTTCTCTTGAATAAATAAACTCAGTTTATCTAACCTTTCTTGGTAAGTGAGACCTTCCATCCCACGTATCAATTTTGTTGCTCGTCTCTGCACCTGCTCTAAAACTGCAATATCTTTTTTGTAATGTGGTGCCCAGAACTGAATTCCATATTCCAGATGTGGCCTTACTAGAGAGTTAAACAGGGGCAATATTATGCTCACATCTCAAGTCTTTATTTCTCTTTTAATGCATCCCAAAATTTTATTCGCTTTAGCTGCAGCAGTTTGGCATTGAGTACGATTATTTAACTTGTTGTCGATGAGTACTCCTAAGTCCTTCTCCAAGTTTGATGTCCCCAACTGTATCCCATTTATTTTGTATGGTGCCAGACCATTGGTACGACCAAAATGCATGACTTTACATTTTTCAACATTGAATTTCATCTGCCATGTATGTGCCCATATAGCCATCCTATCCAGATCCTGTTGCAATATGTCCCTATCTTCCTGAAAGTTGATGATTCTGCACAATTTTGTATCATCTGCAAAAATAGCAACATTGCTCACTACTGAATCTACTAGGTCATTAATAAATAAATTGAAGAGCACTGGACCCAGTACAGACCCCTGTGGGACCCCACTGCAAACAGTCTCCCATTTTGAGTATGATCCATTGACCACAACTCTTTGTTTTCTGTCCATTAGCCAGTTCCCTATCCATGCACACAGACTCTTCCCCAGTCCTTGCATCCTCATCTTTTGCACCAGACTTTTGTGGGGAACAGTGTCGAAAGCCTTTGCAAAGTCCAAGTATATCACATCTACAGCATTCCCAATATCCACATTAGCATTCACTACCTCATAAAAGCTGAGCATGTTAGTCAAACAGGACCTGTCTTTAGTAAACCCATGTTGATGCTGAGAAATAAGATTATTTTCTACTATGAAGTCATGTATAGTATCTCTTAGTATTAGTAACCTCTCAAATAGTTTGCATACAACTGATGTTAAGCTTACAGGTCTATAATTTCCTGGATCTGATTTTTTGCCCTTCTTAAATAATGGGAAAACGTGGGCTGTACGCCAATCCACTGGGACTCTGCCTGTTGAAAGAGAGTTACAAAAGATAAGATAAAGGGGTTTATCTATAACTGAACTTAATTCCCTTAGGACCCGAGGATGCATGCCATCCGGGCCAGGTGCCTTGTCTATTTTTAATGTATTTAGTCTTGCCTTCATTTCTTCCTGCGTTAAGTATTTAATATTACAGTTAGAAGATTGAGACTCTTCTGCCTCTGTAATTTGCAACAGTGCTGTTTCCTTTGTGAAGACAGAAGCAAAGAAAGCATTTAATAACTCTGCCTTACCTTGGTCATCCACCATTGAGTTCCCACCCTCATCCTTTAGGAGTCCAATACAGTCAACCTTTCTTTTTTTAGAGTTGATGTACTTGTAAAACTTCTTTGGGTTAGATTTGATATCCCTAGCGATTTGATTTTCAGCTTCAATCTTTGCCAGCCTAATTTCTTTTTTACAACTTTTATTGCACTCCTTATAATTGCTTACGGTGTTTACAAAAAAAAAAAATGCTAATCCACTTACTTGGGGCTTCCTCCAGCCCGTGGCAGGCAGGACGTGCCCTCGCCACGGCAGTTTCCCGCCTCCTCCGGTGGCGCACCCGATCTGGCCAGGCCGACTGCCAGGTCGGGCTCTTCTGCGCTCCAAAATGCGCCTCACGCGGGCGCCCTGACGTCATCAGACATCCTCCGGGCTGTACTGCGCAGGCACGTCCTGCCTGCCACGGGCTGAAGGAAGACCCAGGTAAGTGGATTAGCATTTTTATTTTATTTTTTAAACCACCGTGAACCTTCCCTTTAATGCAGCCTCGGTCCCCTCCTGTTTTAGGACCTTATAGACATTATATTCCCACTTCATTTTATCTTTAACCTTTCTATTCATCCATAGAGGCCTTTTTTATTCCTAGACATTTTGTTTCCATATTGTGTAGGTAAACCCTCACACTACACGTAGGTGGTAAAATTGGTCACTGATTGAATGTGTGTACCCGGCTTTAGACTTGGATTGTAGAAAATTCAGAAGGGTCCATTAACATTCAAAGTAAACCAGAGCTGAGTTTAACAAAGTTTTATACATACCTGGTGCTTACTCCAGCCCCATGCGCACGGATCGCACCTACGCCGCCGTCCTCTTCAGTGTACCGCCGGAGAGATACGTAGAGGGCTCACTTCTCCTGTGCTGACTGGCCGTGACTTGCTGAAGTTACAGGACTCGGTACCGAAGAGGGAGAAGACTGAGGACGGCTGCATGGGAGCGTTAGGGATGGTCGGAAATGCCAATTTCCGCTTCTCTTGAAAATCCACTTTCCGCCTTTGCCGATTACCGCTACCGCTTTCCCCTACCGCTTTCCGCATTCCGATGCAGATTTTTGTGGAAATTTCAGCCGACTTTGACATTGATTTTCTCAAACAACAACAACAACAACAAATAACATTTGTAGAGCGCTTTTCTCCCATAGGACTCAAAGCGCATAAGCATGGCTTAGACCATTGTGGTACAGAGGAAGAATTTTATAAGTCTGGAAATGTCAGGCTAAACAGGTGGCTTTTCAGTCTGGATTTGAATAGCTCCAGGGATGGTTCTGTCTTTACTGGGTGTGGCAGGGAGTTCCAAAGAGTAGGGGCAGCATGACAGAAGGCTCTATCTCCAGATTTTTTGAGGTGCACTCTGGGAGTGACCAAGTTTATAGAACTTGCTGATCTGAGGTTGTGAGAGGTGTGGTGCAGCTTCAGCAAGTCCTTCATGTATCCAGGGCCCAGATTGTGCAGGGATTTGAATGTCAACAACTGTAAGGTCTTCGGACATGGGCCAAGCACACTTCTGACTCCACTGAGATGGATAGACATTTTTTACTTCTCTACTTCCCCTCAAACTTAACTAATGCAGCTTGATTGGCTGAAGCCTCTTTCCCTCCTGTTTTCCCCTCCCACACCTCTGTTCCTCTCTGATTGGCCAATATTTCTCATGCTGAGACAATGCACTTTCTATTGCAGAGCTGGGTAGGAGTGCCTGAAGACTGGGAGGAAGGCTGGCAATACATACACAATCAGGCAGAAGAGAGTAAGGGAGGAAATGACATCAAGATTGGCTTCAAAATAGACCCAGTTAAAATGGAGAATCCTAAAGGTGGCCACACACTATACATTTTTTTTAAAATATCTGTTCAATTCAAGAACTGCAGTCAATTTTTGTAAGTTATTGTAACATTTCAAAAATATGACCAATGTACCACACACCTATGTTCAATTTTTCCTCAATTATGATTAAAATTGCTAGGGTGTGTATATTAATAAATTGACAATCTAACACACACCATGCAATCTTTAGAAAAATAGAAGAAAAATTTCCAGCATTCCAAATCGATAAAAATTGTAAAAAAAACGGTAAATCCGATCAGAAGTTTCAGTTGAATGAAAAAAAAGCTATCTATTTTTTTTTGGGGGAGATCCGATCATATTTATCGAATTGCCGTAAAATCGGATAATTTTATTGTATCGCGTGTGGCCACCTTTTAGAAGGATTTTCTCTTTTTTTACTATAGAAAAATCACTAAAATCAAAACGTGGACAGTGCAATACATATGTTATGTAGGTAGAGAAAGTACTTTTGTATTTATATATGTGTTTTTCTGAGATAGTATGGCTGACAGCTCCTCTTTAAAAAAAAAAAGAAAAAAAAATCAAAGAAAAAAATGACATTTTGCTGTGGTACACTTTAATGTATACCGCGTTCCAAGTTCTGAATACTTTGAATACAGAGCCCCCCCCCCCCCCATATCATGGACCATACGGGCTGGTATTTCTCAGGGTGCAGAGCCCCACGCTATCCAGAATCTGCAATCTGGCTAGAACAGCCTGCAGGGGAGACAAGGGGTTAACGAGGCCTAGGAGGAAGGTACCCTGCACTGTCCATTTTTTTTAAATGTGTATACGGATCTCAGTTTTTACAGTATTAAAGTATTTCACAGCAAAATGTCATTTTACTGAGTTTAACCACATAAGGGCCACAGGCTTACACCCCCTAGTGACCAGGCGATTTTTTTACAATTCAGCACACTGCAGCTTCAACAGTTCCCTGCAGATCCATACAACTTAAAGGAGTCATCAGGAAATTTTAACAAATGACCTTTACTCACCTGGGGCTTTCTCCAGCCCCTTGCAGCTAATTGTCACACAATGTCACCTCCCCGCCACTGTCCCGCTCTCGCCGCTCGGTATTCAGGCCGACCACGGGGTCGCCCTTACTGTGGCTGCGCGAATCACCGCTGTCAATCATGGCCACGTGAGCCATGGCGAACTGTGCAGGTGACAGCATGGGACAGTCAGTCAGCTGCAAGGGGCTGGAGAAAGCCCCAGGTGAGTAAAGGTCATATGTTAAAATTTACCTGATGACTCCTTTAACACACAAATTAATCTTGGCTCCTTTTCTTCTCTGACCACTGCTGCCATGTTTTTTTGGAGGTTTTTTTTTATTCATTTTATTGTTATTTATTTTTAATTAAAATTACAATTAACTTTCCCAGCATCCCACGCTCCCCCCGGAGAGCCAATCACGGTAATCCTCTCATAGGCATCAGCCTATGAGAGGGATCTCTTTCCTTGCCACTCAAGGGAACAGCCAAGTGACAGGGCTGTCCCCAGTACAGAGCTGCGGTAGATCGCAGCACTGTACAAGCCAAAGAAACGGCCGTTTCTTTTTTTCAATCTGCCGGTGAAGATTGCCGCTGGCAGACTGTTGACGGTGCTCTACGTCACTCAAGCGGGGATGCCGCATATCGGCACACGCAATCCGTGCTAATATCCTCCCCCAGGACTTGTTGGCAATCGGCGTTAGGCGGTCGTAAGGTGGTTAAAAAAAGTTTTGTTTGTTTTTTTTCAAATCAATTTTCTCCATAGCTTAAATTTAAAGGTCTTTTTTAAATCAAATTTCACACTTTCGTGTTATTACGCATAATTGCAAAATTACAGAACATAAAGTTACATAAAATTACAGAACAGGAAGTTAGACACAAAATTAATTATGAATTGGCCAGAAATTTCATATTATGATTTTGCATTATAATTGCAAATTTTGATACGAAAATATGATTATGTGAAAGTCGAGCACAGCACTAAACAGCATATAGAGAGGATGACCGATGGATAACGGGTAGTGATGTGTACAGATTTCACATAGGCGTAATTTCACATCGAAATTCTCAAATTATGATGCAAAATCGTGATACGAAATTTTTGTAAAAATCGTAATTCATTTTGCCTGTAATTGCAATCATTTGTCATTTCGAATTTTTCATGTCACTTTTTCCGTAAATTTGTGCTGACTTTACCAGTTAACAGCAAAGCCTACATACATTGCTATATTTAAAAAAACATTTTTTATTGTGCATTTTAAAAACGATTTTCTTAAAAACTACAAGATCTGAATGATGATTACACAAAATCGATTGAATTTGTAAATCGTAATTACGTGTGGGCATAATTGCAAAAATGTATGTGAAATGTTGCGTGACCGTTATTAGCTGATTACGATAATCAGTTATAACGGGAAATACAATAAGTCATGTTGTGTGACATAACAGTGACATCGTGTAGCAGATCTGCCAGCAGCGGAATGCCATCACTTTATACAGAGGTATAATTAGCGGAGAATGGAAGGTAAACATGACAGTGTGCCAGCCTTGTGTCAGGGCTGTGTGCTTTCCTGGAACAAGCGTTATATGAGATCAGATTAGTGGAATATAAGCCGTTCTGTGTTTGCAGAAGCTGCTGAGGTTCTAGCGGAGGGGAAACCACCGGCTACAGGGCACACAATTCTCTACAACATTCACAAAACGTTCCAAAGTTACAGAGTGGTCCAGCAAGCAGCTTACAGTCAGTAAGGCTCACCTACTCGCGTCTGAGTGGAGGTATGCCTGTAAATGCCCACACGCAAGCTTAGAAGAGATGGAGGGATGGCGTGCATGAAATAGGGGTGCGAGGAAAAATGGGCACCAGTTTTCGTTCATAAAATTATTGTTAATATATACCAAAATGTTTCATTAAAAAATGTAAATAGTGTAAAATATCAGTATATATTCACAATATTGTACTACCACTTAACCCACCTAACCCTACTCTACACAGAACTCTCCCTTCCTGTTGCCTAACCCCAACCCCCCCCCCCCCCTTCCTGATGCCTAACCCTAAAACCCCCCTAAAACTTAACCTAACCCTACTCTCACACAGAACCCTCCCTTCCCGATAGCTAACCCCAAGACTCCCCTTCCTGACACCTAACCTTACCCCCCCCCTTTAATCCTAAAACCCCCTTTCTTGAAGCCTAACCCTAAAACCCCCCTTCCTGACACCTAACCCTAAACCCCCCTTCCTGATGCCTAACCCTAAAACCCCCCTTCCTGACACCTAACCCTAAACCCCCCTTCCTGATGCCTAAAACCTCCCTTTCTAACCTTATAATATTGAAATCAATAAAGTTAAAAATGATAACTTTCCAAAATGAAGAATATCTAAATACTAATCATTAAAAATGTCAAAAAAAAAGATTCTGATTTTTAAAAACTAAAAAAACTTTTAAAAATCATAATAACGTAATTTTTAAAATGATAATCATCGCACACCCAATTTTCTGCTTTCGGTGCCTATAGCCGATATTTACATTAGTGCCTATTAGGCACACAAATTGTCCATTAACCGCGGGTGCCCAAATTTCCTGCTCCAGAGGAACGGACCTCTGCTGACTGCAGGACAAACTGAACTTTTTTTTGCTTTTATCTGCATTTTACTTGTTTCTCGAAAACAGGAGGTAAAGTGTCTGGTGATATGCTGTGACAGGTATTTTTCAGGTTCACCATGAGCTTGCTGGGAAGTCTGTAAGGCCTAGTCCACACTAGGTCCGGAAACATATCCGTGGCTGCGTTTTTCAGCCCTGATGAAAAACGGAGTCCCGGATACTAATGTTAAAAATAGCAGCTGTCCTCACCAGAGAAAAAAACTGATCCGTCTGCGTTTGCGGGGACCCGTTTTCAAAACCTGAACGGAAGGTCCGGATCTGCTGCATTTTCACGGACCACGGATACACGGATGGGTAGTAAAAAGCAATGAGAAAACGCATCTCCATCTCCACAGATAAAATAGCAACAAAAACTGATGAGAAAACGGATAGCCTGAACTTTATTATTGGTCCAAAAAATCCTCCCACTACCTTCCTAATGATAGAGACGTTTTCTGTCCGTTCTTTGGGGTAAAAAACTGAACGGAAACTGATGCAAAACTGATGCACTTTGATCAGTTTTCGGTCTGGTGGTACTTCACCTGATCTTCCCCTGATCCCGGACTGCAATGTCCGTCCTGCAACCGTGCCTAGTGTGGACCTAGCCTAACTCTAGATATTTTTGTAATGATGGAGATGTGGAGGGGTTGTTGTTTTTCTAGAACCAGTTATCCCATCCCCTGTGGCCGTCACACACAGAATCGGTCGCTTCAATTAGAGTTTTGTGGCCATGCAGTCACACATGCAGCGCCTGTAGCAAGAACATACGCATAAGAAGTTCTGGGCAGCAGATTTTTTTTTCTTGAACTGAAATTGAAAGCATTAAACTGAGATGACCCCGTGTAGTCGGCTGTCACCAGTACTGAAATTCCATCTGTGCTCTTTGTTCTCCTCGGTAGCATACCGGGGTAATCCCGTTTGTCACACTCCAGGCAAACTCCACAATCAGAACAGTTACATAGTTGCATAGTTGAGTTGAAAAAAGACATACGTCCATTCAGTTCAACCAGAAAATAAGGTACAACACTGTCCTGGACCCTCACAGATCTCACTTGATCAACAGGAAGGAGAAAAACCCTTTAGGTGCGTACACATGTCCAACTGTAGATCACTAAAAACTACTTTTAAAGCCGTGTTTAATGCTAGCAAAACGTCCGTGTAAACCAGCTCTAAGGGTCAGTCCCTCCAAAACATCTGTAAAAAGCTATGCAACCAAGCCCCTATTACTCCTCCCACTCAGGGACGGATCAAGACCAAGTAGCGCCTGGGGCAAGGTCAGGTTTTGGCGCCTAAAGGTCAGGTTTTGGCGCCTAAACTGCCATTCATTTTGCCGCCTTTTTAAGAATTCAACAAACTGCGCCTGGGGCAAGAGACCCGCCTGCCCCCCCCCCCCCTAGATCCGTCCCTGCTCCCACTGCTTGTTCAATGGATCCTAGGTTCTGATCTACAGGCATGCGATGTCCACCACTGAAAATTACAACTTATGAATGGCAACCTTAACATGAAGTAGGGTAAGCTCAGGGCCAATCAAGTATCAGGAATGGGCTGTGGGAGTCTAGGCCTGCCCAGAGACCTCAACCCATTATGGGGGTCATATCATACCCATGTCTTCAACCTGTTCTACTACATTCCTGTATAGAAGTAAATGGCATCTTAATATGTTAGAATTGTATTTGCTCAGAAGTTTTATTGCAGATATTCTGTTACTTTACTGTGTTTGTTTTTGGTATTTCATATAAATTTTACAGGCCAGATATAATTACCTAATCCACTTTTACGCATGTTTTATTACATCTTGCGGTTGGCATACTAGTCTGGCAATACTTTTAGTGATTTTGAGGCTGAATCTGACAGTGATCTAGTGATCCCAACAAACATGCTGGATTGATTCACTTTTGACTGATTTCGGACAGTTTATTGATGAAAAGGGATAAATGGAAAGATTTTGGCGAATCTCCACTCAGCAGGTGTGGTTGGCATTACAAAGCCATGCTAACGGTTCAACTGATTTTCGATATCTGATCAAGACTGAGTGGACAAATTGTTAGAATCACTGCAATCGATTTTTGATCAGGGAGTTTAGCATTTCCAGCCAATAATTTACTAATCTTTGTGTTGCTAGCATAAGAATGGCCGGTGCTAAAGAACATAAGTGATTTCCAGTGCTCATCTGGGTCAGATGGAATTGTGAGATTGCTTAAAGGATACCCGAAGTGACATGTGACATGATAAGATAGACATGGGTATGTACAGTGCCTAGCACACAAATAACTATGCTGTGTTCCTTTTTCCTTTCTCTGCCTGAAAGAGTTAAACATCAGGTATGCAAGTGGCAGTTCCTGTCTGAGTCAGGACTGGGTCCGACTACAGTGTGACCATCACTGATAAGTAATTACAACTATAAAACACTTTCCTAGCACAAAATGGCTTCTGAGAGCAGGAAAGAGATAAAAGGGTCAATCGTTCAGATTTTAGCTCTGGCATATTTCAATGAATACACATTGAGCAAAAACAATAAGATGATAAAAACATAAAATGTAGATTTAAATATAAAATAAAACTGTGGAATATCTTAAAAAGTCATTTTCAGGAGAAGGAGGATAGATGCAATGGTTTATTTCATTCATTATTTTCACCTCAGGTGTCCTTTAAAGCAAACCTAAATTTGCCCTAAACAAGGATGTACTTATGACTATGGCAGGGATTAAATGGTGAGGTCACTGACATGAAGAGGGCCGGATTTTCTATAAGGCACTGTAGGCACCTGCCTACAGGCACCTGATGATGGAAAGGTGGCTGACTCCCCTCCCTGAGCGCCTCCCTCCCTATGCAGAGTCCTGACCAAAGCATAAATGAGAGGTTATTTACCCTGCTCTCAGCATTCCTCTGACCAGATCTCCCTTCAGTCAGGGACACCTCCAGCTACCTAATACTGAGGGTACCTCTGGCTACCTAATGCTAAGGGGCACCTGTAGCTGCCTCTAATGGGCAAGGGAAGTAAGGGAGAAGTGACAGCTGGGCCAGTCAGCACACTTGTGGTGTCATTCAGCAGGGGGTTGTAGGTTCATGAAGGACAAAGTCTAGGGTGCCAGGAGATCTTTGCCTATAGGCTCCTTATGAGGTAAATCCAGGCCTGGACATAAATATGTACTCTGTAATGTGCTGCAGAAGATGTCAGTGCTATATAAATACATAATGATAATATGGTAGGACATTAGACTATGACTATAGTAGGATTAGATTGTGAGCTCCTCTGAGGACAGTCAGTGACTAAGCACTCTGTAATGTGCTGCAGAAGATGTCAATGCTATATAAATAAATAAATAAATGCCTCTGGAATGCCCTTCCACAGCACATCCGCCACTCTCCCACCTTTGAAATCTTTAAACGCTCCCTCAAAACCCACCTTTTCCGACAAGCATATTCTCTAGCTTAGGCCATGCACCCGCTAAATAACCTAATTACACACTGCCTGTACATATACTGTATACTTCCCCCCCCACCTCTTGTTTCCACCCCATTCCTTTAGATTGTAAGCTCGCAAGGGCAGGGCTCTCACCCTTTTGTGTCATGGAATGTTAGTAATTTAACAGCTTGCACACTGTTAGACATTCATACATTTTAGTCATCATGTTAAATTTGCTAATGTAATCAGCAGTGCTGTATCTTGTATCAGTGTTCATATTTGATGTATATCATTGTATGTATCATTATGTATCCCTTGTTTGTTTTCTTACATTGTACAGCGCCACGGAATATGTTGGCGCTTTATAAATAAATAATAATGATAATTAAATAAATAAATAATAATATAAGTTTATCGAAAGATAGTAATGGGGGGAATAAAACAAAACATTACAAAGTGAGAAGTTAAAAAATAGAAATAGATCAAGAAATGATTTATATTCGTTATGTAATTTGTTCATGTTGTTTGATCCACTGGGAGCCTACGGGTCAACTTTACTACTGGAAGACATAAAAAAAGAAAGCCCCAACTGCTGTTACCTATAAACACACCGGCTATTATGTGTTAGGTTAAAAGGTTGTTTGTGTCACTGTATTATATTATGAGCAGCTATAGTTTCATGTCCATCCAGCAATTGTGTGAGTAGGGATTCTCTGGCCACAGGACCACTACCACTTGGCTCAGTGATCCCTCCTTACAGAGGGGCTGACCTACAGACACACAGTGAGGATAGCTACACCCCACTATGACAAACTAACCTGACTTGGTACAGAGTGGTGAGGGTCGGGATAAGCAACGACCCCCCCCCCCCCCTTCCTGATATCTCCACTGTATTTAACCTACATGTAGGAGTATGGTTCTACCACACCCTGCATTTTATCTTGTATTTATAAATAAAATTGTATTGTTGCTATTAATAGTGTAGTACCTATGAGGGATTGTCTATTTACTACAGTTTGAAGTTGTTTATTACCCTGGTACCCCCTTATTATTGTTATATATATATGCACAGAGTGAGATACCGCTTGCTTGGCAGTTAGGAAACGCCATTTTTTCCTACAATGCAATAAGCCATGGCCCTGACATCACACTATAGGAGGGGATTCACCACAATATCAGCCACCCAGGCGTCCCTGATGATCAATATTCAAAAAGAGCCAAAGAGGTAAATATTTCTCATGGTAATGGGGGTCTTGGCTACTGATTGAGATGAAGTTGCTCAACCCTGGGTTGAAGTTCCTCTTTGGGTGTGGTTTTTCCTTGACACACCCCAGTCTTGGTCCAATTACACACCTACTTACTGTGTTTTTTTATCCTTTCAGCGACCCCCCCCCCGCCTTCCCACTAGGAACAAGGACAACGGAAGCTTGTAGAGTATGGGGGTGGGGCAATGACCTAGGCCTCAGGCCTGCATCTTTGTGCTGTTACTTGCAGTCATTGTGTTTTGCCTATAGTCCCGATTAGCTAGGCACCATAGTCACATCTGGTGCGTTCTATTAAAATGAAGAATTGTATTGTGAAAATGCATGAAAATCTTCTAAGCCCCGTACACTAGCTGTTTGCTGGATGTAACAGTCGCCGGAGGTGGTTTTAGCCAACAGTCTACTGGCAGGCAGTAACAGTCAGGTGAACTGAGCATAGCGCTGCTGTATGTACTGCTCAGTGAAGAGGGGAGGGGGAGGTGGAGAAGCGGGAGGCTCTTCACAGCTTCTGAAGGCAAGGAAATCACTACAAAATATTCACAAAAGCCAGATGCTTGTCATCCATATTTTGATGGGTGCAAAAGGGATGCCTGTACAGACATCAGACTGATAGCCAAAAGACTCACTAACTATGACTCTTTGGTCATCCAAAGTAGTTTGTAATTTGACTTTAGTTCAGCTTTATGGGATTGTCACTTTATCAGGATCAATTGCTAGTCAGAGAGAAGTTTATTGGTTCTGTGTTTGTAGAGGGCAAAGGGTATGGAAGAAAGAGATCGCACTGTGCCCATAAAACACGCCTCTTCCACCCGTCTGGCCCGCCCTATCCTGTTACCGCCTCTCAGATCTCGCTGCTGAGGACTGTAGTGAAGCGGCGCAGGCGCACATGTGTGAGATCTGAGAGGCAGAGAAGGAGGTAAATAGGATACAAGGGTGGGTCAGGCGGGTAAAAGAGGCGTGTTTTATGGGCACAGCGCAATCTATTCTTCCATACCGCTCTAATAAACAGGGAGAGCTGAACTATCCGCTTGGAGACAGGGAGAGATGACCAATCCAACCAGTCAATCACCTGTATACTGTTATTTACTGGGTACCACATACAGTACAGCACCAGTATCTGTTCATACATAGCACCAGTATATGATTATTTTTTTTTATTTGGTGTGTGTTGGAAGAGGGGTAGTCTTATATACGGCGAGTATATCCAAAACTCTATATTTTAACTGGAAAAGTTGGGGGGTCGTCTTATACGCCGAGTCGTCTTATACGCCAGAATATACGGTAACGTTGTCTTCTGAGTTTTTATCTAGTTGATATTACCACACCTTGTCAATAAAGTGCTTTTTAAGGCACCAGAAAGTTAGAAAATACTCAAAATTATTTTGATGAAATAATTTTGATGGTACCTTTCATCTACTTTTTGTTACTTTTTCAATGGCAAAGTGCTGAAAAATGTATTTTAAAAACAAGCTGAAAAATGATCTCCTAGGAGACAACACAGGTGAAAAAGGTAATTGCAGAAGTGTCTGTATCGTCTAAACATCTGATGAGGACTTTCAAGAATGTTAATCTGCAATTCTGTGTATTCAGTCTACCTGCTCCACTTCCTATATTGTTTGATCATATCTGCAACAGAAAAACATCATTTTGACATAACCTTAACAAAATCTACTTTGTACAGTTGTTTAATCTGAAACATTCTTTTTCAGCAGATCTGCACAGACAAGTTCACATGTCCAAGGACTGTCCAAAGAAAAAAAAGGTAACTGCAATATTTTCATATCATTTACATACCTACCAACTTTTTGAGATCAGAAAGAGGGACACTTAAGCCACACCCCTGCCACACCTCTAACTACACCCCTGGCACACCGCCAGTCACGCATACCCAGGGGCGTAGCAATAGGGGTTGCAGAGGTAGCCACCGCATCCCATAAAGATTTCATAAGAAAACTATGTTTTATAATTCAAACAACACTTGTAAATGAGTCCTGAAAAAGGGACGAAGGAAGGACCACATGGACCAATCGGCGGCCATAGCCCCTTAAAAGAAAGTGTCATTAGGGCCTTGCTGTAACATAGATTGTAGTGTAACTATTTCAACTAATGTACCCTTCTTAAACCTGAAGAATATATACAAACGTAAGCAGAGTGGCGCAGCGGAAGCGTGCTGGGCCCAAAACCCAGAGGTCGATGGATCGAAACCATCCTCTGCTAGGCATGATTTCATTTTTGCACATCGCTTTGTCGCATGGGCAAAACGGTTTCCATAGCCCTGTAAGAGAAAGTGTAATAAGGGCCCTGCCATAACATAGATATTAGGGTAGCTAAGACTACTCCTGGGCCTTTCTGTAGTTGAAGAGATGAGTGAACTGGCTGGCTTCAGCATGTAACGTTGGCTGTATAGTGGTGAGCATCAGAGGCGTATCTAGAGGGGTGCAGGCATGGCTCATGCCATGGGCGCCACAGCACCATGGGCGCCATGACTGCCCCTGTGCTGTGCCTCCATGCCTATTCCAGTGCCTTCCTCATCTCTCAGACCACAGATCAAATGTATTCTGTTATCTGGGGAACATGGCTACTTAACTTCGGATCAGTGAATAATGGCGCACAGCGCCTATGCATACAAATGGCGCCGCATTAAAAAAATACGCTTACCGCTATTTATCGTTAGTACTGCATAATAATGGCGCACAGGGAAAAAAGAAGAAAAACGGCACACAGTAACGTTATTTATCAATAGTGCCGTTCAAACTTATGTATGTAGGGCACACTTAGCTTAGTGGTAGAAAAGAGGACAAAGAGGGAATAAGAGATATTTCCAAAAAAGTAACTTCAGCAATATCCCACACCCAAAAACACAAGCAACCATAAGATGTATGCAAGAAGGGATGCTGTTCTTAGAAGGAAAGGGGCGCTGACCTGGGGGAAGGGGGCTCAATTTCAGTGTTTGCCATAGGCTCCATGTTACCCAGATACGCCCCTGGTGAGCATAGCTGCCTTCCAAGCAGTTGACCTGGGTTTGATTCCTACAAATCCCTGGAAGACAAGATCCATGGAGGAGGAGGAGGGTGGAGAGATTTTATCTTTGTAATCAGTTTCGGATCCGGATATCTGCAATATCCGCGGATATCCAAATATCCGCAGATAGCTAACCGGATTTGGGCCCAGGTATCCGAGATCCGGATCCGGCCGGATAGCGTAAAAACTTTTGGATATCCGGGTTACCCGGATATCCGGAATCCGGATGAGCGGCACTGGTTGTATATCGTTTACAAATAATGTTTTACAAATTTATAAATCATTAAATAATGTGTATGAAATCGGCAATTGTGAAAACGTTAATCTTCTGTTTCAAAAGTGAAACTTATAATTACGTTTGTTAAAAAAACGATAATATATGTTTAATCGTTATAATTGTATATTATTGTGAATAAGCTTCATTTATCGTTTCTTCTTGTAATAAAATCTGAAAATATTGTTTATAATGATGATATAAATATAACTACGTTCGTAATGTGTTGTAAAACATTAGTAAGTATTACTAAAATTTTACTAAACCTAACCCTACTCTCACACAGAACCCTCCCTGTACCTATCCCTAACCCCTAGACTCCCCTGGTGGTGCCTAACCCTAAGACCCCCCTGGTGGTGCCTAACCCTAAAACCTCCTGGTGGTGCCTAACCCTAACCACACCCCTGGTGGTACCTAACCCTAACCACCCCCCTGGTGGTGTACATTGTACTGTAACTATACCTAACCCTACTCTCACACAGATCCCTCCCTGTACCTAACCCTAACCCTTAGACCCCCCTGGTGGTGCCTAATCCTAAGACCCCCCTGGTGGTGTCTAACCCTAACCACCCCCCTGGTGGTGCCTAACCCTAACCACCCCCCTGGTGGTGCCTAACCCTAACAACCCCCCTGGTGGTGCCTAACCCTAACCACCCCCCTGGTGGTGTACATTGTACTGTAACTATACCTAACCCTACTCTCACACGGAACCCTCCCTGTACCTATCCCTAACCCCCAGACCCCCCTGGTGGTGCCTAACCCTAACCACCCTTCTGGTGGTGCCTAACCCTAACCACCCCCCTGGTGGTGCCTAGCCCTAAGACCCCCTGGTGGTGCCTAACCCTAAGACCCCCCTGGTGGTGCCTAACCCTAAACACCCCCCTGGTGGTGCCTAACCCTAACCACCCCCTGGTGGTGCCTAACCCTAACCACCCCCTTGGTGGTGCCTAACCCTAAGACCCCCCTGGTGGTGCCTAACCCTAACCACCCCCTTACTGATCGCTTTATTATGTGGATAATAATGTTTTACAAATAGTGACTGTAAAAAATATATTGCAATTTACATTACGTACTAATCACTTTATTTTGTGAATAATAATGTTTTACAAACATTAAGGAATAAAAATCGCTTTATTTTGTGAATAATAATGTTTTACAAACAGTAAGGGATAACATTTCAAATAATGTTTTAGTTACATACGATAAATATGTTTAGTATTTTTATAAACGTTATTCGACACGGGCGCATTTTCTAAACTTAAATCATCACAAGCACAGTTATAAAACATTAAAAATCTCCGGGCGCCGTTTGTAACGTTAATAATCTCTGGCGCCCTTTTTTCCTGTTCGGCGCCCATTAAACGATATTTATTATGGGAGTGAATGGCGGCGCCCTTTTTGTGGTGTCTGGGCAGCTGACAAGTCTTATCAGATTCGATAAGAGAGGGATTTGTCTCTTGGTCGAATCTGCCCATCATCGCTAGATGTATGGCTGCCTTCATACTCCATGATTACTCACTGTTGACAGCGATAGATTGCAATGTTGCACAATCACCTTTCTTTGCTGTAAAGTTTGGTATTTAAAAGCTGAAATGCCAGCAAACTTTTGGGCAATCTACCACTCTAATCAGTTTCACAATCATTGATTGGTTGGTCAAACACCTAAACCACATACGCACTTGATTGATGGGCCTTCCAACCAATCCCTTGCAACAAGCAAGTTCCTGCAGCCATTGATTGGTTGTCTGTCTTATCCTAACATTTGTATAGCGCTTTTCTCCTGTTGGACCAAAGCACTCAAGAGCTGCAGCCACAATGGCGTGCTCAAGAGGACACCCTGCAGTGTTAGGGAGTCTTGCCTAAGGACTCCTTACAGAATAGGTACTGACCTTAGACAGTTAAACTCTGATCTCCCATGTCAAAGGCGGTGCCCTTAACCAGTACACTATCTAGACACCGGAGAACTTTATAAGGGAGGAAGGTGGCCAGTAGACATTGAGGATGACCTGCGACTAGGTCCCAGTGTACAATTTAGGCCCGCAACTAGGTCCCACTATACAATTGCGGCCCGTGACTAGGTCCCAGTGTACAATTGCGGCCCGCGACTAGGTCCCAGTGTACAATTGCGGCCCACGACTAGGTCCCTGTGTACAATTGTGGCCCGCGACTAGGTCCCAGTGTACAATTGTGGCCCGCGACTAGGTCCCAGTGTACAATTTAGGCCCGCGACTAGGTCCCAGTGTACAATTGCGGCCCACAACTAGGTCCCAGTGTACAATTGTGGCCCGCGACTAGGTCCCTGTGTACAATTGTGGCCCGCGACTAGGTCCCAGTGTACAATTGCGGCCCACGACTAGGTTCCAGTTAACAATTTCGTCCCACTTTGTATTTGAGTTTGACACCCCTGATTCAAAGGATGGAAATAAAGTTTAGAGTCAATTAAACACATTTTTGAGTAGAAGAATACACATATTTACATAGATCTGTACATCAGTCCTGAAAGAGGGACAAATTAGGAAGAAAGAGGGAAAAAGGGACATGGCTCCCAAAGAGGGACAGTTGGGAGCTATGGCTGCAGCCACTAAGGGCGTGTTCAGTAGGCCACACTGCAGATTTAGGCAGTCTCCTGCTGAATAGCTACTAGCCCCAGCCAGGATTCAAATGCTGGTCTTCCATGTCAAAGGTGGCGTCCTTAACCAGTACGCTTTCTAGCCCCCTCTGGCTGGAAAATAAATGTAAAGTTTAGTAACATACTTGTGATGTTCGAAGATGACCTGGAAAGAATTTTTCAGAAAAGTGAAGTTTCAGTCATCAACTATTAAAAGTGTCTTCTGTAGAGAACCCTCCCTACACAAGTATGGTTCGACATACGTAGAATAGCAGTATGGTGCTCTATGTTCATGGTTGAAGTAGCAACCACCACCCAAGCAGTGAAATCAAAAATATTTACATTATATTGCTATTTGTCTCACTGTTAAAATAGATTTTATATATGGTCCGTCACCTTGGTGACACATCTCTGTTGTGCAACACAGAGCTTTGAAGCTACCAGCCTGCACTGGTTTGGAAGGACACAGTGGGTGTAATGCATCCGAGGACACATAACTTGGGCTCATTTTATATACGTTTTTATTGCAGAATATGTTAACAGCTAAAGCGGTAACAAGGAGCAATAGTGGTTGGTGATGATGACTTCTACCAGTCTGTTCTCCATGATAAACGTCAAAGAGAGTCTACTGTAGTATCTCCTTCATGAGGTCATGGCTTGCCCAAGCTCCTCAACATTCCACAAGGTTCTGGAACCTGAAATGAGCTACAATGTGTGGTTTCTAAGCGGGGTCAGTGATTGCGTCTCAAGTACATATGGGTCCTGTGCCATCCCAGCTCCCAATAAACAGAGGATCAGCAACAGCAATGTGATTATTACTGATATTCTGCTATTTTGGGTTTGAAGTGGTGGTTTTGTTTCTGCCATCGATTGCCTAACAACAACATTCCCCAATGCAGGGGTGTAACTACAGGAGAGCAGCCTCTGCAAACGAAGGGGAGTCCAGAGCTGTAAGTGGCCCCAACTAATACTTCACTCCCTCACATAAAGGGGTCCATCCTTAAGATCCGGCGTCGTTGTGGCTACATTCACGGCCGGCCATTGGCCTGTGCGACCGGAGCTATCGCTCAGGGCGCCGGGCCGCCGGCTTCCAGGGAGGCGCCGCGCTCCTGCCGCATGTTATTTTGTGCTGCGGCGGCTGCGGGCTTGGTCGATTACCTTTCACTCTGGCTCCGCCCCCTGGTGACGGCGCTGGGGTTGATGGGGGCGAAGACCAGCAACTGCTGCGGTGCTGCCTCTTGCAGTAAGTGTGAGACTCCGCCCAGCTCTCGGCCCCGTGATAGGATGTATGGAGCCAGGAGCGCTGCAGCGTACAGCTTGTGTGCCAGCCACCCTGCCCTGCCCTGCTGTGTGACTGTGTCCTCTCCTCTGTGAGAGACCACCTGGCCAACTTCTCCTCTCGTGCACCCCAGCATGCACTCTCTCGTGCACTGACCAGCAAAAGTAAGGCTCCCGTTGATCCCATCCCTAACCTAACTACACTATACTAGTATAAGGACAAGGTATATTATCTATCTTGTCTTACTATTCTATTTCTATGGTTGATACACGGGGGGGGGGGGGGGGGCCTGGTAGGGGGGAATTTGCTGCCTAACTAAGAAGGGAAGTAGTAGTAGCCTAAGCTTATATATACACTAAGGGGGATCTGCCTATATATATATATATATATATATATATATATATATATATATATATATACTTAAGGGGGGGTCTGCCTACAAGACTAGTAGCCTATAACACCAAGGGGGGGATCTGCATATAATAGGCAGATTCCCCCCTTAGTGTATATAGGCTACTAGTCTTGTAGGCATATCCCCCCCCCCCCCTTTAGTGTGTGTATATACAGTGGTGTGAAAAACTATTTGCCCCCTTCCTGATTTCTTATTCTTTTGCATGTTTGTCACACTTAAATGTTTCTGCTCATCAAAAACCGTTAACTATTAGTCAAAGATAACATAATTGAACACAAAATGCAGTTTTAAATGATGGTTTTTATTATTTAGTGAGAAAAAAAACTCAAAACCTACATGGCCCTGTGTGAAAAAGAAATTGCCCCCTGAACCTAATAACTGGTTGGGCCACCCTTAGCAGCAATAACTGCAATCAAGCGTTTGCGATAACTTGCAACGAGTCTTTTACAGCGCTCTGGAGGAATTTTGGCCCACTCATCTTTGCAGAATTGTTGTAATTCAGCTTTATTTGAGGGTTTTCTAGCATGAACCGTCTTTTTAAGGTCATGCCACAACATCTCAATAGCATTCAGGTCAGGACTTTGACTAGGCCACTCCAAAGTCTTCATTTTGTTTTTCTTCAGCCATTCAGAGGTGGATTTGCTGGTGTGTTTTGGGTCATTGTCCTGCTGCAGCACCCACGATCGCTTCAGCTTGAGTTGACTAACAGATGGCCGGACATTCTCCTTCAGGACTTTTTGGTAGACAGTAGAATTCATGGTTCCATCTATCACAGCAAGCCTTCCAGGTCCTGAAGCAGCAAAACAACCCCAGACCATCACGTTACCACCACCATATTTTACTGTTGGTATGATGTTCTTTTGCTGAAATGCTGTGTTACTTCTACGCCAGATGTAACGGGACACGCACCTTCCAAAAAGTTCAACTTTTGTCTTGCCGGTCCACAAGGTATTTTCCCAAAACTCTTGGCAATCAGTGAGATGTTTTTTAGCAAAATTGAGATGAGCCTTAATGTTCTTTTTGCTTAAAAGTTGTTTGTGCCTTGGATATCTGCCATGCAGGCCATTTTGCCCAGTCTCTTTCTTATGGTGGAGTCGTGAACACTGACCTTAATTGAGGCAAGTGAGGCCTGCAGTTCTTTAGATGTTGTCCTGGGGTCTTTTGTGGCCTCTCGGATGAGTTTTCTCTGCGCTCTTGGAGTAATTTTGGTTGGCCGGCCACTCCTGGGAAGGTTCATCACTGTTCCATGTTTGTGCCATTTGTGGATAATGGCTCTCACTGTGGTTCGCTGGAGTCCCAAAGCTTTAGAAATGGCTTTATGACCTTTACCAGACTGATAGATCTCAATTACACTACTTTTGTTCTCATTTGTTCCTGAATTTCTTTGGATCTTGGCATGATGTCTAGCTTTTGAGGTGCTTTTGGTCTACTTCTCTGTGTCAGATAGCTCCTATTTAAGTGATTTCTTGATTGAAACAGGTGTGGCAGTAATCAGGCCGGGGGGTGACTACAGAAATTGAACTCAGGTGTGATAAACCACAGTTAAGTTATTTTTTAACAAGGGGGGCAATCACTTTTTCACACAGGGCCATGTAGGTTTTGAGTTTTTTTTCTCACTAAATAATAAAAACCATCATTTAAAACTGCATTTTGTGTTCAATTATGTTATCTTTGACTAATAGTTAATGGTTTTTGATGAGCAGAAACATTTAAGTGTGACAAACATGCAAAAGAATAAGAAATCAGGAAGGGGGCAAATCGTTTTTCACACCACTGTATATTATATATATATATATAGTGGATGCGTCAGTAGTACGGCCATATATGGTGGATCATATACTACACAATTCTACCTTTGACATACTGCCCTGATTTAAGCCTATGTTACGGGTTAACTTAGGGTCATATATAAAATTGTTTTTTTCTTTTATTATAACTAGCAAAACCTTCTCAGGGCCATTTTAAACAAGCATACAAAACTATGCTATAAAAGAAAAAAGAACAGCCAATAAACATCACTTTGAAGGCTCTGTAGTAAGTTGTAGACAGTTTATTATGTGATTATCTCTTTGCACCACCTTCAGCCTTTCGGAGAACTGCTGGTGAGGGTTGGGCAGAGATAAGACAGTCCTCAGAAGTCCTCCGAAGGGCTCGAAAAACACAGGGAAGACTATAAACGCTCGTCCTTGTGGCCACAACTAGCAACAGACAGAACACAAATACTGAGTGTAAGTTGCCTTCATAATTCAGCTTTAAAGAGAAACTCTAGTGAAAAGGTTCAGGCAAATTGTCAGACGGGAAGAGGCTGGCTTGCTGCTCCCTCCTATCACCCTCCCATTCCCACCTCTTAAAGATGCTCTTCATCTTCAATATTCAAGCAGTGTAAGATCAATGCCACAGCACCCGCCAGTAGATATGTGATGGAAAATAATTAAACTTGTCAGTAAAAAATGATTCAGGCACCACTAAGGCCCCGTTCACATTAGTTGTTTTATCCGTATGGATTCGGTCATCTGGATCTGGGAAAACGGTCTGTTTTTACAGCCAGTGTGCTGTAAAACGACCGTTTTTCATAGCAGTAGGAGAACAGAGGCGCCAGCAGGATAAAAGTGGATAAAAACTTTAAAATTTGCTGGGAGGAAGTGGTGGACTTACCTCCATAAAGCAGACACGAAAGACTGTCTGAATAGTAGTCACATTTATTAATTAGTACCCCAAAACAGTGCAACGCGTTTCGCAGGCCCAGCCCGCTTCATCAGGCAATAAAAATGGGGACAAGACAGAATTTCAGCAATAGCAGGTGTAGCGCCTCAGACTACGCGTTGCACTGTTTTGGGGTACTAATTAATAAATGTGACTACTATTCAGACAGTCTTTCGTGTCTGCCTTATGGAGGTAAGTCCACCACTTCCTCCCAGCAAATTTTAAAGTTTTTATCCACTTTTATCCTGCTGGCGCCTCTGTTCTCCTACTGCTATACCGTGTCCACCCCTGGTGGAGGGGTGATCTACCCCTTTCGCATCTACAGAGAGCGACTTCTTATCCCTGAGTGAGGACAGGTCTAATCTCCTCACCTGCTTATACAGTGGTTGCCTGTGTGGTAACCCATGTTTGTGAGTATAATTTTCTCACGATAACCTTTACTTCATTTATGCTTAACATACTACACTATATTGGGCTCTCGGTTTCTCTACTCTTTATTGTTTTTCATAGGTTCCTATTGTGCTGAAAAACCTTCCGTTTCCATTCCGCTGGGCACAACGGTCTGCAAAATTAGGGCCTGTAGCATTTTTTTGTCTGTTCAGCGGAACGAACAACGGAACCATACGGCCAGATCCGCCGGCAAAAGTTAATGTGAACTGGGCCTGACCCTCGACGTAGACCTCAATGTAAATTCTGTACAAAAAAATGAAAATAAAATCATTAGTAAAGAACAGCCTTACTAAGTAAAAAACAGCCTTCCTAAGCTCCCCCTCAACCCTACCCCATTGGCCACCTCTGTGGCCATTAGAGCACCCCCAGACCAACTTGCAACTACAGTATTGAAAGTGTGGGCACATCTTTGATGATGTCATCCACTGCCCTCTGCACCAATGCAGAGGCTGAAGCGGGATACTTTGCAGGTGTCGAGCTCCCAGGATCCTCTCTGGCTCCCCACATGGAGGGGATGTAGACAGAGCAAATGCAGCCCTTTTTCTATTGCCGCATACTGCAGCACATTGTCCAATTGTCAGTGGTACAGGGGATTGTGGAGAGACCAATACATTTGTTACACTGCAGGTGGTTCGCCTGAACTATGGTGACCCCCTAAAAGCTACATTGATGATCTGAGGCATTCACTGGACTTTTCTGGGTCCTCTAGAAAAGAACTTATATCTTGAATTTTTTGTTGTTGTTGTTTTGCGGATTAAAGTACACCTAACCCGAGGCAAAGCTACCTAAGGTAAGTGCAGAGATAGATTCATGCTGAATCCACATGTATTGTGCATTGTCCGTTTCTTTCCTCATTACCCCACTGTCCCTGTAATCACTGCTTGAACAATGTGACTTTTGGTGCTTCAGACAGGAAGAGGCAGTCTTGCAGCAATATTCCCTCCTATCAGCCTCTCATCCTCTCCTCTTCCCCGCCCCCTTAAGAGGAAGGAATGGGAGGGTGATAGGAGGGAACATTGCAGCAAGACTGCCTCTTCCTGTCTGAAAATGTAACTTCAGCTAAAAGTAAGATTTTTCCAGAAGTGATTATGAGGTCCGGGGGGAATGATAACAGGAACGGACAATGCACAAAGGTATGTGGATCCAACATGAAACTAGCTCTGTGCTTACCTTATGTTGCTTTGACTTGGGTGAGGTATCCTTTAAGACAACTGGAATTTTACACTCATATTTCCAGGCTTTCAAACCGTTCCTATAAGCGAGTGTTTATTTTCCCTCATTCTGATGACTGGATCAGTGGCCTGGATGAAGGGGTCTGTGTGACTCCGAAACTTTGCGTTGCATGATCTGGATGGACTAAATACTGCTTTGAACTTTAAAATCAGTGATGTACTATGTTCAGCTTTTAAACAACTCTAAAAATAGGGAATCTAATCTAGTTCAAGCGAGGCCATTGCTGTTGGATATACTGTACCTGGAAAGATTACAGAAAGGATGGAGTGACAGACTACGAGTGTAAAATTCCATCTGTCAGTGGCTGATTAATGCAGTTGAGCCGTAAGCGCACTGTACATGTGGACCGCGGTGCCCCCACCCCAGGCTGAGCTGCTGATCGGATGGGATTGCACGAGGGCTGGCATGTGTCCAGGCTGTCGTCAGCCAGGCGTTGGGCACAGAGTTGGAAAACAAAACTTGGGACGGGACTGGCAGTGTGATCACATCCAGAAATACGACCTGCTCGTGCTGTAAGGGGGGCCTGGGCTGGAGGGCATACGGTTATGTAAGCGCTGAGTAGTGTGGTCACAGGAGCAGGCTTTCATCCTCCTAATTTCATCTTTGGGCTAATAATCTTCATACTTTACGTGTCATTGCTTCCGTGACACATTGATGTATATTTGGAGAGCAGCGTAGGCGTGTGTCCAGACACCGGCACGGATCTAAATACACCAGGTAATATTATGTAAGCAGGCTGTGTGTGTGTGTGTGTATATATATATAACCAATAGCCCCTGTCACTGTTTTCCTGTTGTGTCCTGTTGTGTGCTGCAGCCCCTCTATGTATATGTATATGTATATATATATATATATATATATATATATATATATATATATATATATATATATATATATATATATATATATATATATATATATATATATATATATATATACATATATACATACAGGGGCGCCTTTAGGCATAGGCAGTACAGGCCTGTGCCTGGAGTGCCATTGGTCCTGGGGGCGCTATGTTGCTGGATTAAGCACCGCCCCCTGAACTAATCCCCACCCCCTGACTAAGCCCCACCCCCTAGGGTGTTCTATTACTTGCTTCTGCTGAATCTGCTTAGCGTAAGTTGCAGGCAGCTGCCACTGTGTCCCTCTGTGCCTTGTGCTTCCCTTTTTTCCTCCTTTATGCCTCCCTCTGTCTCCTTGTGCCTCCTTTAGTCCCTTGTGCCATGTCTGATCCCCTATTTGTCCTTCTTTCTCCGTTTCTGCCTCCTGTCTCCCTTTATGCCTCCTTCTGTCTCCTTGTGCCTCCTTTAGTCCCTTGTGCCATGTCTGATCCCCTATTTGTCCTTCTTTCTCCGTTTCTGCCTCCTGTCTCCCTTTGTGCCTCCTTCTGTCTCCATGTGCCTCCTTCACTCCCCCTGTGCCACCTCTGCCTCATTCTGTCCCCCTGTGCCTGCTTCTGTCACCCTTTGTGCCTCATGAAAGTGAAGCCCTGCCTATATGTATTTTCTGGTGAAACGCTGCCCGAATAATGTGTATTTTTCTGGTGAAACGCTGCTGCAATACGTGTAATTTCTGGTGAAACGCTGATGCATTGCGATTTTTTTCTGGTGAACCGCTGCTGCATTACGATTATTTTCTGGTGAAACACTGCCGCATTACGATTATTTACATGGGGGGAGGGGGGCGCCACAGGTTTTTCTCGCCTGGAGTGACAAATTGGCTATATATATATATATACATATATCACTGTATGCCTGTGCTGTGGGCAGCACGGTGGCATAGTGGTTAGCTCTCTCGCCTTGCAGCGCTGGGTCCCTGGTTCTAATCCCAGCCAGGGCACTATCTGCAAAGAGTTTGTATGTTCTCTCAGTGTCTGTGTGGGTTTCCTCCGGGCACTCCGGTTTCCTCCCACATTCTAAAAACATACGGATAAGTTAATTGGCTCCCCCTAAAAAATTGGCCCTAGAGTACAGTACTTACACTACATAATATAGACATATGGCAATGGTAGGAATTAGATTGTGAGCTCCTTTGAGGGACAGTTAGTGACAAGATATATATATATACACTGTACAGCGCTGCGTAATATGTCGGCGCTATATAAATACTAAAAAATACTAAAAATAAAAAATAATATGCCCATTATAGTATCTTTCCTCTCCTCTGATTTTTAGCTTGGGCGGCAACATCTTTAGTACTGGCAGGTGATCATTTCAGAATACTCATTTACAGAGAGTTCTAAAGCCAGTAGAAAAGGTGTCTGGCCTTCCTGAATGCTCAGAAAGGGGAGGAGGGGGATTCAGCATAAGCAGTGTGAGGGGGATTCAGCATAAGCAGTGTGTCAGTCAGTCTGATGCTGAAGCCAGGCTATTTAACATGAAAGTGGTCATCCTGAATAACTAACTGCATTTTACTATATGACATTACAGTTCCTCTTTCATGCAGCAAAAAAAGTAGGACATTTTCAAAGAGACCTTGTAGTTTTTGAAAACAAAAAAAAAACGATTTTAAAAACGCAAAGGAAAATTACAACCGTTTTTCCTTTGCATTATTAAAATTGATTTTCTCAAAAACTACAAGGTCTTTTTGAAAAAAAAAAATTTCAGCTTTGTTCCCACCCTTCTCCTTAATATACTTAGCGATTTTGGTGGCAATGGCATGTGTGGTGGCTTTGCTGTTAACCCTTGCTGTAAACCTCTAAACTCAGCACGAAATCACAAGAAAATTACGCGAAATTACAAATGGATTACACAAAATCAGTTGAATGTTCAAATCGCAATGACGTATGGCCGTAATTACGATCATCACTATCCAACAACTTCACTATAAATTCCCATTGGGGTCGGGTTCACACTGGCGTTAAGTGGTTAACGGATCCATTAAAACTTATCTGATTACCAGTGGACACGATCCAGTAAGCAGTCCGGAAAAATTACTGCAGGAGGAAACGTGCGGTCCATTCAACGAATCGCGCAGAATGGATCCGTTCTAACAGACCAATGTTAACAGATCCATAGATTAAAGGACACCCGAAGTGACATGTGACATGATGAGATAGACATGTGTATGTTCAGTGCCTAGCACACAAATAACTATGCTGTGTTCCTTTTTTTCTTTCTCTGCCTGAAAGTGTTAAATATCAGGTATGTAAGTGGCTGACTCAGTCCTGACTCGGTCAGGAAGTGACTACAGTGCCCCTCACTGATCCGAAATGCCAACTATAAAACACTTTCCTAGCAGAAAATGGCTTCTGAGAGCAAGAAAGAGCTAAAAAGGGGAATTTCTTATCAGTGAGGGTCACACTGTAGTCACTTCCTGTCTGAGTCAGGACTGAGTCAGCCACTTACATACCTGATATTTAACTCTTTCAGGCAGAGAAAGAAAAAAAGTAGTTAGTGCTAGGCACTGTACATACACATGTCTATCTCATCATGTCACATGTCACTTCGGGTATCCTTTAACATTGGATCTGTTCGCATCCATTAGGATCCATTCTGTTAAGATCCGCGAACAGACTGCTTTTTTCTGCCAGTGTGAACCGGACACAGGGGTTATCAAATGAGGCAGTGAACCTCCAATGCTACCTATTGGAAATTATAGGCTTGTCTGAACAGGTGTGTTTTGAGAGTATGTTTGAAGGTTTCCAGGGGTGGAGCATGACGGTTAGGCTGGGGGAAAGCATTCCAAAGGTGAGGTGATGCTCGTGAGAAGTCCTGGGTGGTGGGAGTGAGAGAAGGTGACTATGCTAGAGGACAAGAGGCGACAACTTATGTAACTTTGTATGATAGGGTGAGAAGTTTAAACTGGACGCTTTGGGTGATTGGTAGCCGGTGGAGGGTTTGGCAGAGAGGGGCTGCATCAGAGGAGCAGGAGGAGAGGTGTATGAGGCTGGCAGCAGGATTCAGTAGAGACAGAAGTGCCAGTCTGGTTGTTGGTGGACCGCAGAGTAGGGTGTTACAATAGTCAAGACAGGATATGATTATATGGCTAGTCCAGAGTTACCCCTAGACAGCGAGCTTTAGGAGCTGAGGTTATGTTTTTTCACCCATTTGGGAGCACAGTTTAGCAGTTTAGTGTTTTAGACATTTGCCCAAACTCTGCCTATGTGCTTCAATTGTTAAATTTATATTAAATTCTGGATGATTTTCAGAAGATGTACTGCTCTTCAAAAGGGCAAAGCTGCTGCACTGGGTCCCTTCAGTCAAGCGTTAGATAAAGAAAAGGTGTATTGATGCATCTCTTGCCCAATACTTCATTTCATCATTCAATCAATGAGGAGATGATGACCTCCCATTGCCTTGGAACTGGCCGAGTGTTTACCAAGGGATGTGTATGAAGAAACCTTCATATGGTACCAGGATCTGACTGCCACCACTGCAAAGTCAATGTGTTAGGAGAAATCTCTGGAAGATTCCCATATGGATATATACAAATCACCTTGCATAGCTTTCAATATTTTTCCAGTTCAAGCAACAACAAAAATGTGGTTTAATATAACAATATTTTATATTAGTTATGCATTGTTTTTCTATTTTTTTTAGTTTTTATTAAATAGGAGAGTTTCTGCTGTATGAATTCAATGGCTTATGTCCTCCTCAATCTTTCTGTTTGCCTGTTCACACCCTCTCCAGCCCATCCTTGAACTCAGTCTGAAGCTTTGATAGGCTGCCAGTCACAAGGGAAGCTTGACTTTTCTCCCTTTCATGGTCAAGTGATGAAAGTGGGACTGTTTCAGGGGTGACTTGGCCATCCATAAGTTATTAAGAGGAAGATGATCAACTACCTTGACCCAGCATCCCCTCTCCAGAAGCCTGATGAGCTCCAGATGGAACCTCAGTGTTATGTCATAGGCTCCTCTCTGGAATTTTGCGTGGGGATCAGTCACACAACAGCTAATTCATTACTACATTAGCCTACATTAAGATATGACTAAAGTAAAGGGTTGCAGACCTTTGTTACCTAATTGCACACACTTGTAAAGAGAACCTGTGGCCACTGGCCAACCCCGGGTACGAAAACACATACTTACCGAAGAAGAGGGAAACCCCTGGATCCAGTAGAGGGTTCCCGTATCCTACTCGGCGCTGCTGCCACTCGCCCGGACCGTCCAGAAGATTGGGGCCATGTTCCTCTACATGCACAAGTGCAGGCTGCTGCGTGTGCACATTCTGCTGTGTGACGCACATTCTGGCACAAGTGGTCCGGCTTACTGCGCAGGCGTGGCCATACTCCCGCCGACACGCTATGACTGTGCTCATTCCTTAAGAGGAGCATGGCCCCGATCTTCAATCTGTCAAGTCCATGTCAGATTCTTTGGGTGGTCTACAAACTGCAACAGAGGTCCAGAGGACATCATTGGAAGCCTCTACATAGTCCAGAGAGGCTTCCCTCTTCTTCGGGAAGTATGTGTTTATTTGCCCAAGGTTCACCTTTGGTACACTTTAAATAATGCAGTCCAGGTTTGCTGGATCTGTCATGTTCTCCAGCTCAGAATATCCTCAGTAAATCCACCCACTGTATACATTATAGTACTACTGGGCACACTGACCGCTTCAAATCCCTCTTCCACTTTTTTTTTAGAGCTACACAAAACTAGACATCATCATGGAGAGCCAAATTCCAATGAACAAGTGTGAGGAGGAGTTGAAGAAGCCGGAGGAGAGTCCTGACCGCTGTTCCGGCGGCCTGGGAATATTCTGCACCGCCATCCATTACATCTCCGGGGAAATGAAGGAGTTTGGAGACTGGATGAAAGGTATAACAACTGGAATATGGTGGGATTGACGAGCATGTTTGTACAATTCGGTTTACTATAACAGTTCAGTGGCGTAACTAAAATACATGGGGCCCCCCTGCTAAACTATGATGCCCCCCACCATGTTCACACCCCTTCCCTTGCCAACCCTTGATGCCCTTCACGACCTTGGGGCCCATCTCACATGGGTCTCCACCTGGATTTAGCAAAATTGCTAATTTATTGTAGTACCATAACCACAAAACGTTTCAACCTCTGGGCCTTTCTCAAGTGCTTGAGGAAGGTCCATAGGCCCGTATGTTGTGTATTTTGTGGTTATGGTACTACAATAAATGTGCCATTTGGCTAAATGCAGGTGGAGACTCAGTCACTCTTTTCTTTGGACTGTTGCTGACTCACTCCTTTGGTGGATCCAGGTGTGGACTGGTTGACTTCCTGGTGAAACTATTTAGCAGTTTGAGCAGGAGGACCACTCTGTGTCTGTTGACAATCTCACAAGGGTCACAAAACAACTGTAGCCATCATGATCTTCACACCCATAACAAGTGTAGCCACAAAAACACCTGATCTGAAGTATAGTTCCCTGTATTAGAGGAAGGGATGGTTAGTAGTTAATCCCCTGCTCTCCTCTAGTTACACCCCTGCCAGTGGGTATGGTTCATGAAACAGCTGGTGACTTCTCACCCTCTGAGTAAGACCTCCAACACCTAGATGTAAATGTGCTGGCAACACTGTCATGTCCGCTTGTGCACAAATAAACATTGAAAGCCCGACTAACTTAAACAAGGTCCATTTTAACAACAATCAGGGTAATAAGTAAATATAAACAGTGTATAGAAGCAAAGAACTAGTACTGTTTCATGGGCCAAATGTGCTTGCCACTGCAGTACAGCTTGTTTCCTCTCCTCTCTGGATGCTGTCAGTGGGTGGGACCATTCAGGAGGGAACATGTAAGGCCTAGAATAGAAAGAACAGTAGATTTTAGACTACATTTGTAGTCTAAATTTGTCACCAAACTGCAGTAAGATTGCCGTGTCCAGGCATCACAGGGCAATTTTACCAGTACTTCCATCAGTGAAGCATGGTTTAGCGCCGTAGTTTCTACTGTAACTCAGGGATTTTAGTTAATGTAGTCGGGCTTCTGTGGTTCTTCCTGTTCTGGGCCTCGCAGCGTCAGGAAAAAATTCTCCAATGTCAGGAGGACATCCCATTCTTTTGAACTTTCAAGCAACCCTATTGGCTCTTTCATGCATGAGATGGCATACTGACCAGTAAGGAAGGGCAAGACATCAGCTCATGTCACACTTTGCATCATTACTGGAACCGCTGAAAGTCTACATGTGCTATTTTATGGAGAGATTATGTAGCTTATCGGCATATGTTTGCTTTATATTTAGCAAATTTGTTACAGGGAGCCAAAGTTCCTCACCAGTAGGAATGGTCAAATAATTCCAAGTTGATGCAGAACTACGCAAATTCTTTATGCAAATGTATGCTAGAAAAAGAATCCTGCCTAAGTGGAATTTGATTGGTCCATTTTCAAGCTGTGTGAATTTGCACACAAAAATGTGCCCAGTTGTGCACCAGCTTAGAATTATTTGCATCTCAATGACCATCCCCACTCACTAGACAAGACCTATTTAATGGCTTTTCTCCTGGAGGACTCAAAGCACTTCAGAGCTGGAGCAACTTAGGGCGTGCCGCACAGGCCTTAACTATGGGCTCTTTCCCAATTTACATAGTGGCTTGAGCTGGGATTTGAACCCTGGTGAAAGGCTCGAATTCGACATCAAAGGCAACACCCTTAACCAGTACACTATCCAACTGACCCTGACTGCTGACTGCTGACACTTTTAACTTGCAGTGTATGGCTTTCATTGTATTCTACTAGACTCCAACACAATAATTCTTTAACATCTCACACTCTGGTGTTTCAGATAAACCCATCGTCTTCCAGTTCATAGACTGGGTGCTGCGAGGAACGTCCCAGGTCATGTTTGTCAACAATCCTCTGAGCGGATTAATGATCATCATTGGACTCTTCCTGCAGAACCCTTGGTGGGCCATCGTGGGGTGTCTGGGAACTGCAGTTTCTACTTTCACGGCTCTTCTTCTCAGTCAAGACAGGTAAACTGAGAGACCAAATAGATTATTATGAGCAAACCTCTATGGATTCACCAGCAGTCATGGGAATGTGCAATTAGAGCAGGGTGGAACCTTCTACAAGGTTCAGCATGAGTGTCTTGTCTAGTTGTGGTGGGACAGATAGGAATGTGAAAAGCCTGAGAAGGATCTCACCCATCTGTTGGAGAGGTACTTTCTGTAAGTAGAGGCTTTCCAAAATAATAACCTTACCAGTCACAAACAGAATGTACATGTTAGCTTTGCCAACAAATGAGTAGGGTCCATGAACATGATCAAAGCCAAAGCAGCCATAGTGATTGCTGTGGGACTAGGACAGAAAGAGATGCTCATCCTTGACCACGGATGTCAAATTTCAGTCCTCAAGGGCTGAGGTGAGGTCCTCACACATTTTTGTCAGAGCTCAAATTAATTGATAAGACTAAATCAGGAAAGGCGTGGTTCATCAAGTAGAACCCATTTCTCCATTTCTCTTTCCCTCCTAAACATGGGCATGGTTTTGACCCTCAAGGACTGGACGCCTGTGTCCTAAATGAAGGTGGTGTCAGTGGCAGTGCTGGGGGATTGCCGTGGAGGAGCAGTAGATTGGACATCGGAGCTGAAGAGATGGAAATTGTAAAAGACATTATACTGGAGAATATGCTCGTGATTTCGCTACATGTAGAATAAAGGCCAATTACAATTTAATTTTTATGATTTTCTGATATATTTGTTTCTGATATTTTACAACGATCTAATATTTTCTATTAAAATTATGAGGGTAGTCCTTCCGGTAAAAGATTTATATCATTTTGCTTCTCTCCCCGGACAGGTCGGCGATAGCAGCTGGACTTTATGGCTACAATGGAACATTAGTGGGATTGCTGATGGCGGTTTTCACAGACAAGGAACCCTGGTATTGGTGGCTGCTTCTCCCGGCGATTGTCATGGCTATGTCCTGGTACGTCATTTCCGGCTAACCATAATACAATGCAGGGGCATAAATAGAGGGGAGCAGCAACTGCGATCGCAGGGGGGGAGGGGGCCGAGGCTGTGGGGGGGCCCAACTTCTAACCTTCCCCTCCTCCAATACAGAGGACTGTACTTCAGATCTGGTGTTTTTATGGCTAAACTTGTTATGGGTGTGAAGATCACAATGCCCACACTTGTTTTGTGACCCTTGTGAGATGGAACCAAGGCCGTGAGGGCACTAAGGGGAGACAAGGGAAGGGGTATGACCATTGTGGGGCGCCATCAAAGTTTGGCAGGCGGGGTAACTTAGCATCACTGTTGCGTTGAGATAATATATTTCAGGATGCACACGGCAACATGTATGGTGTGAAAGCAGCCTTAGTTATGATGGGCTACAAAGAATTTGGGGCCCCTTACATTTGAGTACTATGTTGACCATAAACTTCTTGTGACCTTCACAATCCCTGACTTGTAAGGTTCTTAAAAAGGTGAGGGCTTCCCTCCTGGGCACCTGAGCAGTTTAACCCCAGTAAGCACTAGCCTTGCTGCCCACCAATTCTGCCACCCCTTCTGTATAACAATGAGCCCCCTCGTTGGTGCTATAGTGCTAATGAGTATCACTAAGCGTGTTTCATATAGTGGTAATCATTATGGACTAGTGAACACAGACCTTGAGTTCAGTCTGTTTCCAGTTTATGTTCAGTAGACCCAGCTACACTAGTGAATGGGAAACTGGACAAAAGATAAAGAGCCAAGTACACTAGTCCAAATGTAGTTACTGCTTTTTCCACTGCAGTCAAAGGCATATTAAACTGACATGAAACTGAGCAGACAGTGGTTGATGCATAGTAAGGACTACTATTATTTAAAGGGCATATAGTGGCAATCATCAACATTGTAACAGCAGCTATCAGAGGCGAACTCTTCACCTCATGCTTCACAGGCAGAGGCATTACCTCTGGGCTCCTCAGCTATTTTAACCTCTGTAATGCCTGTCCTTATGCCACTAATCTGTGGCCCCTTGTGTTTCCTGTATCACCCACCCCCTCTGTTGTCCCGCTTCCTCTATGCAAATAGCTAGTTACATGGCATATGGTTTGTGATGTGGCAGGAAGTGATTGGAGGAATGCCTTGCCTACCATGCCTATTGATAAACCTAGTCCTGTATGAGGATCACAGATATGTGTGTTTGTTGGCATTATCTTGGTCAGAGGAATGTCAGGGGTGGGTCTTGGGGGTCTCACGTTGAATATGCTTGTTTTTTTATACATGTTTCATGGCTTCTCTTGCAGTCCGATCCTCACCAGCGCATTGGCCTCCATCTTCAGTAAATGGGATCTGCCGGTGTTCACGCTGCCGTTCAATATCGCCGTGTGCCTTCACCTCGCTGCTACCGGCCCCTACAACATCTTCTTCCCCACAGTGAACATACAGCCGGTAGACGCCGTCCCCAACATCACCTGGTCCGACGTTTACATCCCAAATGTAAGTTTACCGCAAGGCGTGCGATCATTATTCCTAAAAGTAATGATCAATGAGAGGACAACTACTGCGACAAACTGTAACATTTAAAATACATATATACATAAATGTACATTTCTCAAAGATTAAAATGCACTATAAATTACTTATTTCCTACGTCACTATCATGTACAGTAGGGATTGATAATATGACAGATTTGTAATGTTTTGGACTTGTCCATCTTCTCATGGGAGATTTTCAGCTATTCCTCTATTTACAAAAACAGTTACTGAACTGCGTGTTGCTCAGGGAAGGCGGCTAACATCTTTGTATGGATCCTTTCCTGGGATTGCTTTTGTAAAGAATAAAGGAATACTGAGAACCCCCTTTTCCCCCATGAACAGGTGGACTAGATCAAAGTCTGTCAGGTTTTTACATACTACAGCACATAGGAAAAGGGTCATTTATACAGCACGACATGGATGAGGGCTGGAAGCCTAAGAAAGGCCTTCATGATAGGGCTGGCGGGGCTGGGTAGAAAGGGGTTAAGTTGTGGAAAGCTAGCTGTGGTAAGCTGGGCAGTGATTGGTTAGGGGATGACAGGCACAGACGGTATTTAACAAAGAACTCCAGCGAACATTTTACTGTTGGCAGGTGATGTAGCTGCTGCATGGTTTTTGGCAGTTGGAAACAGCTGTAAACAGCTATTTCCCACAATGCAGCAAGGTTTCCAGACAGGAAACTGCCAGGAGTACCACGGTCCTCAGAGTTTCTTGTGGGAGGGGTTTCACCACAATATCAGCCATACAGCGCCCCCTGATGGTCTGTTTGTGAAAAGGAATAGATTTCTCATGTAAAAGGGGGTATCAGCTACTGATTGGTTCAATTCTTGGTTGGAGTTTCTCTTTAAAGGTCAGAGGGAGGGGTTTTGCAGGAACGCGGTCAGCGTAGCATCAGAAGTAAAACCCCGCCCCCACCTTATTGCGCTAGTCTTGTCTTAATTTTCACTGGGGTTTAGTGGTTAGCTTGCTGGTGTGGGTATCATGGGAGCTGTCATTGCAGCCAGGGCTGGTCCTAGATTTTTTGCTGCCTGAGGCAGACTTGTGAGGATGCGCCCCCCCCTTCCCGATATGGAATGATTGCACAGCATCCAACAATTTACTCTGATTCATTTATTTCAAATGAGATGCTGCTGCTCTCCTGCCTCCCCCCTCCTCACTCACTGTCAGACTCGTCACACAGCACAACAAGCTGCCTTTCCCCAATGATGCTTTCCTGCCCCCCCCCCTCCTCACTCACTGTCAGACTCCTCACACAGCACAACAAGCTGCCTTTCCCCAATGATGCTTTCCTGCCTCCCCCCTCCTCACTCACTGTCAGACTCCTCACACAGCACAACAAGCTGCCTTTCCCCAATGATGCTCTCTTGCCTCCCCCCTCCTCACTCACTGTCAGACTCCTCACACAGCACAACAAGCTGCCTTTCCCCAATGATGCTCTCCTGCCTCCCCCCTCCTCACTCACTGTCAGACTCCTCACACAGCACAACAAGCTGCCTTTCCCCAATGATGCTCTCCTGCCTCCCCCCTCCTCACTCACTGTCAGACTCGTCACACAGCACAACAAGCTGCTTTTACCCAATGATACTCTCCTGCCTTCCCCTCCTCACTCACTGTCAGACTCCTCACACAGCATAACAAGCTGCTTTTTCCCCAATGATACTCCCCTGCCTTCCCCTCCTCACTCACTATCAGACTCCTCACACAGCACAACAAGCTGTTTTTTACCCAATGATGACCTCTTCACCTCGCTCACAGTACAAAAATGCTTCCTCTGTAATCTCTACGCCTGATGCAAGTGTTTCACCTTGCTTCATGACAGAACCGGCCCTGATTGCAGCCTGTCGGTGTAAGGTCTCTGATGGTCAGGTGTGGTAAGGTTTGGTGAGGGTTTTGCCTCAGTGCAAACACCTCCGGCTAATGTGTTGGTCCGCAGTTGCAGAATGTGTGGGGGGGGGGGGCATGCCGTCGTCCCTGCTCCGGTGACCATGGCTAGGGGCCAGCTATTGGCTGCATGCCAAACAATGATGTTGGCGTGGGCCTCTAATGCCCCTTATTATGTATTTTACTCTGGAAGAAGACAAGACACAGAACATTTATATCACGCTTTTCTCCAGGTGGGCTCGAAGCACCCAAATGTACATTTCATATGTACAGTATGTATTTTACATGTTACAATTTCTAATCTTGGCTTTCTCCAGGGCGTGTACCACGACCACAGGTCAATTCTGGTTTTATTCGAGTACCATTAAATGAGGTTTTTAATCCTAAACTGGCTTTCTTTTTATTCAAATTATGTGAACCATTATGCAAGGGTTGGAACAGATGGACTCTTGTGTATAACGTCCCCCTGTGACCTGTCTTGCAGTTACTGAAAGCTGTGCCGGTTGGCGTGGGACAGGTGTACGGATGTGACAACCCGTGGACCGGTGGCATTTTCCTGGTGGCTCTGTTCCTATCCTCCCCGATCATCTCCATGCACGCTGCCATAGGATCGGCACTTGGAATGATTGCAGGTAACGCTCAATGGCTTTTACGATAACTTTTTCTAAAATGAGATCACCAATATGAAAGGATGATGAGTGTAGTGATAAGACGTGGTTCCTCTTTGTAAATATTCATGACAATCAAACAATTGAGCAATATCTATTTCAAGTTTTGTGTACTGGAGGGTGGAGACTGTTGACCTGCGACCAGTGGTGGGCATGGAAATGGACTCTAGGTGTTGATGTTCACCAGAGCAATCAGCAAGGGACCAATCGTTGCTACTCCTATTTCTGCCAACAGTGACCGCCAGGTGGGGGATTTCTAAAATTGTCCCAACACAGATAGGGAGAACTGGCAACATAGTAATGTAGAGATGTCCAGATGTGCTCCATACCACAGGTAGTGATGGTCATGTCTAGGAGAACTCCTGGAGAAGCACATGACCAGTTTGGTCAGGTGATTAGATATAGAAGTCTCTGATTTACTAGTCATGCGCTCAGGGCAGCCATCAGGGGGGGACAACTGGCACTGCAGTGAGGGGCCCAGGGCTTCTGGGGGCCCTGAGCCCCCCCCCCCCCCCCCCCCAAAAAAAAAATTTGATGGAAGGGCGCATATGCTGGCACCGCGTTCCAGCACTGAGACAAGAGTGACATCAGCGCTTGGGAGCAGATGAGTGAGCCCACTAGAGCGGACTTTCTATACTGGGACACCACCTATATCTGGCTACAGGCTACCTATATAATTTCGGATGGCAGCCCTGCATGCGCTGATGCAGGATGTGATCACAGCAAATCAGAGCTTTGCAACAGCTGATCAAACAAATCACATGCTTCTCAATGACTTCTCCTAGACATGACCATCAATAATCACATATAGAGGTCAAGGCTGGTTGATAGCAGGCTTTGTCAAGGTCACAGACTAAGGTCAAGGTTAGCGGAGAGCAAGCTTAGTCAAGGTCATAGGTTGAGATCAGGATTGATGGATAGCAGGATTAGTTGAGGTCATGGGCTGAGGTCACTGCCGGCAGGTTAAAGGTCACAACAGGAACATGGTCAAACAAGCCAGATCAGTAACATGAGCAGCATATAAAGAGTAGTCAGGCCGGCTGGGTTGCAGCAGGTACACTGACGGTCAGAAACAGACTAGAACTAGAGCAAAGCCACCAAGGTGACAGAATGAGTGTTGTCAAAAAGGGACTTTTACGGGAAAGTGATTGGACCACCACTGCCACGTTTACGCCTCTGCTCGAAGTGTAATTAAACCTGACACAGCATCACACAGTAGTGCGCATGCCTCCAGCCATGAGCATAAAGTCATGAACTAAGGTGACGTTCATATTGTTTCTTTCACCTCTTAAAAAAGGGGACATTCTCATAGGCTGATCATGTAGGAGCAGCCCATTAGCCTCTACAGTAGGGGGCGTGTCCTAGACCTATACAGCACTGCTCTGATACATGGAGATGACTTAGCAGGATTCTACCACTCCTTCTGCTAGATGGATATTCCAATAGATATTTTTCCAGTTATGTTTATATCATGAATAGGTAGTTAGTGGAGGTTTGTATGGTTTGCTTATTGATCTGCTTTGTCTACTAACTACAGCCTCACAGTTATTGTTCCCTCCCTGATCCTTGTTTTGCAGGGTTAAGCCTCGCTACACCATTTGAGAAAATCTACTTTGGACTTTGGGGCTATAATTCGGTCCTGGCCTGTATCGCGGTGGGGGGAATGTTCTACGCGCTCACCTGGCAGACCCACTTACTGGCTATTGCTTGTGGTGAGTACAATGTGAACATGAGTATTACAAAGTTAAAGTGAAACTCTGCTATTGTTTAGAAACTGAATATATCTTTGTGCTGCATTTTGGTTTAGCTGTCTGTGGCGCCTCATTCTAACAGATGGAGCACTCGTGGTCAGTACCAGATCCTGAGCCAACCAGGTTGATTCATTAACGTTTAACGCGCCAAGCAGCGCAGGTTAAAGCAGCAACCACACGCTACTGTCAGTGTAGCGTGAAGGAGAGCCGGGACAAGGTCCTCCAGCACCCAAGGCTGAGACACCAGAGTGCGCCCCTCCATCCCTCCCACCCAGCCGTCACACAATGATTGCTATTAGACTAAGAGGTGCCCCAGGGCCCTCCTCAACACTTTAATCTCTAGTTATCTGGCTTGCAGTCACCGCCATGTATCCCCTTTTCTTATTTCTCTTTGCTTCAAACACAATTGGGGAATGATAGCTGAGTGAGTTGTGTGCCCCCTCCTACACTGCGCCCTGAGGCTGGAGCCTCTCTCGCCTCTTACTCAGCCCGCCCTGCGCCCCCTCCTACACTGCGCCCTGAGGCTGGAGCCTCTATGTCCTCTGCCCTACGCCCCCTCCTACACTGCACCCTGAGGCTGGAGCCTCTCTCTCCTCTGCCCTGCACCCCCTCCTACACTGCGCCCTGAGGCTGAAGCCTCTCTCTCCTCTGCCTCGGCCCAGCCCTGGTAGCGTGTGCTCTTAAGCTACGCATGCTCCTTTGAGGTGTCATGCGATGGCATGTAGCGCAACCACGATACTTTACAGTAGTAGTATTGCATAGTATTGTATTAGCGGCCCGCACTGGTAAAGGGGCTGGTGACCCCCTTGACACCTACTAGGCCCCAGACACCTGCCTAGGTGCCTGGTGGATGATCCCGCTCTGCCCTGTACAATTCACTCTGATTTTTACACTTGGTCCTTTTCGCTGCTTTCGACACATCGTCTTCTGGGAACTAACTATTTGCTTGTTGCATTACATATCCCACTCCCTGACAGGTGCCATAGTAATGAGATCATCAGTGTTATTAAGTCCCCCTGTCACTCAGTGGGTGTAACGCTGCAGCCGGTCAGTGTGTGTTACGTACGTTGTGCACACTGGTATGCAGTCTGTCTGAGCCGCTTGTACTGATCCAACACATTCTTCACATTCATATACTGTGCACTGCTCGGGCTTTCTGCTAATTGTCAGAAAAATGACATCAAACACATTCTGTGTCCACTTTCATGTTTAGTAATTGCTCTCTTGTCAGTGAGTGAAGTACAGTGACAGCATACCTCAAAATACAATAGCAAAATGTTCCTGAAAAGCTGACAACTGCCCTGCAGACACTATCAACCATGGTATGACAGGCATTTTTAAAGTGTTGCTGAACTTGAACTTGACTGTAAGCGCATAAAGAGGACCTGTACGTTGTGTTGCCGCCATTTAACCACTTGAGGACCGCAGTGTTAACCCCCCTAAAGACCAAGGCCATTTTTTGTGAAATTGGCCACTGCAGGTTTAAAGGGAACCTAAACTGATCAGGATATGGATTTTTTCTTTTAAAATAATACCAGTTGCCTGACTCTCCTGCTGATCCTGTGTCTCTAATGCTATGTACACACATGCGACAATGATCGTTCGTTGAGAACGACGAACGAACTGTTAATTGATGAAAGAACGACCTAAGTAAAGTTAGTTTTAAAAGGTGTGTAACGATCTGATCGTTAGAACGAACGTTACATCATGTAAAGCAACTATTGCGCTTGCGCATAAAAATGAGAAGTTTCATGGAGAAATAGCGAAATGCGCATGTCACGCCTAGTACGAACGACCGTTTCCAACGATGTACTACTTTTGCAAACGATCGTCGTTGGTAAGAATCCGCCAAGCTAGATCGTTCGTTTTTAACGATCTAGCTCGTCCGTCGTTAGACTTAATGATCATTGGTTGCTTTTTTTTTAAACGATCGTCGTTTGAAACGATCGGGAACGATCGTTTCAAACGACTATAGTCGCATGTGTGTACGCACCTTTATACTTTCAGTCACAGTCCCTGAACAAGCATGCATATCAGGTGCTCTGACTGAAGTCAGACTGGATTAGCTGCATGCTTGTTTCAGGTGTGTGATTCAGCCACTACTGCAGCCAAAGTGATCAGCAGGGCTACCAAGCAACTGGTATTGTTTAAAAGGAAAAATCCATATCCCTTTCAGTTTAGGTTCCCTTTAAGGCCTCACTGCAGGGCTGCACACACAACACAGCAAACAAGTGATTCCCCCATCCCCCTTTTTTCCCCACCAACAGAGCTTTCTGTTGGTGGGGGTCTTACCCCAGTCTCTCCCCCCCCCCCCCCCCCCATGTTTGTATATTGATTTTATTATTTTCATAATAAATTTTACTATTTATTTGTGGGGGTTTTTTGTTGTTTTTTTTATATCCCTGTCCTCCCTTCCCTCGCCAGCCAATCACTGTGATCGGCTGTCATAGGCTGGGAGGCTGAAGGCGGAGCTCCACCAAGCGGAGATGCGCACACATCAGCACATGCGATCTCATGCAAAATAGTGCAGGACCTTACGCCAATCAGCATTAGGTGGTCCTGGGCTGCCGCCAGTCGGCTAATAGTTAAACTGTCTCGCTTGTGATTTCAGTATGGGGGCCGCACATTCGTTTTCAATGTGAATTTGTGAAAACGCACGATTTTTATGCACATTTTGAATGCAAATTTTCATATCTTATTTTTAGAGGACAACTGTAACGAGAGTGATATGGAAGCTGCCATACAGTATTTATTTCCTTTTAAACAATACCAGTTACCTGGCTGTCCTGCTGATCCTCTGCCTCTAATACTTTTACCCATAGCCCCTGAACAAGCATGCAGCAGATCAGGTATTTCTGACATTATTGTCAGATCTGACAAGATTAGCTGCATGCTTGTTTCTGGAGTGATTTAGACACTACTGCAGCCAAATAGATCAGCAGGACAGCCAGGGAACTGGTATTGTTTAAAAGGAAATAAATATGGCAGCCTCCATATTCCTCTCATTACAGTTGTGCTTTAATCTCCATAGCAACATGACATCACTGTGACTACACAGGAAACAGGAAGAAGCATGATAGGAAAACAGATGCACATTGCATTTGCATACGGGATGATTGACTTCCATTATATGCGGATTACAAAAACCGCATTCAATGGAAACTACTCCATTGAAACTGCATTAGTGTCAGTACTACTACTAATGTGAATTTTTGCAATGCAAATTTTCCGTCAGTGGAAACAACCCTATTAGTGAGCACTTATAGGTCTACAGATATATGCCTGAAAAACAATCTCTTTCTCCTCTCCTGCACCCCATTTGTCCCCTGTGATCAATGGAATTCTCTGTCCTCCATTCTGAAAATGGCCAATACCCCCTAACAGCTTCCTGGTCAGCACACTGTTAAACTGTTATATCGCCCACTTGAGCCATAGGGAAACATGGACATTACCTTGCACATTCAGTTGTAACTGACAGCAGCTGATATATAACTGACAGCAACTGGTATATTTCAGTGCTAACAAAATCTTGTCAGAACTGGAAGGGATCACTGTAAGAAGAATATGGTGAGCTTCTGAGAGGAACTGACAGTGAGGTTAGTATGGAATATTCATTTACAGCTACGTCATGTGTTTATTTTAAATAATTTTACTCACTTCAGGTTCCCTTTAAAGCATTTTTATGCGTTGTGTTTTAGGGCCCTTTTCCACTAGCAATCGCAATCACAAATCACAAATGCCAGTGATTGCGATTGCGATTTTTCATTAATTCTGTTATGCGATTGCGATTTGCGATTTTCAATTGCATTGCATTATCATTGTAAAAATCGCTCCAGCAAGCGATTGCGATTTGCGATTAGCGATTTCCAAATCGAATCACTGTAGTGGAAAATACTTCTCATGATTTCTATGATAAAGTAACAACCCTAGCGATTTAAAAATCACTAGCGATTTGCGATTTTGCGATTCAGCAATCACAATCGCTGTAGTGGAAAAGGGCCCTTAATGCTTTTTTTTTTCCTCCATAGCAGTGCACTGGGAAAAAAGATATGTGTACTGTATGTACAGTGCCTAGCACACAAATAACTATGCTGTGTTCTTTTTTTTCTTTCTCTGCCTGAAAGAGTTAAATTTCAGGTATGTAAGTGGCTGACTCAGTCCTGACTCAGACAGGAAGTGACTACAGTGTGACCCTCACTGATAAGAAATTCCCCATTTTATCTCTTTCTTGCTCTCAGAAGCCATTTTCTGCTAGGAAAGTGTTTTATAGTTGGAATTTCTTATCAGTGAGGGTCACACTGTAGTCACTTCCTGTCTGAGTCAGGACTGAGTCAGCCACTTACATACCTGATATTTAACACTTTCAGGCAGAGAAAGAAAAAAAGGAACACAGCATAGTTATGTGTGTGCTAGGCACCGTACATACACATGTCTATCTCATCATGTCACATGTCACTTCGGGTATCCTTTAAGCTGTCGTCAATTCTGGAAATCTCACCAATGATTTACAGACCATTCAACCTCTTTCCTTCTCTTTGTTTTGCAGCTCTATTCTGTGCCTACTTGGGAGCGGCATTGGCTAATATGATGGCTGTGGTAAGTACTTATTTTAATATTAATACTTGCTTTAGGGCTCAGCCACACTATAAGCCCTTTACTGAGCGCTTGTCATCGATTAGCTTCCTGATTGCTTTTTAAAAATCGCTCCCATTCACTTTCATTAAAATCGCGGTAAAATTCGATGCAATTTTTTTGCATACGTGATTGTGCAATCGTAGCGATTTGTACGTGATTTTTACCGTGATTTTAATGAAAGTGAATGGGTGGAATTTTTAAAACGCGTTCAGAAAGCGCTAATCAATCGCAAAGCGCTCAGAAAAGGGCTTATAGTGTGGCTGAGTCCTTCCTGTAGTTTATTCCTTTACAAAACATTTGCTGCTCGTAAATACTCATCATACAAGCATGGGCTGAAAGTAGCACTGAAGTGGGTGTGGTCTAATGTGGTCATTCAGGACTGTTAGGTTATAAAGAGGTGCGCCACCAGCTGGTGACTGTTGGGAAATGTAGAATCTAAGTCCCTTGTTACAAAGCATTGATAATCCACTGGCTCAAGCTTCACTGATTAATGCAAACAGGGCCAGATATACACTTTTTACCGCCCAAGGTCGCTGGTGATAGTGGCCTTGGGCGGTCAAAAGTGCACATTCGGCCCTCGGGGCCGTTTTGGGGGGCAGGAGGGGTCGCAGCATGAGGGGAGAGCATTGGCCATCTACATCAGCAGGGAGGGGGGGACACTCCCCCCCCCCTCCTCACCTTGGGCTCTCCCCTCAGCACTCCCCCTCCAGCATTAATAAATGGCAGCAGCGGCAGGCAGGAACTCAGGCATACCTCTGTCTAAGCGTCTCCACTGATGTCTAACCCTAACGGACCCCAACTGATGCCTAATCCTAACCGACCTCACCCCCAACCAATTCCTAGCCCTATCCGAACCCGGAGTAACATCGGCACATCAGGGCAGAGCTCCAACTAGTGCCAAAGAGACCTCCTTCGCGCTCAGCAGACAGACAGTGCTCTGTTTCGGCGGTTAGCAGTTTTGCCCCGCAGGCACACATCTCTCCTTAATCCTGTACTGTGCAACGTTTCATAACACTCGGGATATTTCCATTTCTCCAGGCCAGACGATTACCGTACTTTAAATAACTTCTTGTCATTCAAACAAATGAATTCATTATTCGGTAGGAGGCTAGCAGCAGTTTTAATAATAATTGCTATGATTAATATTACGCATTTTTATAGTATTGGCATTCACAAAGTGTACTAATGACATTACGCTATTCGCTGTGGCTTAGAGAAAGGTCACAATCTATTCTTCCACTGCCTAAAGCTGGCCACATATGATACAATAAAATGATTTATTTTTCGGCAATTGGATAAAAAAAGTTGTACAGAAAAATCGAAAGCTTATTTTTTTGCTTGTGTGTTGTATTCATTCGAGAAATCTGATCAAATTTCCCGTTTTCGTTTTTGTTTTTTTTCTTAAATACAAGTAGATCAGGACTGACACATTTTTCTGATCAATTTGTATGAAAATTGAATGGTGTAGGATAGATTGTCAATTTTTTGATTTCTTGATCTAAGCAATTTTTTTTCTACGTTTTCAATCAATTTTTTGTTCATAATGGGAGGGGGGGGGGGGGGGAATTGAGCAAACGTGTGTGGTATGGTATATTGACAAAACACACAGGAGATACTCACTTCCCAAACAGTTCTCTGCTGCTTGTATAGCCTGCAGGCTGCTTGTAAGCCAATCAAGAAGTGCACATACACATGACACCTAGTCTGCAGTGATTCATTCAAACAGAAGCTGAGCAAATTCAGCTAGTCGTTGGAGAGGGTTTCAGTTGCATATAGACAATGGCTATATGGCCAGCAGGGGGCACCAGCGTGCAGGATATACCCTCTCATCTGCCCCCCTCCTAACTAAACTGCATGGGAATCTACAGTAAAATTAAAAACAATAATGGTGCACAAGCCAGCCTGGGGCCCCAGGAACTCTCACTGCCCGGGGCCCCAGAACCAGCATGCAACACCATATGTGAGCGCAGCCAAGCCCTGGATCTGCCACACCCAGGAGCTTGTCCTGCAGGCTATACAAGCAGCAGAGAACTGTTTGGGAAGTGAGTATCTCCTGTGTGTTTGGTAAGTCTCAGAGCAGTTGGGGACAAGCTCCTGGGTGTGGCAGATCCAGGGCTTGGCTGCGCTCACATATGGTGTTGCATGCTGGTTCTGGGGCCCCGGGCAGTGAGTTCCTGGGGCCCCAGGCTGGCTTGTGCACCATTATTGTTTTTAATTTTGGTATGGTATATTGCTCAGATTTTTTCAAATGTTACAATCAGAAAAGTTGATTGCAATTCTTGAATTGAAAAGGACATAATGTGTTGTGACTTAAGCTGACCACACACGGAAAAAAATCAATTTTCCCGTATTTAGATAAAAATGATTGGTTGTTCAGAAAATTTGGAAGGTTTTTTTTTTTACTTCGACCAAAATATCATATGCAATTTACCATATTTTTCTGTATAAGTTGATCATTACTTAGGAGTGGAGGATATTTTTGATCATTTTGAAAATTGAATGGTGTAGGATAGATTGTCAATTTCTTGATTTATATATCCAAGCAATTTTGTCTGTTTTTTCAATCAATTTGATTGTTCAGTGATTGCCAAATGTAAGCACTTCTATGTAATATGAGAAATTACCTACACAATCTGATGGTAAATTGCCCAATCAAAGTTAAATGTACCAGGCTTTACTTAATCACCTGTAATAAAAAAAAAAAAAGAACTACGCCTCAGCAAGTCTACGAACAATTTAGATCTTTTTGGATTTCAGAAGTTTAGGCCCGTCTAAGTTTTTAAGTTTTGGTCTTAAAGCAAACTGAGCAGCACCAACAATTTTTTTAATTAACCTCCCCACAACGCTGGTTCTGAATGGAGTGTGCCTTGGGGGGGGGGTTAGCAGGATTACTTGCCCACTCCTCTAGATAAGTAATGCTGCTCACCACAAGTAAATTCAACGTCATTGTTAATATTTGCAGATTGTTGGTATTTCCTACTTGTTTTGGTGATCTGCATTACCTTGCGTGGTTTTATTTTAATAAGGAAAGGTTTGAGGGTGTAGCATGTTGCCAGGGGCAGAACTTAGGGTGCCAGAATGTCTGTGCCTATAGGCTCCTGAGGTGTAAATGGCCCCTGGTTGGATCCATCAAGCACATAAGAAGCATGTCTTAATTTGCCTGGTTTGTAATGAATCACTCTTTGATATCTTCTAGGTTGGGCTGCCATCTTGCACTTGGCCATTCTGCCTCTCGGCGCTGACTTTTCTCCTGATCACCACAAACAATCCAGCTATTTACAAACTGCCGCTGTCCAAAGTCACCTATCCAGAGGCCAACAGGATCTACTATCTGAACCTGCAGATGAACAAAGAGAAGAAGGAGAAGTGTAACGTCTGAGCACATTTCAAAGCTATACAATCCATCCTTCCTATGGACTGTCGCACTTTCTCCAGCCATCTCCCTTCCCATACTGACTTTCGGTCTTTCGGCAGCCAGACACCAGCACTACCAGGAATGAGACCCTCCTCAGAAGAACATTTCTTCAATCATCTACATTCCCGTGCTGGTGAGAAGACCAAGCAAGCCTGTCTTCAGCCGAGAACCACAAAGCTGTCTTGTAGAAGAGCTTCAAATTCAGGCCTAAATCGAATTTCAAATGGTGTGACCATGTTGTAAATATGTGTGAATATGTGATAAAGTATTTTTTTGTACCTGTTAAGATGTGCCCAAGTCTTAAATATGCTAATAGGACCTCCTGACAAACCCTACGGACATAATGTTTGTTAGTTACACCTGAACCACATGATTTACTGCAGTTCCCAAAGAACAGTAGAAGGCGGGGCCATATAGGTCAGCCATGGTCTACCCAGTCTCCCAACATCTACTTGTGTAGTTACTATGTACACAGCGCCATTTAGTGGTTGAAAGGGGATAAGCAAAGCCAGGTTTAAGGCCACGTTCACAGTAACCATTGCGTTGCACTCCATGTGACAGCAGGAATGCAACAGACTGGTAAATCGGCGCCATAGGTTGCGTCGCATGCAGTGAAGCATACAGTCAATTAAAAGTATGCTTCACTGTAACCATCAATGCGCGCACTTTGCGTTAATGCACTGCATGCAGTGTTGCCATGCCACACTCCATTGTACCGCAACGCACCCATCGCAGTGAGACTGTCGCATAGGTGGTGCATTGCAGTGTGTTAAGCTGCGTTACAGAGCAGCCATTATGCCACACCGCAAAAAATGCGCCACTGTGTACGTGGCCTAAAGCTCCCGTCCAGCTTTTTTTTATTTTTATTATTAAACTGACCCCTCCCTCCCCCTATCCAGTCACATAAGTTGAAATGATTAAAGATGTTGCTCAATATTTTTATACTGAAGGAAAAAGCGAATGGTCACGGGACTCTCATTGCCCCCACCCCCCCCCCCCCCCCCCCACGACAAGCAGGCTCTCGTTTGCAAACTATAAGAGCATGCTGTCCAAACTCTTCCCCTTGCCTGCTCCACCCCTCTCCATAGACCCCAGGGAGAGACAGATTGAGCGGCATGTGGCCTGATTGGATTAGGCGGTGAGCAGTAGCTTGGCCACGCCTCCCTTCCCAGAAGGCAGTATGGCTTTCCTGCAGTCAGAGTCTTCAAAGTAACATAAAAGGCCACTCATTCCTTTAAAATAAAGGTATTAAGGTCATTTTTATCATTTAGACGATGTGACTAGAGGAAGAGGAGGGTGGGGTTACTCTGATGGACGGAATCGTTCAGTAGCTCATTTTATCCCTTGGGTTCTCCAGCTGTGTAATTGTCCTGGCCTATTTCCTGGAGCCAGTTAGCCCACCTGAATACAAGAGCAGATATCACTCCCCTGGAGTACCCAAGTCATCAAATGGTTCTATAGACTGGATTTAATTTGGGGTATAGACTGGAATTTTCCTGTGTAGGAGTGTGTTGCTTAGCAACAAAGACAAAACGCTATTCTCCATTGCTCAACACTGCCACCTAAAGATAGGTCTGAGAACATAAAACATATGAGAAGAGAATAGTCAGGGATACGCATGCACTAGTGAAAGATGTGCTTACCCATGCTGGAATCGGAGTGGTGCTAAAGGGGTGTGGCCATTATGCAGAATAAAGAACATCCCACCAGCTGTGGGGGGGGGGGGGGGGGCGGACCAATGCTTCATAAAGTAGTGTTTATTTGTCACCGTCAGTAGAAATTGATAGAACCTTTGAGCATTTAAAGGGCTAGTATGGATATGTACTAAAAGGTGATATGGGAACATTAGCACATTGGTGGCCGTTGTTGTCATCTCAGTTCTATATTTCTGCTTTGTGGACACAACGCATTGCACTGACTTTAATAGATCTGTTGAGCTGAGTGAATAGAGGCCCAGAACCGGCAGTGCTGCCAACTTGCCAAGTTCCTCAGTCAGTGCACTGATTGCAGTGAGAGTGGTGGTTATCGCTGTAGCTCTTCTGGACCAGTGCAGGATCATCCACAAGGCAAGCTAGGCAGATACCTGAGGCCTAAAGAGTATCAAAGGGCCCAGCAGCCACCTACTTTGACCCCTCTACCACCTTAGATCACCAAAAAGACTATAGGGGAGCTAGAACTACTATCTCATATTGGGCCCCATTTCATGGTAATCCTTTTCTGCTCTCGGCTGATGCAAAGAAGTCCAGTGCAAAAAAAATAAAAAGGGGGTGGAGCAGTAGCACAGAGCAACCAATTAGGTTTCAGCTGTTAAAGTGAAATATCATTGTTGCTGGAAAAAAGGCAACCCACACATTTCAGATCTTTACATAATGCTTATTGCAGCTAACCTCAATGTAAGCATGTTAAACACAGCTATTCCATGGGGTTCCTAACAGAAAGTGTCTATATACATCTGCTGCCAGTCATTGGATTAGTCCAGGTGGAAAAAAAGAAGTAACAAGGGCACCTACTCGCTGCAGCGAAATACTCCCACAGCATTATGGGACATTTATGAGAGGAATATGGAGGCTGCCATATTTATTTCCTTTTAAACAATACCCATTGCCTGGCAGCCCTGCTGATCTATTTATCAGCAGTAGTGTCTGAATAACACCAGAAACAAGCAAGCAGCCATGGCAGGACCTACACTGGGGCACGCTGGGGTCCTGCCAAAGCTGCCCCCCCCCCCCGAGAATCACTGTTCCCCCCCTGAGTGCCCCCCCCCCCTGCTCAGTGACAGACAGTTAACTGTTTCCAAGCTTCAGCAGCGTACAGTGCACAGGACAGGGTCTGTAAAAAAACTCTCCATGTCAGCCTGAGCCTGTGTAGGCATTCAATAAACCAAGGGTCTTATCTATTTGTCATAAATACCTCACAATCCTCGCAAAATCCCATGTAATTAATGTATCTGGATGACACTTATATTTGCAAAAAAAATATCTCTACCCAGGGATGCTCAAATTCGGATTCGGAAGATACCCGGATAGTTGCAATCCGGATATCTCCCAGTAATGCTGTGCGGGCTGGGCGGGGGGGTCAAGCTTACCTCTCTGACGTCTTCTTCGCTTGTCCCTCAGCGCCTCCCACGATGCGGTCCACGCGCATCACGTGACTACAAACGCTTCCTCCTTCAACCCGGAAGGAGGAAGTGTTTGTAGTCACGTGACCGCCGCGTGGACCGCATCGTGGGAGGCGCCGAGGGACGAGCGAAGAAGACGTCAGAGAGGTAAGCTTGACCCCCCGCCCAGCCCGCACAGCATTACTGGGAGATATCCGGATTGCAACTATCCGGGTATCTTCCGAATCCGAATTTGAGCATCCCTATCTCTACCTCCTGATTGTATGTTCTAACACTATCAGTCAACAGGTATAAAGCCTGAAAAAATGCTTACAAGCTGAAAGCTTACTGTTTTTCTTTCAAATTAGCCAATAAACTAGAGCTTGTATTTTATAGACAGGAAGTTTGGAATCAGGATAATAATTCTGACCCAGGTTGAGGGCTGGAATGATTTGTCTGTGATCTGCCCACACAGGAGCAGCTTGCTAGCAAGTAAGGATTAAAGCATGCCAGCAAACTAGCTAAGTACACCTGAGTTGGGCAAAAAAAACAAACAAAAAAAAAAAAGCTCGCCATACAAACACTGAATTTGATAACCCAAATAGGCCCCACCAGACAGCCATTGTGCCTCCTTTGTGCCCCTAAAAATTTGAAGCTGGAACCTCTACTGCATGCAGCTCATCTTGTCAGATCTGACAATAATGTCAGAAACACCTGATCTGCTGCATGCTTGTTCAGGGGCTATGGCTGAAAGTATTAGAGGCAGAGCATCATCATGATAACCAGGCAACTGTTAAATAAATCTTTAACAGGAAATAAATATGGCAGCCTCCATATTCCTCTTAAAGGGGTTCTGTGGGGCTTCCTGAAGAGAAAAACTGCCACATACCTTGGGCTTCTATCAGCCCCCTGCAGTGGTAATGTCCCACGCCGTCCTGCTCCCATCTGCCGTTCCCCGCAGCCGGCACCGGGCTATTATTTGTCTGTCACACAGACGAATAATGCGCGTTGCCGTGCCTCCGCTCGCGTCATCTGAGGCTTACTGCGCAGGCGCTGTACAATGGAGCCTTGTACTGCGCTTGCGCAGTAAGCTTCCGATAACACAGGCAGCAGCGAGCAGGTGCGCGGCCACTGTAGCGCAGCCGCAGTTGGATCCCATGCCACGCTAGACCGGGGCCGGCGGAAGAGAACGGCAGATGGGAGGACGCCGCCGTGGGACATTACCGCTGCAGGGGGCTGATAGACGCCCAAGGTAAGTGTCTGTTTTCCTCCTCAGAAACCCCTAACAGAACTCCTTTAATGCAGTTGTCCTTTAAGTAGATCAGCTTGAAACGTGGATTCTGTGTGGTTGCTCTGGGAAACTGCTCTTGTTTATCTCAGCACCTGATTCAGGGCTGGAACCCACTAGAGGGATTTTCTGAGTGTTTAGGGAGCGAATCAAAACGCTTGCGATTTCCCTAAACGCTCAGCTGTCGTGTTAATGGATGGGCCAAATACCAAAATCGCAAACGCAGGACATGCAGCATTTTTGAGCGTTAGTGTTTGCGTTAGCGTTCCTGCAATGTAAAGTATATAAATGCTGGCATAATCGCTTATCAAAACCTACACAGAGCGATTTGCTAGCACTTTTTAAATTACTGCACATTGTACAAAAATGAAAATTCATTGAAAGGACCAACTGGAATTAAAAAACTCTCATGAAATCGCTTACAAAACGCTCATTAAAAACGTTAGCGATTGCGATAGCGATTTGTAATGGGCTCCAGGCCTTACTGCATTTAGTCCTCTCCCTAGAGACAGTACCTTAAAGAAAAACGCCAACCTAGAATTGAACTTTATCCCAATCAGTAGCTGATACCCCCTTTTACATGAGAAATATAATGATTTTTACAAACAGACCATCAGGGGGTGCTGTATGACTGATTTTGTGCTGAAACTCCTCCCACAAGAAGCTTTGAGTACCGCGGTACTCTGGGCAAACTGCCACAATGTAACAATGTTCACAGACAGGAAATAGCTGCTTACAGCTGTCTGTAACAGCCAAAACAGCTAGGAGCAGCTACATAACCTGCCCACAGTAAAAATGTCACCATGTGATAAATGTCAGAATGTAAATCGGGGAGAGGAAAGATTTTACAATGAGTAAACACTGACTAAATCATTTATCCATAATTATGGTAAAAAAATGAAGCACTTTTTTTACTACATTATTTTCACTGGAGTTCCTCTTTAAAGGGGAACTGAAGAGAGAGGTATATGGAGGCTGTCATGTTTATTTCCTTTTAATCAATACCAGTTACCTGGCGGCCCTGCTGGTCTATTTCTCTGCAGTAGTATCTGATTAAAACCAGAAACAAGCATGCAGCTAGTCTTGTCAGATCAGACTTATAAGTCTGAACCACTGAAACACCTGATCTGCTGCATGCTTGTTCAGGGGCAATGGCTAATAGTATTAGAGGCAGAGGATCAGCAGGGCTGCCAGGCAACTGGTATTGTCTAAAAGGAAATAAACATGACAGCCTCCATAATATACCTCTCTCTTCAGTTCCCCTTTAACCAACTGACAGGGGTACTTTACAGTTGGTTTACAGTTGTTGTTTTTTTTTGACAACTCCAATAGGATTACTGGAAAAATAAATCAAGCAATTTGATGTATGATATAAAAGATATAACTGGAAAAGAAATGACCTCTTAGCTAATCTCAGGAGTGCTCTATTATCTGACTGCATTTATTACACGCTGATGATAATTTTGTTTTTTGTCCAATACAAGCCGAAGTATCAAAGGGAATCATTTCATTTTAAGCTAACGCTGTGATCATCCTGACACTTGTAGGGCATTCTGGAGCTTGTAGTGCCTTCTGATGCTTGTAGGGCATTCTGGAGCTTGTAGTGCCTTCTGACGCTTGTAATATGCTTATGCTAGGTTCACAGTGATCAGGGTGAACTGCAATGGAGACTGGCCACAGACTGCACAGCCTGCATGCAGCGAGTTAGTATAACCCGATCCGCTACTATTGTGAACAGGCCCATAGAATTGCACCTATTCAGTAGGAGACCTTAGGCAAGACTCCCTAACACTGCTACTGCCTATAGAGCGCCCCCTAGTGGCTGCAGCACTGGCGCTTTGAGCCCGCCGCCAGGAGAAAAGCACAATATAAATGTTCTTGTCTTGTCATAGAATTGTATGGACAGTGAGTGAACATTGCTGAACTATCCTGCAACACAACTGAGCACTGTGATCTACTCGTTGTTGTTTTTTTGTTTGTTCATTTTTATTGCCTTGTGTTATTATGGTCTTTTAAATTAATACCAGACCATTTTATCTCAGAAAAGTATATATTTTTTTCTTTTCTTTCTTTTTAAAGCATACATGTGACTTTAAAGTGTGCCTGAACTCTTGCACAGGACAGAAGGAAAACCTAGAGAAATCCACCCTGTATGTATTTAGAGAGTTTAGCCCGTCTAATTTCCCCTCATCTGTGACTAATCACAAGCTGTAATTTAACCCTATGCCTGCTTCCATGAAAGCAGGAAGTAGACACACTGCAGATTTATTGCAGGATTTGTATCAGCTGTACCAAAGAAATGTTTTTCATTAAAGGTTAGTATGTTGTTGCTTATATTTTCGTTCTGAATTCAGGTCAGCATTAAAAAAAAGGAAAAAAGTTATATACTTACCTTGGCCATCCTCGACCCCACCAATCCAGCGCAGAGTCCCTCTAAGCACATTCAGCAAGGGCTTGTTGAATGTGCTTTTGTGGTTGTGCACCCATCTGTGTATGAACGTGACCGTAGTGCTTACAAGCGTGTCGGTCTGCACTTGCACAGTGGCCTGCGTATAGCCTTTTCCTTCATGCCCGAGCGGCTTTGTGCTACTGCGCAGGCGCAACCCATACTCCCGCATGCACTGGACAGCTGCACTTGTACACTAAGTAGCATGGCCACGAGGAAGAGGCGGGTGCCGAGCAGCAGCGGTGGTGTCGAGGATCATATGGGAAACCTCTGGCTGAAGAGAATGGGGATGACAGAGCTGACTTTTAGCTGAGCCAGGCAAACCCAGCAGATGCTGGACAATCAGCTAGTTAACTAAACAGCAGCTACTGGGTTTTGGCTGGTTCCACTTCAGTGGAAGTCAGTGGAAATTGAAACACCTTGTCGGATTTAAAACTCATCTCTGTAGAGCAGGACTGGAAGCAAAATTCAGTACCAGCAGTCATAAAACCAGAAGTAAGCTCTGTTTTGTTATGTGTGTTTTTTTACCTCCTGCTTTACAGGCAGAGGCAGTACCCCCTTGTGACCTCATGCTTCACAGGCAGAGGCAGTACCCCCTTGTGACCTCATGCTTCACAGGCAGAGGCTGTACCTCTGATCTACTCAGCTGACTAGGCTCTGGGGTTTAAAAGTAAAAATCTTTAAAAGAAGGCATTGAACGTCTCTCTGGATTTTATGACTGTCTTTGTAGTGATTGCGGGGAATTTCGCTCATTTCCTGTTCCTGTCACAGGTGTCACAAGAGTCGGGATGTTGAGAATTACGGACAGTGTGAAAATTACATCATTCTAAACTTCCCTCTGCTTATAATCCCCCCAAAAAGCAAGTTAACATTACAAAAAGAATCACCTTGAAATATCTTAATAATAGTGGCAAGGTAATGATCACATGACTACTACACATTGGTGTCACATGACTACCACTCTCAACTCCACCAATCCTCCAGACTGCTGTAACCAGTCTGTGGTGGAGTCATGTGACTATTACTTCTCTGTTGCTTTTAAAACTCTAGTAAGTTTTCTGTCATAGTTTTTAGGCTGCTGGGGTGAAGAGGGGATCTGTGAAGGGGGGAGGGTGGGATAGAATCACACAATAGTTTTCAGCCTGCCTGGAGCACCACTTTTATATAAGATTACTGGTTATATTGAAGCACTTTTCTCCTGGGATATGCTGTGATATTGTACATGATTATTTCCTGGTGCCATTTTGTATTTTCTCTGCCTCATTGCGTGTGGAACGTAGTTGGTTGGTAGTTTACACTGTGTGTTTGTGTGTTGTTGTTTAATTTAATTGTCATGCCTATCACCGGAATCGGTCTGATTTCAATTGTTTTGTATATTTTCATTCAAACCGTGTGTATTAAACCATGATTTACAAATATTTTCAAATATCGTTTCTTGTGTGTATGTGTGTGCGTCCTTTATACTGCAAGCAAAGGGAAATTGTGGATTCTAGTCAACTGGTTCCGGACCGACACAGGTTGAATCTACGTCCAGCAGGTGCCGCTGCGGCCCTGACTGGACATAGGTTCAACGTCCCATTAACCGCGCGTTACCGTTGATCTCGACACTTTGACCCCATCGCAATTCGCTCGCCCTGCCGTCTCTATGACGGTAGAGCACTGTGAGACAGTCAGGAGCTGTTTTCATTGGCTCCTGGCCCTGTCATCACTGTAAGCCAATCCCCATTGGCTTACATTGATTGACAGGGTCAGAAGCCAGTGAAAGCGGCTCCTGACCGGCGCACAGCGCTCTGACGTCATAGAGATGGCAGAGAGGGCAGCCTGCGGCGGGGACAGAACGGCGTGACCAGCGGGAGCGGCAGATTTTTGCAGCGATTTGTTGGAAAGCGGTGGTGTACTGTACCAGCAGCCTCTGGTCCTTAACCTCTTGACGACCAGCTAACGCCGATTGGCGTAAACTGGTCGTCTGCGGGTTACCATGGAAACGGCCGCTCGATCGAGCAGCCTTTCCATGTCAGTTCACGGAGGGTGTCTCCGTGAACAGCCGGAGAGCTGCCGATCGCGGCTCGCCGGCAAAATGTAAACAGGCGGGGAAGAAATCCCTGCTGTTTACATCATACGGCGCTGCTGCGCAGCAGCGCCATAAGGCAGATCGGCGATCCCCGGCCTCTTATTGGCCGGGGATCGCCGGCATATGTTAGGCTGAAGCCTATCCTTCAATGCGCAGGACGGAAATCCGTCCTGCGCAGCTCACAGGTAGTGTTGGGCGAACAGTGTTCGCCACTGTTCGGGTTCTGCAGAACATCACCCTGTTCGGGTGATGTTCGAGTTCGGCCGAACACCTGACGGTGCTCGGCCAAACCGTTCGGCCACATGGCCGAACTAAGAGCGCATGGCCGAATGTTCCCCGAACGTTCGGCTAGCGCTGTGATTGGCCGAACGGGTCACGTGGTTCGGGCCCGAACGCGCTCTGATTGGCCGAACGGTCACGTGGTTCGGGTAAATAAATACCCGAACCACGTCATATCTCCGCCATTTCTCTGTGGGTTTAGCTTTGGGTAGGCAGGCAGGGTAGTTTGCTCTCCAGCCACGCTAGCCAGGGTCCCCCCCAGTCATTGTGTGTCGCTGCTGGGAACAGTAGTACACCGCTCGCTCAGCCACACTATATATATAGCATTGTTTACTGCCACTGTGTACCTCGCTCAGCCACGCTATATATAGCATTGTGTTTTCTGACACTCTGTGTACACGGCTTAGCCTGGCTATATAGCATTGTGTGTACTGCCACTGTGCACCTCGCTCAGCCACGCTATATATAGCATTGTGCTTACTGCCACTCTGTGTACACCGTACACACTCTGTGTACTTCTCCTCCTGCGCCTCCTCCTGTTCCATCACGTCTGCTGCTGCTGGGTTAGCGTTGCCGCGTGGTCCCTGTTTATTGAACCACTTATCTTTATTACATTTATGACTGCATGGCGGTACCTCATGCAAGGCCTGGGTTGTTGTGTCTCACAAAGCGTGGCCTTCTCCTCCTGCGCCTCCTCCTGTTCCATCACGTCTGCTGCTGCTGGGTTAGCGTTGCCGCGTGGTCCCTGTTTATTGAACCACTTATCTTTATTACATTTTATGACTGCATGACGGTACAAAGCATGCTATCCGCACGCTTCTTGTCCTCATGCAAGGCCTGGGTTGTTGTGTCTCTCAAAGCGTGGCCTTCTCCTCCTGCGCCACCCTCCTCCTGTTCCATCACGTGTGCTGCTGCTGGGTTAGCGTTACCGGTCCCTTTTCCTGGAACCTCTTATATGTATTACATTTATGACTGCATGCCGACAAAAAGCATGTTACCTGTGCAAAGAAAACAGACATTTCCCGCATTTAAAAGACAGTTTTCCCTTTGAAACTTTAAAATCGATTTTCTCAAAAACTATAAGCTCTTTTTGCTAAAGTTTTTTTTCCTCTTGTACCCACTCCCAAGGTGCACATACCCTGTAAATTTGGGGTATGTAGCATGTAAGGAGGCTTTACAAATCACAAAAGTTCGGGTCCCCATTGACTTCCATTATGTTCGGAGTTCGGGTCGAACACCCGAACATCGCGGCCATGTTCGGCCTGTTCGGCCCGAACCCGAACATCTAGATGTTCGCCCAACACTACTCACAGGGGTAGGGAGAGGGAGGAAGCGGGAGAGACGGCGGAGAACGCTGCGGAGGGGGGCTTTGAAGAGCCCCCCCCCCTGCTAAGCAACTGCAGCCGGCGGCGATCAGACCCCTCCAGCAGGACATCCCCCTAGTGGGGAAAAAAGGGGGTTAGTCTGATCGCCCTGCTGCACTCCTGATTGGTCCTGTGGGCTGTAGAGCCCACGCAGCACCGATCAGTGAAAAATCCCCTGGTCGGCAAGTGGTTAAGGGGGCAGAGGCTGCTGGTACCAAAGTGGTTAAAGTGTATGTGAACTCACACACTCAAAAACAATGCAAGTGCGAAATAAGGAATCTCCTCACAACACAGGAAAAATGCTAGAGCTCCCTCTAGTGGCAGCCTGATTGTTATACTTGCTGCATAACAGCCTGAGGGGATTTTAAAAACAGCAACAGAAAGTTAGGGCTGGTGCACACCGAGCGGCTTTTTGGGCGTTTTCAGATCCGCTTGCGGCTGCGGATCTGCTTGGTCAATGTATCTCAATGGGGTGGTGCACACCAGAGCGGCAGGCGTTTTGCAGAAACGAAAAATGCCTGGGTGAGGCATTTTTTGGATTTCGGATGCGTTTCTGCCTCAATGTTAAGTATAGGAAAAACGCAAACCGCTCTGAAAAACGGCACTTCAGAGCGGTTTTGCAGGCGTTTTTGTTACAGAAGCTGTTCAGTAACAGCTTTACTGTAACAATATATGAAATCTACTATACTGAAAACCGCAGCAGCAATCCGCAAAACGCTAGCAAAACGCCTCATAAAAATAAAAAAAAGCGTTTAAAAATCTGCTAGCATTTTGCGGATCTGCTAGCGGGTTTTGGTGTGCACCAGCCCTAAATGTGGGATTGTCAGCTATAAAAGGGGAAAATTGTATACTTACCTACAGGTAATTTTCCTTTCCTGGTGCGTCCATGGAAGCATACATTTGGGTTGACTCCGCCCCCTCTCAACCCTAACAGGACCCATATCCATATAAGTTTTTGTGGCCTACGAGGTAGCCATTCTTTGTATATATACTCTCTCCACTAGGGAGGGCATGTATGCTTACATGGACGCACCAGGAAAGGAAAATTACCTGTAGGTAAGTATACAATTTTCCCCTTTCCCTAGTGCGTCCATGGAGGCATACATTTGGGATCTAACTAGCGACACCCCAAATAAACACATGGGCGGGTTTTATGCTTTACACACTGAACAAAAACTTATTTATTAAACAGTATAGACATCAGAAACAACAAAATAAACTATTTTGCTGCAAGAACAGCTCTTCCAAAGTCCACTGAGGTAAGTGCTGCTGGATCTACCCTGTAATGTTCCAGGAACGTGTGCACTGAAGCCCAGCTTGCTGCCTTACAGACAGTTTCTGCAGATACATGGGACTGTGCTGCCCAAGAGGCTGCAATTCCTCTGGTTGAGTGCGCTGACACTTCTTTAGGTGGATCAAGACCCCTTAATTTATACGCAGTATTGATGATCTTGATTATCCAGGAAGCAATAGTTCTAGAAGAGGCCCTTTCGCCCTTCCTATAACCTGAAGGTAAGACTAGCAGACTATCAGCTTTCCTAAAGTCTCTTGTCTTTACAAGATAAAGCTGGAGAATACTTGGAATGTCCAAAGGATGCACATTGCTCTCTGTAACCGGATCTTCTGAACCTCTGTCTGTGTCCAGAAACAACTTAGGTAATGCAATCTCCCTGTTTACATGGAAGTTTGAAATCACCTTTGGCAAGTAATGCGGCATAGGCTTCAACACGACCCGATCATGAAAAAAGGTAGTATACGGTTCTCTGATTCCTAAAGCTTGTATATCAGAAACTCTGCTTGAAGAGGCTACAGCAATCAAAAATGTTAATTTATGAGTAAGAACTTCCATTGAACAATCTTCATTAGGAAAGAATGGTTGATGTTCCAACACTCTGAGAACTAAAGGCAAATCCCACTTGGGATAGAACGTCTTTTTGGGTGGTCTTATCTTCAGTACTGCCTTTATAAACTGCTGCACCAACGGAACTTGCGCCCATCTTTTATTGGAAAAAATGGAAATTGCTGAGACTTGGACCTTGATGGAACTCAAACTTAGTCCCAAGTCGAGACCCGTCTGTAAAAAGGCAAGCAGATTGGCCGCCTCCGGATTCACTGGATCAAAACTCTTCTCTACTGCAAATTGTACAAACTTCTTGCAGATGTTACTATAAGTCTTATTGGTCGTATGCCTCCTTGCCTTCTGTAAGGTTTCGATAACTTCCTCTGTGCAACCTAACCTCGACAAATTCCTCCTCTCAGCTTCCAAGCCATCAAATGGAGCCTCTTGGGATCGTGATGATACACTGTACCTTGTGACAAGAGGTCGTTGCATGGATGTATCTCGATCGGTGTTGCCACTGACATCTGTAAGGCAAGTGGAAACCAGGGCCGTCTCGGCCAATATGGTAGGACTGCAATGACATCCACCGGTTCTTCCCTGAGTCTCAGCATAAACCTGTTTATTAACGGATTCGGGGGGAATGCATACACAAACTTTGGCCAAGGAAGAATCAGAGCATCCACTCCTGCTGAATTCTTGCACAGGTACCTTGAGTAGAACTTCTACAATTTGTTGTTGTGATTGGACGCAAAGAGATCCATCAAGGGTAGACCCCAAGTTTGAACCAACATCTGGAACACTTGTCTTTTCAAAGACCACTCTAGATTGTTCAGGGTTGTACGAGACAGGTAATCCGCTACCGTATTCAGGCTGCCGGGTATATAATAGGCTCTCAGACTCTTCAGGTTGACCTCGGCCCAAATCATAATTGGAGTTAGAATCCGCATCAGGGTTAGACTCCTGGTCCCCCCTTGCTTCTGTAAGTATGCCACCACAGTCTTGTTGTCTGATTGAATGCAAACTGCTTGTTTGTATATCTTGTTTCTGAAGGCTTTCAAAGCTTGGAAAACAGCTCTTAGCTCTATTATATTTGATACAGAAGGGACTTGTCGACTCCAGACTCCCTGTACTGCTTGTCCTTCGCAAGTTGCTCCCCAACTGTTTGACTGGCGTCTGTTGTTATCACAACCCAATGATCCTGTAGTAAGGAAGTACAATTCATGAGGTTCTGTTTGCTTGTCCACCAGTTCAATGAGATTCTCATCTCGGCAGTGGCGTAGCTAAGGAGCTCTGGGCCCCGATGCAAGTTTTACAATGGGGCCCCCCAAGCACTCTATACATAGCAATTAATACGGTGCACCAAAATATTCCAATGGCAACTACAGTGTCAGAGGTGTAAGAAGGGGGTGGGGAACAGTTTGTTAATGATTACCACTACTCAAAGTATCTATAGAAGTGATTATTATGAGTACAGGACCAATAGAGAGCTAATACTGTAGTTGAGGGAGGGTTCATCGGGGCCCCTCTGGCCCAAGGGCCCCGATGCGGTCGCTACCTCTGCACCCCCTATTGCTACGCCCCTGATAGACAGCCTTGATAATCCATACTGTGTGTGCCACTGCCAGGCCCAGCACATTCAGTGAATACCTGTGTGTGTGACAGGTGCACATTGTAATACCCATTACTGCATATGCCTACCTACCTGTTGTTCACAGTGCACCCACCTACCTACGTGAGCTGAGCGCACTGTGTCACTGTGCCTGTCCGGTACCTGTCTGCGTGTGACAGGTGCACATTGTAATACCCATTACTGCATATACCTACCTGTTGTTCACAGTGCACCCACAGGGCCGGATTTGTACTCTTTACCGCCCTAGGCCACTGTTCCCAGCTGCCCCCTTCAGTATAGGTAGCCTGATGACCCCCCCCCCCCCCCCCAGTATAGATAGCCAGACTACTCCTCATCACTTTCCTTCCAGTATAGGTAGCCAGATGACTCCTCCCCATCCCTCTAGTATATGTAGCCAGGTGACTCCTCCCCCTTTCCCTCCAGTATAGGTAGCCAGATGACTCCCTTAATCCCTCCTTTTACCCCCCCCCCCCCACCTTTCAGTTTAGGTAGCCAACTCGCCTTCACACCACAGCAGCCATCAGTGTCACCCATTTCTCCGCTTCTCCCCAGTGCAGAAGCTTCCTCCTTCCTCCAGGTATGTACGTATATAACTTTTAGGTAAGCTTGTCTCTGGTTTCCTTTAAGCTGGTTAAAAAAAATGTTTAGTTTGTCATTAAAAGCTAGCAATGCACGGAGATGAGGACAAAAAAGAACCCCTTTCGCTCTAGGGAGTAGAGATGGCTCTAACCTCCGATTTTAGGTTCGCAACCGCGAACCGCAATAGACTTCAATGGGGAGGTGAACTTTGAAAATTACAAACATTTATGCTGGCCACAAAAGTGATGGAAAATATGTTTCAAGGGGTCTAACACCTGGAGGGGGGCATGGCAGAGTGGGATACACGCCAAAAGTCCCGGGGAAAAATCTGGTTGTGTAGTGACGGCTGTGCTGGACTGGTGCGCACCATGACGAGATTGCTCTTCCTCAGTGATGTCAGGTACTGTCTGACTGCCTTATCAACTTTTGATGGTTCTTTCTCTACCGTTGTTAAAGTTACATCTATTTATTTAAATTATTTTTTCTGCTGGCTGTACCTTCAACGAAAGTCTGTTATGGAGGGCAAGTCTGCCATTCATTCAACTGTGTGATAAACTTTCCATAGTACTTTCTCAGTACCATGGTGACCACGGGCTACGGCTGGGGAATCTGGGTTCGATTCCGGTCCGGAGTGGGAGCCTGAGAAATGGCTACCACCACACATCCAAGGAAGGACCCAAATGTGCTGTATAAGTAATGTACCTGCCCTGACAGTGCTTTTCAGACCAAGCATCTGTGGTCAGTTGGACCCTTGACCCAATGCTGTGTGCCAGAGAATGACACCACTTGCCTGGCGAGCTAACACTTCTGCCAAGCCAGCTGTCAGATGCCGGGCTAGGGGGTGACTGGTAGACATTGGCTTCTTCCGCTCAAAGATTTCCCTCACGGACACCTGGCTGCTGCTGTGGGCAGAGGAGTAGGAACTGCTGAAGGTGAGAGGCGGAGTGGAGGAGGGTGGCTGTGAAGGTGCAAGGGAGAAAGTGGATGAAGATGATGCACCTGAAGGAGGAAGAGCAGAAGGAGGGTGGCTTTGCTTTTCTGTGCTGCTTTTCCTCAGGTGGTCTTCCCATTGCAGTTTGTGCTTTTTCTGCATGTGCCTTCGTAAGGCAGTTGTCCCTACATGGTTGTTGGCCTTTCCACGGCTCAGTTTCTGGCGGCAGAGACTACAGATGGCATTGCTCTCATCTGAGGTAGACACACCAAAAAAATTTCCACACCGCTGAGCCCTGGGGTGATGGTACTATGGTGGCGTTAGCCAGGGCCGGCCCGCCCATGAGGCGGGGTGAAACTTTTGCCTCAGGCGGCACTTCTGGGGGGGCGGCACCCGCCCGTCCATGTGTGTGGGGGGCCGCCCGAGCTGGAGGGGATAGCGGGCAGGAAGGGGGTATTGGGCCTAGCGGCGGGGAGGGGGGTCGGACCCCCCCCTCCCTCGCCTGGGTCCCCCGTCCTCCGCTCCCCTCCAGCTTTAAAAGTGAAGTCGCTGGCTGCCGCTATGTGTAAGAGGCAACGGGCGGGGATTACTCACCTCTTCCTCGTTCCAGGTCAGCGTGCGCTCCACTGACGTCACTTCCTGCGGCGTAGCAGGAAGTGACGTCAGTGGAGCGCACGCTGACCTGGAACGAGGAAGAGGTGAGTAATCCCCGCCCGTTGCCTCTTACACATAGCGGCAGCCAGCGACTTCACTTTTAAAGCTGGAGGGGAGCGGAGGACGGGGGACCCAGGCGAGGGAGGGGGGGGTCCGACCCCCCTCCCCGCCGCTAGGCCCAATACCCCCTTCCTGCCCGCTATCCCCTCCAGCTCGGGCAGCCCCCCACACCCACGGCTTGGGGGGGGGGGGGGGCGGCGGCGGCAATTTCTTTGAAAATTGCCTCAGGCGGCAAAAAGTCTAGGGCCGGGCCTGGCGTTAGCAGCTGACATTGAAGGGCATGTTGGCTGGCTGTACATAGGTGGCGATACAAGGTGCCGGAGACTGCCACCAGCTGTTTCTGACGATGAGCTCCCCCTGCTTCTTTCAGCAACTCGTCACCTCCTACTCCTCTCTGACTCTCCCTCTGAACTGTCCCCCTGGTCATCTTGTCTATTAGGATCCCACGTGGCACCCATGGCAGTATCATCATCATAATCATCCTTCAAAGCTTCGCTTGTATCAGACACCTCCAAAACTGCACCAATAGCAGGTACTTAATCATCCTCCCCCTCACACGTTACGTCCATAGTGTCGCCTAACTCAGACATATGAGGTGGTGTAACTTGCTTAGCGCCTTCATCTAGTTGTAACAATAATGGCTGTAAATCAGTTAATTCCCCACCAAATAACTCCTGCGAAGTGCCAAATGTAGCAGATGAGGTGCTTGTAGTCTCGCTGGTGGCTGCGGAAGATGAGGTGTTCTGTGTTAAATGGTCAACTACGTCCTGACAATCTTGGGAGTTGATGGCATGTGCCTTCTTCTGAGCACTGTACTTTGGTCCAGGGCTGCACAAAATCACGTCAGCATGACCTCGAACAGACCTCCTGGGTGACCTGCCTCTGGGTCTGCCTCTGCCTGTTTTGTCCATATCGGAGGGATGAAGTAAAAGGTATGCAGTGACTGGTATATAAAACTGCTTGCTGTCACCCAGGTGCAGTGACTGGTATTACAAATGTGCAGCTGTCACACACGCACAGGTACCGTGAACTGGTATGCTGTGACTGGCATCAATACAATGTGCAGCTGTTACACACACAGGTTCAGTGAACAGTTATGCAGTGACTGGTATACAACACTGAGTGCGGTCACACAGGTGAAGTAAACAGGTGTGCAGTGACTGGTATTACAAATGTACAGCTGTCACACACACAGGTACCATGAACAGGTATGCAGTGACTGGTATTACAAATGTGCAGCTGTCACACGCACAGGTACCATGAACAGGTATGCAGTGACTGGTATTACAAATGTGCAGCTGTCACACACACAGGTACCGTGAACAGGTATGCAGTGACTGCTATATAATATAAGACTGTGTGCTGCCATGCAGGTGCACTGAACTGGTATGCAATGACAGGTATCAATATAATGTCACTGACTGTCACACACAGGTACCGTGAACAGGTATGCACTGTCGGACTGGTATTACAAATGTGCAGCTAGCTGTCACACATGTGCAGGGAAAAGGTAGTCACTGAATGTGCTGGGCCTTGTACAGTATAGGAATTAGCAAGGGCCAGCTGCGATTGACTGACAGGGCTGTATATGCAAGTGTCAGTGGGCCACACAAGAGAAAGAAAAAAAGAAAAAGATCACAAGAACAACATTAGCTCTCAAAAGAGCTGGAGTGGGGTGCTTTTTATCAGCAAGGAGCAAGCTAACAAGCCTAACAAGAGCCTAACTAAGCTTTCCCTATGTCTCTGCAGTAACCTCTCCCTTCTCTAATTACTGCAGCCACACCGAGTAAGGATAATGGCCGACGCAGCTGCCTTATATAAGGGGGGGGGGGCACCAGGAGGGAGTGTAGCCTGATTGGCTGCCATGTGTCTGCTGACTGTGATGTAGAGGATCAAAGTTGAGCCTAATGATGTAGTATAGGGGGCTGGTCAACCTCGCATATAGTTTGCAGTTGACCGCGAACCACCGATGTTCACGTGAATCGGTTTGCGGTCGAACCGTTTGGGCCATCTCTACTAGAGAGCATGACCGACTAGGTAGGGTGGAAACACTGGTAACACAAATGTCAAATATTGCCTCCCAGGCAGCATTTGTCAATGTACAGTATTACCTGACTGTCTGGAGAAAGCAGCTGCAGGGAGTTTGTTATATAATAAATGAACATTGCATGATTTTACTAAACGTACGTACTGTAGGAATATTTAAGGTATGTACCACCATCAATAAAGTCAGACAGCAAATTACTAAACACTGCTGGTATTTAACTATTTGAAACATACTCTATCGAAACCACTCCATCAATTTTTGGCCTCTTAAAATTTGCCTTATGTATTGTGGAGGTGTGTTATTGCAGTAGCCCCATTGAAGCTGTTGGAACAGGAAAGGAACAGTCAATTTTACCTTCTGCTTTGGGCAGACCTAATGCAACCATGACAAATAGGAGATCTCTGGTCATCTCTAACTTCAAGTTTTGTTGCTATGGTTTCAAGTGAGCTGGAAAGGTGATATTTAATTGCATTAAAGCTCTAGTTAGTGAAGACTATGCCAATCCTCATCCAATTTACATATTTGATGTAGCTATTCCAGAGAAATTCCCCTTGGAAAAGTGAGTCACATGATGCAGCAGATTGAGAGTATGTTATGGTTTATGTGAAATTTACAAATCTTTGTGAACAGAATGATAGATGTGTATGACCCATAATATGCATACAAAGACATGAGCCTGAAAAGGTACTTTAAAGAGGAACTGTAACCCAGGATTGAACCCAGGAACTGTAATCCAGGATTGAAGTTCATCCCAGTCAGTAGCTGATACCCTCTTTACCCCTTTTAAATCTTTATCATTTCTCAAATAGATCATCAAGAGGGTCTGTATGGCTGATATTGTGGTGAAACCCCTCCCACAGTGTGATGTCATGACCAGGGGCGTAACAATGACCCTGAAAGGGATGCATCCGCAGTGGGGCCCAGCAGCTGCAAGGGCAACATGGGGGGAGAAGTTTCTTTCCCCTATCCAGAGAGACTGACAACTAATTAACATTGGTTCTCAGTTTACATGTGCAAAAAGCGGGGGAAGGGGGCCCCATCCAAAGTTTTGCAGGGGAAGGCTGGTGATTTCTAATTACGCCCCTGGTCATGACCATGGTCTTTGACAGTTTGCTGTCTGTGAACCTCAGTGCATTGTGGGAGATAACTGCTTTTTCCAACTGCCAAGCAAGAAACATCTCCCTGTGTGCATAGAACTCTCAGTAACGAACATTCTATCTACACAGGACTGACAGTAATGGGCTGGACCATTACGCAAGTCGTTGGCGACTACGCACGACTTTCCGTAATGTTCGTCACAGCACTGGCTGCGGGAGATGAGGTGTTCTGTGTTAAATACTTAACCACGTCCTCACAATTTTGGGAAGTGATGGCACGTGCCTTCTTCTGAGCACTGTATTTTGGGCCAGGTCCGCACGAAATCACAGCAACACCACCTCGCACAGACCTGCCGGTGCTAGGTGGCCTTCCTCTGGGTCTGCCTCTACCTCTTCCTCTGCCTGGTTTGTCCATTTTGTCCATCTCGGGGGGAGGGATGCTAGGTATATGCAGTGAGCTGGGTTCACTCAACACAACAGGTAGTTATATGCAGTGAAGTGGGTTCACTCAACAGTAAAGGTAGTTATATGCAGTGAGGTGGGTTCACTCAACACAACAGGTAGTTATAGGCAGTCAGGTGGGTTCACTCAACAGTAAAGGTAATTATATGCAGTGAGGTGGGTTCACTCAACAGTAAAGGTAGTTATATGCAGTGAGCTAGGTTCACTCAACACAACAGGTAGTTAGATGCAGTGAGGTGGGTTCACTCAACACAACAGGTAGTTAGATGCAGTGAGCTGGGTTTACTCAACACAACAGGTAGTTAGATGCAGTGAGGTGGGTTCACTCAACACAACAGGTAGTTATATGCAGTGAGGTGGGTTCACTCAACAGTAAAGGTAGTTATATGCAGTGAGCTGGGTTCACTCAACACAACAGGTCGTTAGATGCAGTGAGCTGGGTTCACTCAACACAACAGGTCGTTAGATGCAGTGAGCTGGGTTCACTCAACACAACAGGTCGTTAGATGCAGTGAGCTGGGTTCACTCAACACAACAGGTCGTTAGATGCAGTGAGCTGGGTTCACTCAACACAACAGGTTGTTAGATGCAGTGAGCTGGGTTCACTCAACACAAAGCTAGGTATATGCAGTGATGAGGTGGGTTAAGTAAACACAACAGGTACTGGGTATATGCAGTACTGGGTAGTACAATGTGCAGCTCCCTTTCAAACACACAGAGGTAGTCACTGAATGTGCTGGGCTGCTGGCAGTGGCACACACAGTATGAATTAGCAAGCCTGTGTCTGCAACAAAAGTGTCAGTTTGACACAAAAAAAAAGTACAGGATGAGCTCTGAAAAGAGCTGTTGAGGGGTGCTATAAAAGCAATAATAATCAGCCAGGAGCAAGCTAAGCAGCCAAGAACCTAACTAATCTGTCCCTAGGAGAACAAGTCTGCAGCAGCTGTCCCTAGTCTGTCTAATAGCAGGCCGACGAGTGACTGTAATGGCCGGCGAGCCTGCCTTATATAAGGGGGGGGGGCTCCAGGGTTTAGTGTAGCCTGAATGGCTACAATGTGCCTGCTGACTGTGATGCAGAGGGTCAAAGTTGACCCTCATAGTGCATTATGGGGCGAATCGAACTTCCGCAAAAGGTTGCTTGGTCCAGGCGAACGCGAACCCCCAAAGTTCGCCTGGAACCGTTCGCCGGCGAACCGTTCGCTACACCTCTATCTACAAAGTATTGACTCGGGGCTGAAAAATTACGCACACCCCACTTTTTTCAGTTATTTATTTGTAAAAAATGTTTGGAATCATGGATGATTTTCGTTCTACTTCTCACGTGTACACCTCTTTGTATTGGTCTTTCACGTGGAATTCCAATAAAATTGATTCATGTTTAAGGCAGTAATGTGACAAAATGTGGAAAACTTCAAGGGGGCCGAATACTTTTGCAAGCCACTGTATACAGTAGGTACCCCTGATTTCCCCCCCCCCCCCTCCCTTCCCCGGGAGGCAGTTGGGAAACCTTACTTTTCTGCTTGACTTGTCCATAGTGTAGCTGGGGACAAAAGATTGCAAGGACTCAGGAGTGACAAGTCTCTGATTTGAGGCAGCGCAGTTCTGGAGCAGCCCCACAGAAGCAGGCGAATCATACATCGCCTGTGAGCGGGGGGCAGCACTACTGGCATGCATGGCTCACACACACTCTGCAAGAGGCAGCAGCAGGTTCCTGAAGTCTTTGCCCCCATCACCCACGAGACCAGGGGGGGCAGAGGCGGAGCTACTCGCAACGGGCACAGACAGACTCTGAGCCCACAGCCAGGTAGAAATGCGGCCAGGGCCAGTCCAGAGTAGATGAATGCACGTGCTCCCCCCCCCCCCCCACCCCAGGAAGACGGCACCCCGGGCGACCGCTCCGGTTGCTCAGGTCAAAGGCGGGCTGGGGCAGCAATGATATATGCAGTGTTTATATGTATATGTAGTGTGTGTACGTAAGTGAAATCTCCCTTTAATACAATTCAGAGAGTGTATAATTTGTAGTTTACAACAATGTCCCCACAGCCCGGATCAACTATGGCATTTAAACTATTTGGACTTTTTACAGGACTGAAAATATTCCATGTCAGGTAGAAATTCATGAGATGGATCATTCGCTTCAGTTAGAAATGTATTTATGACAGATTACATAATTACACAAAGACAGGTCAAAAATAAGAAAACTGTTGCAAGCTTTGCCAATAATACTTGTTATACAGGTGTATATGCAGTATCTCACAAAAGTGAGCACACCTCACACATTAACTAAAATTCTGCCCAATCAGACGCTTTCCCTCCCTGGGGTCATGTGACTGGTTAGTGTTACAAGGTCTCAGGGGTGAATGGGGAGCAGGAGGTGTGGTACATTTGGTGTTATCGCTCTCACACTCTCTCGTACTGGTCGCTGGAAGCTCAGCATGGCTCCTCATGGCAGAGAACTCTCTGAGGATCTTTCAAAATAAAAAAAAAAATGTTGCTCTACATAAACAGGCCTTGCCATGGTTAATTGACCAAGGAAGTTGTGTGCATGTGCTCAGCTTCATATCTAGAGGGTTGCCTTTTGCAATAAGCGTATGAGTGCTGGCAGCATTGCTGAAGAGGTTAAAGGGGTTGGGGTCAGCCTGTCAGTGCTCAGACCAAAGGCTGCACACTACATCAAATTGGTCTGCATTGCTGTGGTCATGGATGTTGCTAGGATCCGAAGAGATCCTGGGCACTTTTGGCCACTCCAGCTGAAAATGGGTGTGGCCATACACCAGAATGTGAGTGTGGTCATGGGTGGAGACAAATTTTAATGAACTTAACCGCAATCTTAGTAGGCCTGCCCAGCAAAAAACAATTCCTGCTGGGATATGCGGGGTGCTGTGTGGTGCCATGCTGGGTGATGTGGTACCATTCTTGGTGCTGTGGTGCCTCTATGGGACATACTAGTGCTGTGGAGCCTTCATAGAGAGCATGCATTTTTGTGTGTCCTCACTGTTCCTCCCTCTGAATCCCCCTTTTTCAGCAGAGTAGCACAGCGGGAGGAACTACTCACCTCCTCCATCTACTCTCCAAGTCTGAAGAGGTCCTCTAGCTGGTGATTCTCCCCCTAGCATCCCAGAATTAGATGCTAAGAGCTCTAGCTTCTGATTCATTCTCAGACACTAAGGGGGGGAAGCCCAGAAGAGATGCCTACAGAATCTAGAAACCAAGCGGCCAGAGACGAGTACTGCCACCCGTTGCCTGTCTCTGCCTGAAAGACATCAGGGGCAACCCAGAAAAGATCCGGGGCACGTGCCACTGATCTTTGGACCTAGCTACGCCCCTGGCTGTGGTCCCAGAATTAAAGCTCTTCTAAAGATGATGCACAAAAAAGCTCCAAAACAATTTGGTGAAGACAAGCAGACTAAGGCATGCATTTCGGGAACAATTCCTGTGGTCTGAGGAGACCAAGATAAACTTACTTGATTCAGATGGTCAAGCATGTGTGGCGGCAACCAGGTGAGAAGTACAAAGACAAGTATGTCTAGCCTAGAGTCAAGCATGGTGGTGGGAGTGTCATGGTTTGGTGCTGGCAGGTGTGCTGCCGGCACTGAGGAGCTACAGATCATTGAGGGAACTGTGAATGCCAACATGGGCTGGGACATACTGAAGCAGAGCATGATTCCCTGCCTTCAGAAACTGGGCTGCAGGGCAGTATTCTAACATACCAACCTAAAACAAACCTCCAAGATGACTTCTGCCTTGCTAAGAAAAATATGAAAGTAAAGGTTCTAGACTGGCCAAGCAGGTTTCCAGACCTAAACCCTATTGAGCATATGTGGGGCATCATAAACGCAATAAAAATATGTAGATCTGTTCCACCCCACATTAATGCAACATATACTTTTCACCACACACAGGTTTTCTTATGAACAGTTCCTTTGATATGTATTCTTTAACCAGAAAAAGGTCTTCAAAATTGCGGACAAGGCACATGGGTACACTTTCAGAGTTCCAAATCAAATCAAAGACTGCCTGATGTTAGAATTTAAGTAGGCCTCAGTTACTTGGCCTGAGTTTTATGTAAAAGGCTTGTCCGCAGTGTATGCCTTTAAAACAAATAGAGTTCTTGTGATGCAGGCAGAAGCATCTCAGGGTCTGCGTGTAGCAGAGGATACACGCAGATACTGAGAACATGTTCCTAAGAGAAGGCCACAGGCCTACTTTGACCTCAACACGTACACCACAGGAACAGTAAACATAGGCCATGTTTTCTAAATACCAAATTCTTGTAAGTATGTCAAGAGCCTCATTGAATATTAACCGAGTAGGTGGGTATTATGACACCACGAGGGGGCTCAACCAATAGTCTGGTCTAGGGGATGGCGAAGATGATGTCATATTTAACTCTTTCCTATCCGCTATTAAAGATGCGGGACGAGCGGACAGAGGGGATTCTCTCTCTCTCTGATTCCTGCTATGCTTCCTACTTTAATGCTGACTGGAACCTCTAAGTATTTTCATTCTATATGTAATCTGATATAATGTATGCTGTACATAGGTAGTCTAGTGTAACGTAGTTTAGAAAGAAGGTACCTGATTGACTTCAGCAGGAAGTTTAATCAAGAAGCTTGTAACGCAACATGAAGATTGGCGTGGCTAGGATATGATGAACTGTATCTATCTGTATTTCTGTTTCCTGAATAAATAACGTGAATATTGAAGAAGCCTGAGAAAGTCTATCTCCTGCTTGCTGTGATGAGTCGTGTGTGCAACTCTTGCTGATGAATTGCTGGTGCCGGAAAAAGGTGATTAGAACAGTTTATAACACCTGCCACGTGTTTTATAGCCAAAAGCCGCTTCCTCAGAGGCACACTGTCAGGGGTGTAACTAAGAGTGAATGGGCCCCCCTGCAAGAATTGAGCGCCCCCCTCCTACCCCCCCGGGGCCCGCTCAGGGCTGTTGGGGGGGCAGGAGCTGTTGCATCATGAGGGGAGAGCATTGCACGTCGGCGGGGAGGGGGGACAGCCCCCCTCCCTCACCTCGGGCTCCCCCCTCTGCAATCCCCTCTTGCATCTAGTATTGGCAGCAGCGGCAGCAGCTCTACATACCCCCATTCACCGCCGGAGGTTCCGATCTGTAAGGGCTTCAGATAACTAGTAGTGTGAAGCCCGTGCAGATCGGAACCTCCGGAGATAAATGCAGATATGTATTGCTGATGCCGCGGCTGGCGGTAATAGATGCAGGAGGGGAGCGCAGAGGGGGGAGCCCGAGGTGAGGGGGTGGGGGACTGTTCCCCCTCCCCGTCGATGTGCAATGCTCTCCCCTTATGCTGCGACCCCTCCTGCCCCCCCCCAAACGTCCCTGAGCCCCCCCCCCTGCGAGTGCAGGGGCTGCTTCCTTTATTACGCCCCCTGCACACTGTATACAAACATCAAACGTGGACCAAGGAATAGTGTTGCCGCAATCTGTGTTCTATAGAAAAGAAGTGTTCATCTGGGGACATCCTCAAATGAAAGCTGGAGGACTGCAATGTCTCTAACATCCACCAGCTTCATCATGGAGGAGTGGTAGAGAATTCCAGTGGCAGCCTGTGTAGCTCTGGTGACCTCCATGCCAAAGAGAGTGAAGGCAGTGCTGGAAAATAATGGTGGCCACAAAATGTTGACACTTTGGGCAGAATTGTGACATTCACTTAGGGGTGTACTCACTTTTGTTGTTTTATAACCCTTGTGAGATGGGCCCCCAGGCTGTGAGGGTCACCAGGGAGAGGCAAGGGAAGAGGTGTGAACAATGGGTGTGAGGGGCCATTAAAGTTTCTAGGGGGGTCCATGAATTGTACTTATGCCACTGGGGGTGGTTCTGTATAATGTTTTGTAGCTACATTTGACAAGTTAGCCTTTTCCCAAAGCAGCTTGTGTTGTTATTTTGTTTTTGAAGTACTTGCCTTGCTACTCAAAGGCAAAAGAAATGCCATACCTCTTCAAATGCAAATGAAATGTCTATTCAGATGAAAATGAAAGGGTGTTAAGCTCCGTCTTCACGGAGCGATGTTCCTTATCAATCGAGCCGATGATGCCGCCGCTGATTCCCTGCTCATTCCCCACGAGGGGACAATGGCAGGGAATCGAGCGGAAGATGAGCGGCGCGAGGACGAGGGCGGATCGAATCCAACGCACGCATGGGCAAGCGGGGACGCGGCGGGTACACGCGGGGATGCGGAAGAGGCGATCCGGCGGCTAATCGAGCCATCGTGTAGACGGGGCTTTGGGCCTGGAACCCACTGCAAAACGCAATCGCTAATCGCAATCGCTAGCGTTTCGTATGAGCAGTTTGTAAGCGATTTTGATGAGCATTTTAGGGAGCAATTTTAAAAAGTGTATCAATTTGCCAGCGGTTGTGTAGCGATTTGCATTTTACAGTCCGATTGGTCCTTTCTATTAATTTTAATTTTGTTGCAGTGTGCAGTAACTTCAAAACGCTAGCAAAATCGTTTCATGCAGGTTTTGATGAGCGATTACGCCAGCAATTATATATTTTACATTGAAACGCTAACGCTAACAAAATGCTGCATGTCCTGCGTTTGCAATTTTGCTAATCGCAATCGCTTCTGTGGAATTTGCACCATCCATTTACATTGGCAGAGCATTTAGGGAAATCGCTAGCGATTTCTCACGCTCCCTAAACGCTCAAAAAATCGCTCTAGTGGGTTCCAGGCCTGAAAGTGGACCTGAACACTTGCACAGGACACAAGGAAAACATAACAGAAATGCACCCTGTATGTATTTAAAGGATACCCGAGGTGACATGTGACATGATGAGATAGACATGTGTATGTACAGTGCCTAGCACACACATAACTAGGCTGTGTTCCTTTTTTTCTTTCTCTGCCTGAAAGCGTTAAATATCAGGTATGTAACTGGTAGTCCTGACTCAGACAGGAAGTGACTACATTGTGACCCTCACTGATAAGAAAATTCTCCTTTTTACCTCTTTTTTGCTCTCAGAAGCCATTTGCTGCTAGGAAAGTGTTTCAGGGCGCGTTTTCACTTGAGCGGAAACACAGAGTTTCACCGCAGGCGAATAGTGCGGGGAAACTCTGCCATAGGGTACAATGTGTGAGAGAAATGCTGGGTTAGAGGTAGAAGGTGTGTATATTTCTCCCAGATTTCTCTCTTATATATGTTAAAACTCCAGGGCAGCAAGCATTTCAGCAGTGAAAGGGTGTTCTTTCACTGCATTTGGCTTTTTGGAAAAGCTGGTAAAAGGGGCCCTGGAGTGAATGGAAGTGAGCAGGTGGGACTTCCATTCACCAGGCTATCCAGGCTTTTGAAGAAGCCTGGCTAATTAATTGCCTCATTAGGCTTCAGGGGAAACCCTTTAAATATGGTGTCTCCAGTGTTAAGGTGCCCATACACTCCTCAGATTGGCAGCAGATAGATAAGAAATGCATCTGATGATCTATTTGATGCGTTTTTAGAACATTTTTTGGTACTTATCCGTTAGCCGGGCGCATCCTCTAGGTGGCGACAAAACTCCACCAGAGTTACAGCTTTCCCTACTATCCATGTCGGCCTGGAGGGGGAATAGTAATTAGCGCCACCTGCCGGATGTGCCCAGCTAACGGATAAGTACCCATTTTTTACCAGGATAGAATTCCAATAGATTTCAGTTTGAAATCTATTGAAATTCGATCTGATGGCATTTTTTTGCCATCAGATTTCCATTAAGGCCAATGCAAACTGATAAGCAATCTCATCAGATCGACCTAAATTTTCCACCCTGCAAGTTCGATGGAAATCCATCGAAATCGATCGAAATCGGCCGTCGATCGGTCGATTGGCCAACCGATTTGCAATCGATCGGGATTGATCGGTCGGCCAGAAAATCGGCTGAGTGTATGGGCTGCTTTAGTCTCTCTCTCTTCCTGGGATCTGCCTGCCTGCAGTAAGGAGAGAGCCAGACACAGTGAGTAACCAAACTGAATCATACTGTTTGTAGAGCTGGATGCTAGATCCTCTCTATTGCATAGAGAGGGAATCTATGTATGTTAATTAGAGCCGGACAGGCTAGGGTTTATTTTTATGTTTTTGTTTTTGTTGTACTCCTGTGTTTTGGATATGTAAATAAAGCTGATGCTATCAACTTAAAACTTGGTCTGCTGACTGAACTGTTGATTCTGAGACCAAACTGGTCCCTGCAATCTGCCTAAATCCCCTGAGACTACACAAATTGGACTCGTTCCCTTACAAATGGTAACGCCGGCCGAATCGCTACCGCTAGCGATTTGGCCGGCTTTTCCATCCAAATCGGCGCGGGAGGCTGCGGATCCCATAGCCGTGCATGGCACGGCTGATGGGATTCGTCTGCTTTCCCCGCAGACCTGGAAGAGCCGGCTCGCGTCTCGCAGACGCGCGCCGCTCTAGTGGAATCACGCCCCCTTATAGTTGGAATGTCTTATCAGTGAGGGGCACACTGTAGTAGAGTTGGGCCGAACGGTTCGCCTGCGAACGGTTCCATGCGAACTTCAGTGGTTCGCGTTCGCGTCCCGCAGGCGAACCTTTGCGGAAGTTCGGTTCGCCCCATAATGCACATGGAGGGTCAACTTTGACCCTCTACATCACAGTCAGCAGGCCCAGTGTAGCCAATTAGGCTAAACTAGCCCCTGGAGCCCCACCCCCCCCTTATATAAGGCAGGCAGCGGCGGCCATTACGGTCACTCGTGTGCTGCCTGCGTTAGTGAGAGTAGGGCGAGATCAGGGAAAGATTAGTTAGGCTTAACTTGTTCCTGTCTGGCTGCATACCTGTGCTGTGAACCCACCACTGCATACCTGTGCTGTGAACCCACCACTGCATACCTGTGCTGTGAACCCACCACTGCATACCTGTGCTGTGAACCCACCACTGCATACCTGTGCTGTGAACCCACCACTGCATACCTGTTCAGTGAACCTGCCACTGCATACCTGTTCTGTTCAGTGGACCCGCCACTGTATACTGTTCATTGAACCCACCACTGCATACCTGTGCTGTGAACCCACCACTGCATACCTGTGCTGTGAACCCACCACTGCATACCTGTTCAGTGAACCCGCCACTGCATACCTGTTCTGTTCAGTGGACCCGCCACTGTATACCTGTTCAGTGAACCCGCCACTGCATACCTGTTCTGTTCAGTGGACCCGCCACTGTATACCTGTTCAGTGAACCCGCCACTGCATACCTGTTGTGTTCAGTGAACCTGCCACTGCATACCTGTTCTGTGAACCCGCCACTGTATACCTGTTCTGTTTAGTGGACCCGCCACTGTATACCTGTTCAGTGAACCCGCCACTGCATACCTGTTGTGTTCAGTGAACCTGCCACTGCATACGTGTTCTGTGAACCCGCCACTGTATACCTGTTCTGTTTAGTGAACCCGCCACTGTATACCTGTTCTGTTTAGTGAACCCGCCACTGTATACCTGTTCTGTTTAGTGAACCCGCCACTGCATACCTGTTCTGTTCAGTGGACCCGCCACTGTATACCTGTTCAGTGAACCCGCCACTGCATACCTGTTGTGTTCAGTGAACCTGCCACTGCATACCTGTTCTGTGAACCCGCCACTGTATACCTGTTCTGTTTAGTGAACCCGCCACTGTATACCTGTTCTGTTTAGTGAACCCGCCACTGCATACCTGTTCTGTTCAGTGGACCCGCCACTGCATACCTGTTGTGTTCAGTGAACCTGCCACTGCATACGTGTTCAGTGAACCTGCCACTGCATACCTGTTCTGTGAACCCGCCACTGTATACCTGTTCTGTTTAGTGAACCCGCCACTGTATACCTGTTCTGTTTAGTGAACCCGCCACTGTATACCTGTTCTGTTTAGTGAACCCGCCACTGCATACCTGTTCTGTTCAGTGGACCCGCCACTGTATACCTGTTCAGTGAACCCGCCACTGCATACCTGTTGTGTTCAGTGAACCTGCCACTGCATACCTGTTGTGTTCAGTGAACCTGCCACTGCATACCTGTTCTGTGAACCCGCCACTGTATACCTGTTCTGTTTAGTGAACCCGCCACTGTATACCTGTTCTGTTTAGTGAACCCGCCACTATATACCTGTTCTGTTTAGTGAACCCGCCACTGCATACCTGTTCTGTTCAGTGGACCCGCCACTGTATACCTGTTCAGTGAACCCGCCACTGCATACCTGTTGTGTTCAGTGAACCTGCCACTGCATACCTGTTCTGTGAACCCGCCACTGTATACCTGTTCTGTTTAGTGAACCCGCCACTGTATACCTGTTCTGTTTAGTGAACCCGCCACTGCATACCTGTTCTGTTCAGTGGACCCGCCACTGTATACCTGTTCAGTGAACCCGCCACTGCATACCTGTTCTGTTTAGTGAACCCGCCACTGTATACCTGTTCTGTTTAGTGAACCCGCCACTGCATACCTGTTCTGTTCAGTGGACCCGCCACTGTATACCTGTTCAGTGAACCCGCCACTGTGTACCTGTTCTGTTTAGTGAACCCGCCACTGCATACCTGTTCTGTTCAGTGGACCCGCCACTGTATACCTGTTCAGTGAACCCGCCACTGTATACCTGTTCTGTTTAGTGAACCCGCCACTGCATACCTGTTCTGTTCAGTGGACCCGCCACTGTATACCTGTTCAGTGAACCCGCCACTCCACCAACGCCTGGAACGGCAGGTAGCCGACTACCTGGCCTTAAGTGTGGATGTAGACACTGCTGTGAACAGCGATGAGGAACCCTTGAACTACTGGGTGCGCAGGCTTGACCTGTGGCCAGAGCTGTCCCAATTTGCCATCCAACTTCTCTCCTGCCCTGCCGCAAGCGTCCTGTCAGAAAGGACCTTCAGCGCAGCTGGAGGCATTGTCACAGAGAAGAGAAGTCGCCTAAGTCACAAAAGTGTTAAGTACCTCACCTTTATCAAAATGAATGAGGCATGGATCCCGGAGGGCTGCTGCCCGCCCCAAGACTAAGTCCGTCCCCGCACACACAGCATCTCTGCCTGCACGCCGTGTGACTGGCTGCCTGGCCTGCCCCAAGAAGACTAAGTCGCTCCCAGTCCCTCCACACAGCATGTCTGCCTGCAGGCCGCTTGACTACCTTCTCCGCCACCACCAACAGGGTCCGGGACTCCAGGCGGATTGCTGAATTTTTTAGGCCGCTGCTAGCAGCGGCCGCTGTAATAATTTTTCTGGTGCGTGTACATGACTGCCTAATTTTTCTGGCTGCACTGCGGGCAGCTGCAACAACAAAAGAAAAGGCATGTACATGCGCCCATTCCCCTTCGTGATCATTACCTTGCCGTGGTGAAGGGGCTTGCGTATCACAATGAAGCAATGACCGGCGCCTAGATGAATGTCTCGGGGGGCACACCCACGATAATAAGGTCGTTGCCTCATTGTGGTCAGACCAAATTTGATCAGCTGGACAGTCACTGTTCTGTCATTCAGCTACATCAGCCAGGCGACCATATGGGCTGTAAAGCCACCAAAACCTGCACTCTCGCCATGGTGCGCACCAGTCCAGCACGGCCGTCACTACACAAACAGCTGTTTGCGCTGCGTTACACGGTGAGTTTGGTGTGTCAGTGTGAAGCAGTACCTTAATTACACTACCTGATTGATGTATACACATGCAAGATGTTTGAAAGCACTTTAGGCCTGTCATTTAGCATTCAATGTGATTTCTGCCCTTAAAACGCTGCTTTGCGTCAAATCCAGATTTTTCCCGGGGACTTTTGGCATGTATCCCACTCCGCCATGCCCCCCTCCAGGTGTTAGACCCCTTGAAACATCTTTTCCATCACTTTTGTGGCCAGCATAATTTTTTTTTTTCAAAGTTCGCATCCCCATTGAAGTCTATTGCGGTTCGCGAACTTTAACGCGAACCGAACCTTCCGCGGAAGTTCGCGAACCAGGTTCGCGAACCTAAAATCGGAGGTTCGGCCCAACTCTACACTGTAGTCACTTCCTGTCTGAGTCAGGACTGAGTCAGCCGCTTACATACCTGATTATTATCTCTTTCAGACAGAGAAAGAAAAAAAGGAACACAGCATAGTTATTTGTGTGCTGGGCACTGTACATACACATGTCTATCTCATCATGTCACTTCGGGTATCCTTTAAGAAAGCATTGGGGCGCTTCTTACAAATGTGCAGAAAACTCCCCCCTGCTGGTAAGGACAGTTTAAGAAGAAAAAACTGTCGGTAATGCTTTGATAAATCTGGCCCTTCTGTCACCCTCTTCTCTACCCAGACCTCAGGACAATCAAGCAGCAAAGAAGCAAAATGCAGGGCAGCCTTTTAACTTTCCCTCTCTCGCTAGCTAGAGCTGCAGCTGCACGAAGCCTGGCTGTTCTGATGTCAAGCCATCCAGCCCATATAGAAAGCAGCCAGGGCCGGATTTGTACGCTTTACCGCCCAAGGTCACTGTCACCAGCCGCCCCCCTCCAGTATAGATATCCAGATGACCCCTCCCCACTTTACCTCCAGTATAGGTAGCCAGGTGACTCCTCCCCCTATCCCTCCAGTATAGGTAGCCAGATGACCCCTCCCCACTTTACCTCCAGTATAGGTAGCCAGGTGACTCCTCCCCCTATCCCTCCAGTATCGGTATCCAGATGGCTCCCTTAATCTCTCCTTTCCCCCCCCCCCCCCCCCTTTTGCAGTATAGGTAGCCAGCTCGCCTTCACACTGCAGCAGCCATCGGCGTCACTCATTTCTCAGCTCGTCTCCAGTGCAGAAGCTTCCTCTTCCTTTCCGTCTCCAATGCTGCCCAAGTCCATAGCCGCTGGCCACAATGCAAACGTGCACAGAGAGCAAGGTGGCGGCTGGCAGCAGAGTGTCATGGTCAGGCGCTCGCCTGATCTTCCTGCATTGCAGCATTTTCAAGCTTGCAAATGCTGCATAAGTTTAGCCTGCTGCTTTGGTGCCCTTGCTCCTGTGGTGCCCTAGGCCATGGCCTAGGTGGCCATGGCCTAGGGCACCACAGGAGCAAGGGCCTAAATCCGGCACTGAAAGAAGCGCAAGTTGCTTTGCCTGAGCGACAGACTCCTGAGTCCCAACTGAAGTGTGTGAAAAAGCTCCCCTCCCCCACTCACAGGGGTTCTAATACTCGAGGGCAGCATCAAAGTGAGGGATGAGCTATAGTGAGCTATGCAGCGGCCAGAGTCAACAGAGCGCTGTCATGTGTGACCGGAAGCAGAGCGAGAGAGAGGCATGTGGGGAGGACGAGTGGGCCCTTCAGGGGCCCGGTTGCACATGCGACCGTGGCCCCTACGCCCCTGTTCCCATCCTTTACATTGAAATCTTTCTTATTTTCAAATGTTAATATGAAGGAAAATGAGCCAGGATAGAAAGGACCAGTGTGGTTTGCATTATAAAACAACATATGTTTCTTATAAAATCTTTATGGTATTCATGACTAGGGGTGTGTCAGGGGTGTGATCAGGGGTGTGGCATGGGCATGGCTTAAGTGTCCCTCTTTCTTCAGTACAGACACACAAGCTTTTGGAGAGCAAATTCCCACCCTATTTATAACGATAAATCCCTGTCTTGGACAGTTAATACAATACAATAACATTTCTATAGCGCTTTTCTCCCATAGGACTCAAAGCGCTTAGGCTCTCTCAGATTCAGTAATTGGTAGTAGGATGAAGTATTCACACAACAAAAGTTATATTTCTGCAAATGCCAAACTGAACAGGTGGGTTTTCAGTCTGGATTTAAACACGTCCAGGGATGGAGCTGTCCTGATCTGTTGAGGTAAGGAGTTCCAAAACGTAGGGGCAGCATGACAGAAGGCTCTGGGACCAAAAGTTTCCAAGTGGACTCTGGGTATGACTAGATTATTAGAACCTGTGGATCTGAGAATGCGGGGATTGCTACGCAGCTGCAACATATCTTTCATGTAGCCAGGGCCCAGATTGTTCAGGGATTTAAATGTCAGTAGGCCGATCTTGAATAGGACCCTCCATTCTATAGGTAGCCAGTGAAGGGAATGCAGGACTGGCGTTATGTGGCAGTGACGGGGTTGGTTGGTTAGCAGTCTGGCAGCAGTGTTCTGTATCAGCTGTAGGCGGTACAAGACCTTTTTTGGAAGGCCAGTGTAGAGAGCATTGCAGTAGTCCAGTCGGGATGTGATGAAGGCGTGGACTAAGGTTGGCAGATCTTCTGGGGGTATGAGGTGCTTGGTTTTTGCGATGTTCTTAAAGAGGAACTCCAGTGAAAATAATGTAGTAAAAAAAGTGCTTCATTTTTTACCATAATTATGTATAAATGGTTTAGTCAGTGTTTGCTCATTGTAAAATCTTTCCTCTCTCCGATTTACATTCTGACATTTATTACATGGTGACATTTTTACTGTGGGCAAGTTATGTAGCTGCTTCTAGCTGTTTTGGCTGTTAGAGACAGCTGTAAACAGCCATTCCTGTCTGTGAACATTGTTACATTGTGGCAGTTTGCCCAGAGTACGCGGTACTCAGAGCTTCTTGTGGGAGGAGTTTCAGCACAAAATCAGTCATACAGCGCCCCCTGATGGTCTGTTTGTGAAAATCATTATATTTCTCATGTAAAAGTGGGTATCAGCTACTGATTGGGATAAAGCTAAATTCTAGGTTGGCGTTTCTCTTTAAGGTGAAAATAGGATGATTTCACCACAGCAGAGGTGAGTTCTGAAGTTTAAATCCCCATTAGTTAGAACTCCCAGGCTACGCACATGATCAGAGCTGTGTAGATCCGTGCCTCCTATTCCCAGTGGTGAAGACTGCAAGTGAAGTTGTTTTGTTGTCATGCGCTGTCCTCCGATCAGAAGGACTTCAGTTTTGTCTGCATTTAGTTTCAGCTAGTTGTCATTCATCCATTGCTGTAGATCACGTAATCAGTTGATGCCCTGATATAGCTGTGTCTGCTGTGATGTTTTCTGCCTGGTTATCAGGAGGGAAGACGCAGGTCTCAGTGGCGGGATGAGACAGGAAGCTATGCAGGCAGTGTGCCTGATCCTCAGCGTTGCCAATGCTGCATATTTCTGCACTGGGGTCAGATAAGCCACCAGGATCAGGACAGTTATTTGGCCCATGAAGTTTAGCTCTGGGTCAGTCCCTGAAATGTTCCATCAGAAGACAACACTGCACTGATCTTACCTTCCTGGCCAGAGGAGAGGTGAAAGAGCGGACACACATACCGTGGCTAAGTACAACTCCTGGAAGAATTCCACCCCTCGCATTTCTTATTTGCACCCCTTTGCCCTTGCAGCACACGTTTTCTGAATAATATGAAGCACTTAAAGTGACAGTGAAGCGAAAATTAACTTATGATATAATGAATTGCATGTGTAGTACAGATAATGCATAGAACATTAGTAGAAAGTAAAGAGTGTCATGTTTTTATTTTCAGTTATATTGCTTTATTTATAACATTGCATCATTCGGTCATATTTGCAGCTTAGAAACCACACTCTATTTTAAGCTGTAAAACAGGGCAGAGCTAAGGGCCCTTTGAACTTTCCTGCAGTAAAACCTTATCTCAAGCTGTCTCTCACTGTTTTTTGGCTGTTAAAGTGGATTCGAGGTGAACTTTTACTCATTGCATAATTGGGTTCCTTTCCTATTGTTTGTAGGGCATTCCTCAAGCCAAATACTTTTTTGTTTTTGTTTTAATACTCTAATTCCCTATAAACTAAAAAAGCCACGCCCACAGGTTTTCAGAGAGCCTTGGCAGTAGCAAGGGCTCATGGGAGCTCAGTCTGGGCAGGAGGGAGCCATTGATTTCAGAGGCAGGAGGATAGGGGATTAGGCTGATGGCTCAAGATACAGATAAGCTTGCCTCTGTGTAATGTTTACAAACATGGCTGCTGTCATTGTATCACAGGAAGAAATAATCATATTCTATTAAAGCTGTTTGCAGCTAGATTTGCTGTGTAAACCATCTAAACTTTAGATAAGATATACAGACAAGTTACTTGTTATAGTTAGTTTTTCATCTCGGATCCGCTTTAATCTATTTAGAAAACAGCACCGAGTTTGACCCAGTTGGGTTGAATAGCTCAGAGAAGCTCTCTTGCATAGATAGCAGAGCATAGATGATAGGGCAGCATGGTGGCATAGTGGATAGCACTCTCACCTTGCGCTGGGTCCCCAGTTCGAACCCCAGCCAGGGCACTATCTGCATGGAGTTTGTATGTTCTATCCGTATCTGCATGGTAATCAAATTTACCTCAATCTTATCTGGACCAGTAGTGAGGACCGGTCAATCCTACATAGAGGATGGCATCATTTTTGTCCCCACATAGCACACTTGTAGGGGACAAATTCTGTATATTTAACTCTCATAGTGACTCGCACTTGCTCCATGTGTGGCCCAACTAACAAGTCACTCTCTTGAGTTTTTAGGTGTACATGGGTCCTTATGGGGTCCATAGTGAATCCTTAACGGGCTATACTCATGAATAAACCTAATCTCAGTTTAACGAGTGACTGGGTGAGCCACATGGATTTGTAAAGAATTTGTCATTAAACAAACATTCCGCCCAGATCACCTGCCAGAACTAAAGATGTCACCACCTGTGATAAATGTCAGAATGTAAATCAGGGAAAGGAAAGATTTTACAATGGGCAAACACTGACTAAATAATTGCTGCAGTAATACTGTAAAAATAAATGATTTTATTCATGAAGTTATATTCAGTAAAGTTTCTCGTTAAACTGGCGCTAAAAATGACAAACAACAATAACAGCTATGAATATAAACACCGGTGCGGACGCTCGTCTGTTTTTGGCTTTCTGGCACCCTGATGAAGGTCTTCCGAAGACAAGAAATAAACGTTCCCACTCTGGCTCTTATTAATTCACAAAGAGCCCAGTTAAGTGAAATATCAGATCAGTTGAGACAGAAGCAGGTGGCGTGTGCGCGCGTTCCGAACAAAGCAATCTATTCTTGTTAGAGGCATGTTTTCCGTCCGTTGCTGACACGTTCACGTGAGGATCCCAGGCCCAGAGAGCTGGCTCAATATGTGGAAAAAACACGATGCTCAAATATCTATAAATGTTCTTTGGCTGATGTGTCTACATAGTCTAAACTTCATCAAAAAACAAAGTATTAAAGCACCACGTCAGGCGCAGTTTTCTAGATATGAATGTAATGCAATATTATATTCAGTTACTTAAAGTGTAACTGAGGCGACATGTAGGTGACATGATGAGATAAAGATGTGTATGTATACTACAAAACATATTAATAACCAGGCCGTTTTACTTGCTTTGTTTTGCTGCCTGAAAAAGTTAATTTTTTTGGCATGCCAGTGACAGCTTCTGTCTTGTCGGTACTGTCAGGGACCGCCCCAACGACAAGCCTGCAGAGCCAGTTCCAGACCAGGGGTTTTGACTGGATCGAGAGGGGGAGAAGCCCTACCCAAGCTAACACACAGCTGGCACCCCTCAACAACACTCTGTCACCACCAGCAGCCGCCCATGAAGGTACTGCTAGACACTTCGACAATTCCTACTCTGCTGTCGAGCTGCTTGAACTCATACTGGCGGTTTACGTACTTTTGGGTCAACTGCAAGCTTTAGGCCATGTACGAAAACTCCACACGCACAATGCAATCACACACGGTAGTGATGCACAATCCAAGTATACAATCTGGCACTGAACTTGTAACACAATTACACTGCAGTCTCTCTCTCTAGGAGATGTAAAGCTCTGCTTAGTACTCAGAAGACTAGCTTATTAAATAAAGATTTAATATTCCAAAAAAGTGGAACAGTGCAGAAAGAAATATATACTGTACATAGATATTCACAAAAAACAAAAAGGTACAAAGACACACAACAAGACAGTTTGCTTATCAAAAATAAAACGGGAACAGAAATCGAGGTTTTGCGGGAGGACGCAGCTGGTCAGACACTAGAGTAGTCCTAGCTTCTCACTATCTCCTGGGGAACTACCAGTTCTAAATCTTGGAAGCAGTTTCTTATATCACGAAGTATGCCCTGGGGGCTATCCAAATGCGTCATTTAAAATTAATCTAATTTCCTACTATTCCATAACAGTTTGTCAAGACTTCTGGTAAATTCCAGCTTGCTGTTACATGCAAATATCAGTTTTCTGAACTGCTTCGAGCCTCCCAACACCAGACTTTAGACAGTCCACAGAGTGTATTGGAACAATAGGTAGCTGAATGGGTAGCTGTATAGGTGTCAGGCTTAGCTGTCCTGGCAGGCAGACTTCAAAGCAATGCAAACATCCTCCAAACACATCAGACTAATCAGGAAAAACGTCTGGCTAACTAACATTTTCCTTGCTAGAGGCCAGCTAAACATTTCCTACTACAGGTTATAGCAAATGGAATGCAAATATACTCTGCTTGCATCCCATGGTGTTTTACAGACAAGATGGAGGCTACCTCAGATACCAGTCAAAAATGGCCACCATGTTCTGAACATTACCGTACATATCCTCATCGCCCCATATATCCTTATGCACCTTGTCGGGAATATAGTAAACATCACTGATAAGCAAAGAACAGCCATAAATGTTTTCCTGGTAGAATACAACTTCTGAGAGCAGGGGGAGATAAAATACATGATCTATTGACCTTTTTCTAACTCTGGGACACTTATTAGGCTGCCACTGATCAGAGGCAACAAAACATTTAATCCAGTTTGTAAATGTGTAAATATAAAATAAGACCATGGGATATCTGAAAAAGTCATTTTTAGGAGTAGGATCATAAATACAATTGTTTATCTCATCAGAATATTTTCACCTCGGGTTCACTTACATAGTTACATAGTTATTTTGGTTGAAAAAAGACATACGTCCATCGGGTTCAACCAGTGTAAAGTACAACACCATCCTGCTCCCTAACATATCCCTGTTGATCCAGAGGAAGGCAAAAAAACTCTTACAAGACATGGTCCAATTAGCCCCAAAAGGGAAAAATTGCTTCCCGACTCCAGATGGCAATCAGATAAAATCCCTGGATCAAAATCATTAGGTATAACCTAGTAATTGTAGCCATGGATGTCTTTCAACGCAAGGAAAGCATCTAAGCCCCCTTTAAATGCAGGTATAGAGTTTGCCATAACGACTTCCTGTGGCAATACATTCCAAATCTTAATCACTCTTACTGTAAAGAACCCTTTCCTAAATAAATGGCTAAAACGTTTTTCCTCCATGCGCAGATCATGTCCTCTAGTCCTTTGAGAAGGCCTAGGGACAAAAAGCTCATCCGCCAAGCTATTATATTGCCCTCTGATGTATTTATACATGTTAATTAGATCTCCTCTAAGGCGTCTTTTCTGTAGACTAAATAAACCCAGTTTATCTAACCTTTCTTGGTAAGTGAGACCTTCCATCCCACGTTTCAATTTTGTTGCTCGTCTCTGCACCTGCTCTAAAACTGCAATATCTTTTTTGTAATGTGGTGCCCAGAACTGAATTCCATATTCCAGATGTGGCCTTACTAGAGAGTTAAACAGGGGCAAAATTATGCTAGCATCTCAAGTTTTTATTTCCCTTTTAATGCAACCCAACATTTTGTTAGCTTTAGCTGCAGTGGCTTGGCATTGAGTACGATTATTTAACTTGTTGTCGATGAGTACTCCTAAGTCCTTCTCCAATTTTGATGTCTCCAACTGTATCCCATTTATTTTGTATGGTGCTAGACCATTGGTACGACCAAAATGCATGACTTTACATTTTTCAACATTGAATTTCATCTGCCATGTATGTGCCCATATAGCCATCCTATCCAGATCCTGTTGCAATATGACACTATCTTCCTGAGAGTTGATGATTCTGCACAATTTTGTATCATCTGCAAAAATAGCAACATTGCTCACTACTGCATCTACTAGGTCATTAATAAATAAATAGAAGAGCACTGGACCCAGCACAGACCCCTGTGGGACCCCTTAAGGTTAGGCATCGGATGGGGGAAAGAGGAACTTTCCCCCATCCGATGCCTAACCTTAAAAAAAACCCTTTCTCGACTCCTTACCCAAAAAAACCCCTTACTGACGCCTAAACCTAAATTCACTCTTCCTGACACCTAACCCTAAAACCCCCCTTCCTGACACCTAACCCTACCCCCCCCCCTTCCTGACGCCTAACCCTAAACCCCCCTTCCTGACACCTAACCCTAAACACCCTTCCTGACGCCTAACCCTAACTCCCCCCCCCTTCCTGACACCTAACCCTAAACCCCATCCCCCTTCCTGACACCTAACCCTAAACACCCTTCCTGATGCCTAACCCTAACTCCCCCCCCCCTTCCTGACACCTAACCCTAAACCCCATCCCCCTTCCTGCCACCTAACCCTAAACACCCTTCCTGACGCCTAACCCTAACCCCCCCCCCCCCCCCACCACCTTCCTACCACCTAACCCTAAACACCCTTCCTGATGCCTAATCCTAAACCCCCCTTCCTGACATCTAACCCTAAAACCCCCTTCATGACGCCTAACCCTAAACCCCCCTTCCTGACACCTAACCCTAAACATCCCCTTCCTGAAGCCTAACCCTAAAACCCCCCTTCCTGACGCCTAACCCTAAACATCCCCTTCCTGAAGCCTAACCCTAAAACCCCCTTTCCTGATGCCTAACCCTAAACCCCCCCTTCCTGACACCTAACCCTAAACACCTTTCCTGATGCCTAACCCCCCCCCCCCCCCGCCCTCCTTCCTGACAGCTAACCCTAAGGCCCGGTTCACATTAGTGGTCGCCGTCCGGAATCGCCGTGCCGGAGCCGGACCGCATGCGGAACGGACGGAACGGACGCACGGCATAGCAATGAAAGTCTATGCGTCCGTTCACATGCGTCCGTTTCGTCCTGACCGGAGCCGGACCGGATCCGGACTCCGGCATAAGATCCAACATGCGCTATTTTTTGGTCCGGCTCCTCCGGCAGCCGTATCCGGAGCGGAGCCGGACTGTTGCATCCGGCCAATACAAACCAATGAGAACCGGAGAACGCACAACACACTGGCTATAAAATCCGGATGTTCTACCCCACTTCCTATGCTTTTTCTAGTGGCCATTTTGGATGGGGACCACATGGGCCCAGCGTTCACAGAGTGGAGCAGCAGGGATTTCATGCTGGAGCTCTTTGGCAGCAACATGTCTGATGATATGTCTGATAACGAGGAGGTGAGGCCTTCTCCCCACATAGTAGTAGGTGAACAACAGGAAGGAGAGAATTCCCAGGTAATACGAGTAAAAAATGACTGGATCCATGGTCCCAACTGCAGTCTCTGTAGCGTACGTTAAAAAGGGGCGCTGGGAAAAAAGGGCGCCGGGTTTTTAACGATAAGCATGGATAACGTTTAAAAATGTATTGTACTGTATTTCGTTTAAAATTAATGTTTTTAAAGTTATAAATCATTAAATAATGTGCATTAAATTGGCAATTGTAAAAACGTTAATCTTTCGTTTAAATACTGAAACGTATAATAACGTTAAAAAAAAAAAATTACTAAGTAACCCTCCCTGTACCTACCCCTAACCCCTAGACCCCCCTGTTGATGCCTAAACCTAAGACCCCCCCTGTTGGTGCCTAAGTAACCCTCCCTGTACCTACCCCTAACCCCTAGACCCCCCTGTTAGTGCCTAAACCTAAGACCCCCCTGTTGGTGCCTAAACCTAAGACCCCCCTGTTGGTGCCTAAACCTAAGACCCCCCTGTTGGTGCCTAAACCTAAGACCCCCCTGTTGGTGCCTAAACCTAAGACCCCCCTTTTGGTGCCTAAACCTAAGACCCCCTGTTGGTGCCTAAACCTAAGACCCCCCCCCTGTTGGTGCCTAAACCTAAGACCCCCCTGTTGGTGCCTAAACCTAAGACCCCCCTGTTGGTTTTTTCGTTTAAAAATAATGTTAAAAAAAATGTACTGTTTTTCGTTTAAAAATAATGTTTGAAAAAAATATTGTACTGTTTTTCGTTTAAAAATAATATTTTAAAATGTATAAATCATTAAATAATGTGTAATCATGAGAAGCAGTAATAAAACATTAAGTCTCCGGGCGCCGCTTTTAAAACGTTATTTTTCACCGGCGCCCTTTTTTCCTATCGGGAGCCCATTAAACGATATTTATTATAGGAGTGAATGGCGGCGCCCGATTTGTCCACTAGCCTCAGGCGCCCGAATTTACTGTTACCGTCTCTGTATCCACGGATGGTCTCCACACGTCCACCTGTCTCCAACAATGACCCCAGAGCTTCTGCTGACCTCCCAGACCCCAGGTATTTACAGGTTGTTATCTCTTTAAGATACCGGATCCGGACCGCAACCGTGTTCATACCGCACGGAAAACGGATGCAAACAGGCCGGATCCGGATAGGAACCGTACGGATCAGGTCCGATCTGGATACGGTGCGGTCCGGACATCCGTTCTGGTTTTTACAAAACCGCAAGTGTGAACGGGGCCTAAAACCCCCCTTCCTGACGCCTAACCCTAAAACTGACCTAAAACTGACTCCCTGACCTTTATTGGTGTAATTTGCCTTTTTAAAACAGAAGGAAATCTGTAATAATTCAGCTATAAGTGAACATTTGTGGTTACCCACAATGCACTGCTACTGAATATGAGAATTACCCCTTTTCCCCCTTGGTACGCCAAGCAAGCATCCAGAGCTGCTGGTGTTATTTATTGGGCGCCCAATAGCCGATATTTGCATTAGCGCCTACAGGCCACCGAAATCGTCCATTTGCCCAAATTACTCGCTTCCGAAGGACTTCGGAGTCTGGACGCTGCGTGACATGTTGGGGCTTTATAAATACAATAAATAATACTCACCTTCATGTTATTCTAATTTGCTTTCTGAGAGCAGCTGCCAGGGCTGGTTCTCTAATGAAGCAAGGTGAAACATTTGCATCAGGCGCAGAGATTACACAGGCAGTATGTTTGTACTGTGTGTTTACACAAACAGCATGCAGTCAGAGTAGGAGAAGAAGCGAGAGGAGAACGAGGAGAAGAGGTCATCATTGGGGAAAAGCAGCTTGTTGTGCTGTGTGAGGAGTGTGACAGTGAGTGAGGAGGGGGAGGCAGGAGAGCATCATTGGGGAAAAGCAGCTTGTTGTGCTGTGTGAGGAGTCTGATAGTGAGTGAGGAGGGGGGAGGCAGGAGAGCATCATTGGGGGAAAGCTGCTTGTTGTGCTGTGTGAGGAGTCTGATAGTGAGTGAGGAGGGGGGAGGCAGGAGAGCAGCATTGGGGAAAGCAGCTTGTTGTGCAGTGTGAGGAGTCTGGCAGTGAGTGAGGAGGGGGGAGGCAGGAGAGCAGCATTGGGGAAAGCAGCTTGTTGTGCAGTGTGAGGAGTCTGACAGTGAGTGAGGAAGGGGAGGCAGGAAAGCATCATTGGGGAAAAGCAGCTTGTTGTGCTGTGTGAGGAGTCTGACAGTGAGTGAGGAGGGGGGAAGCAGGAGAGCATCATTGGGGGAAAGCAGCTTGTTGTGCTGTGTGAGGAGTCTGACAGTGAGTGAGGAGGGGGGAGGCAGGAGAGCAGCATTGGGGAAAAGCAGCTTGTTGTGCTGTGTGAGGAGTCTGACAGTGAGTGAGGAGGGGGGAGGCAGGAGAGCAGCATTGGGGAAAAGCAGCTTGTTGTGCTGTGTGAGGAGTCTGGCAGTGAGTGAGGAGGCGGGCGGCAGGAGAGTATCATTGGTGGAAAGCAGCTTGTTGTGCTGTGTAAGGAGTCTGACAGTGAGTGAGGAGGGGGGAGGCAGGAGAGCAGCAGTGTTTCATTTGACTTGCACAGCAGAAGGGAAGAGGTAGCACTGCTGTCCTGACTGAGGAGGAATGGAGTGGCTGAGGGTGAGCAGTTTGTTTGTCAGACTCACAGCCAGCCAGTATGCTATTGTGTTGAGCTGCAGCATGTCATGTGAGGACATTAAATGAAGCAGAGTAAATTGTTGGATGCTGTGCGATCATTCCAAATCGGGGGGAAAGGGGGGGGGGCATCTTCACAAGTTTGCCTCAGGCAGAAAAAAGTCTGGAACCAGCTACCTGCATAGATCACTGTACAGCCAGGCAATATGGGGTCCCCTGTGCTACAAGGCCCCACAGCAGTTGTATGGTCTCCTATATTTAGTGAATCAGGCAGTAAGAGGCTCCCTCCATTACAGTGAACTTGTAATGACATAACTGTATTGTTTCCAGTCCCAGTGACCCTGGTTCCTGTTTATACAAACACGCCATCGTGTATTGTGTTACAGAATGGAAAGTGTGATTCTTACATTAAAAGATTGCTTTTAAAATGTGGTCCCATTGATTCCGAGCTCCATCTGTTTGTGTGTGTGTCAAACAGTCACTTCCCCAGAAGCCTTTGATAAGAACTAATGTCTCCGGTCCGGATTAATAATCAGCGCAACACATGTGATCTTTACTGATGGGACGTAAAATCGGGTTCCAGTGGCTTTTAATTAAAGAGCACAGGTCATTGCAATAAACAAACGGCAAGTCCAAAATGTCATCAGCTGTATTAATACCCACTTTGATTTACTTATTTCTTTACTTTAACAGTAAAATGCATTGTTTTGTCACATTTCACAGCATGGGAAAGGATCATAGCTTGCAATAACATACAGTACATGAAGTAAATTGACAGTTAGAACGTAAGTCATGTATAAAGGTGGCCACACACCATACAATTTTTTAAATATCTGTTCAATTCAAAATTTGCAATCCATTTTTCTGACTAACATTTCAAGAAATCTGACCAATGTACTACACATGTGTTAAATTTTTCCTCTATTATGTGAGAGATCGCGGAAAAGCCGCCACATGTGCTACTGTGCAGCCGGCTGATTCCGCGTCCAGTGCGGCGGTTTGCACGCGGAAGCGTGTGTTTGGTAGCAGGGCAGAACGCGGAAAAGCCGACCGCATGCAACAACAGTAAGGCGGCTGGTTCCGCGTCCAGCGTGGCGGTTTGCACGCGGCAGCGTGTGTCTGGTGTGGCTGAGTCTGTTAGTGCACATAGGCTTAGGAATACACGCGCGCGCGCTGAGAGGCAGGATTCTTATACTAAGCAGGAAGAGTCAGCTGACCACGCTGATCAGCTGACTCCTGAGCGGGATACTATTGGTTGAGCAATTAGGGGTGGTGCTGGAGAGCACTACTCCATATAAAGTTCTTGCTGGTCACTTGCAAGTAGTGTTGGGCGAACAGTGTTCGCCACTGTTCGGGTTCTGCAGAACATCACCCTGTTCGGGTGATGTTCGAGTTCGGCCGAACACCTGATGGTGTTCGGCCTTTTAAGTTCGGGTTCGTCCCGAACTACTGAATGGCCGCCGAACAGGGCCCCTGTTCGGCCGAACAGGGCCCTGTTCGCCCGAACATGCCGCAATACGGCCCCCCTATGGGGTCGCAGGCATAAGGGGGGAGCATGCCCCGATCGCGGGGGGGGGGGGGGTCGGAAATTCCCCCCACCCCCTCCGCTAGCGCTCCCCCCTCTGCCCGCTTCCCCATACAAAAGTTTAAGGCAAGTTAAATAGTACTTGGTGGCTGGCACTGGCAGTGGAGTGAGGAGGAGGAGGAGTCCGAGTAGCAGAGTGACGCGTTGAGGCCAGGCAGCGGGCGGTTCAGTACCCTTGTGGTACTTCCGCCCTTTCTCTGACCTCACGTCCTCTGCATACGAGGGTACGTGTCACGCGTACCCTCGTATGCGTCATCACGTAGAGGACGTGAGGTCAGAGAAAGGGCGGAAGTACCACAAGGGTACTACCGCTGAACCGCCCGCTGCCCGGCCTCAACGCGTCACTCTGCTACTCGGACTCCTCCTCCTCCTCACTCCACTGCCAGTGCCAGGCCAGCCACCAAGTACTATTTAACTTGCCTCAAACTTTTTTTATGGGGAAGCGGGCAGAGGGGGGAGCGCTAGCGGAGGGGGTGGGGGGAATTTCCGACCCCCCCGCGATCGGGGCATGCTCCCCCCTTATGCCTGCGACCCCATAGGGCCCCCAAAATGGGCATGTTCGGGGGTCCCATTGACTTCCATTGAGTTCGGCGTTCGGGCCGAACATGCCGAACATCTGGCCCATGTTCGGCCTGTTCGGCCCGAACCCGAACATCCAGGTGTTCGCCCAACACTACTTGCAAGTTGTCTGCCGTTGCGATCACTACGTGGAAGCACTCAGACCTTAGTCAGATCCTCAGTGTGTTTGAACCAGGTGGACCTGGGAATACACACTTAGCCAGATTATTTGAATTGTATTTTGTTTATGCTTAAACTAGTTCCAGGGTGTAGAGACCAAGGACCTCACACCCAGCTTAGGGAACTGTGTTATCATCTGTGTTATACTTCAGACTAGTTCCAGAGTGTAGAGACCAAGGACCTCACACCCAGCTTAGGGAACTGTGTTATCATCTGTGTTATACTTCAAACTAGTTCCAGGGTGTAGAGACCAAGGACCTCACACCCAGCTTAGGGAACTGTGTTATCATCTGTGTTATACTTCAGACTAGTTCCAGAGTGTAGAGACCAAGGACCTCACACCCAGCTTAGGGAACTGTGTTATCATCTGTGTTATACTTCAGACTAGTTCCAGGGTGCTGAGACTACGGACCTCGCACCCAGTCTAGGGAATACTGTATTATCATCTGTGTATTCTTCAGACTAGTTCCGGGGTGCTGAGACCAAGGACCTCGCACCCAGAATAGGCATTGTTTGATTTATGTTATGACTTATAGCTTTTCTGACTACTCCTCTGTCTTCTGATTCGGTACCTCATATATCTGATATTCCATTGCCAGAGCCTGCTTGACTTGGATACCGAATCAGCCTTCTGTCTTTGTACTTTATCTGTCAGTGTGTTGCCGACCCGGCATGCCCGACCTCGAGAACTATCTCTCCCCTTAAAGAGATAGGGCCTGATTCACAAAGCGGTGCAAAGTGTTTGCACGCTTGTGAAAAGCCCTTTATCACGCCTAAACGAAGTTTAGGCGTGATAAAATGAAACTCGCGCGAAATCCTGCGTGCAAAGTTTTGCGCGCGCAATCGCGCGGCGCACGGTGCAGTGCGCGCCGATGCGCCCATTAAACCCTATGGGCGCTGCGCGCGAAGTCCCGCGCGATAAAGAGCACAAAACGGTGCTAACTCAGTGGTGCAAAGCTTATCACGCCTAAAGTCTTTTAGGCGTGATAACTGAGTTATCACCGCTTTGTGAATCAGGCCCATAGTCTCCAGATCAGATAGTGACATCCATCTTAGGTGTCACTCACTCTTAGGCCCTTCCCGTCTCCAGCCTGACTCCTCCCCCCGGAGCGCCTCAGGCTGCTGGAAGGTTCCTGTTCTCCCAGAGCTGTGTCTCTATATTGTATACCACCTGCTCAGCAGGTACATTACTCAAAGTATTACTGTTACACCAAACACTCACTTATCCTTAGGTGTCCAGAGGTTAGCAATATATCTGATTATCGGTGATACTGCAGATCATCAATAATCGGGTATATATCTGCATTCTTGGTGATACTGCAGATCACCAATAATCAGATTCTCTCTGCGTGCTGACACCAATCTTTACATATTATGACAAAAATGATTGGAAACAATTAGAAAATTGCTAGGGTGTATACATTAATAAATTGACAATTTACCACACCCCATTCAATTTTTATAAAAATTGATCAGAAAAATCTACCATTCCCGATCACATTTTACCGAATAGAAACCGGCTGTAACGATCGGTGAAGCACAGAGAGGTCTGATTACCAGTGATCTGCAGTATCACGGGGAATACAGATGTATACCAGATTATATGTGATCTGCAGTATCACTGATAATCCGATATACTAGCTAACCTCTGTTCACCTGAGTAGAGTGTTTGGTGTAACCAGGGCCGGATTACCGACCAGGCAACAAAAGCAGTCGCTTGGGGCCCCCATTCAGAGTCAAAGGGGCCCCATCAGCACATAAACCAGCCCTCGCCATCCTGTCAGCGGTGGCTGGATGGTATAATGGTTAAAGGGAGTCTGAGCAGTGCAGTAACTATGGAAAGATGCATATCATTTTAAAGCTCTCTTTATCCTCTTTCCAATGATATATAAACCACCACCCTATGCCTTTTAGTTTTTGATATGCTCGCGATCAAAATCGGGGCCACGGCAATTGTATTACACAGGACGACTTTTCTTCAACGTCGGCAGCTCGATTCAGCACAATGCAATGAAATATAAGGAACCCAGGGGGATATAATTACAAACATCATGCTGGTAGGTGTGAGGATGTAATTAGTTGTGGGTATACTTAAAGGAATACCCACAGGCACTGCTCGGAGTCCCTTTAAGGGCTCTGCCTCTGACACAGGAGACCAGGGTTAGAATCTCGGCTCTGCCTGTTCAGTAAGCCAGCACCTATTCAGTAGGAGACCTTAGGCAAGTCTCTAACACTGCTACTGCCTATAGGGCGCGTCCTAGTGGCTGCAACTCTGGCGCTTTGAGTCCGCCAGGAGAAAATCGCAATATAAATGTTTTTTGTCTTGTCAAATGATGCCGTGTGCTGCTGATTGTCTTCAGAGCCAGGCTCTCCTCCTAGGTCCCCCTCCTGCTATTGTGCGCTCTGCCGCTTGCCACTCCTCCCTCCCTTCCCACAGAGAACCACAGCTGCAGCATGAATGACACAGGCATTCTGTAACCTGTTGTTCTTATCTACCGTGCTTGAATAAACTACCTCTGCATTGGAGTGCCGGAGTCCGTTATCCTTTATTTCAAATTGCAAGAATGATAGCAGCAGATGGCAAACGCTCACTCACCTATGCATGATCCAAGCGATAAAGATCCCATCACCTGAAACCCATCTGTCTCTTCTACAGTGCAGCCGCTCGCTCTGAACTTCCTGATTCTCAGATCAGAGAGGAAGTAGGAGGTAATAATAGTAGTAGCAACAGAGCGGCAGCACTCTAGAGGAGACAGATGGGCTCCGGATGACGGGACCTCTATTGCTTGGATCACAATAGGTGAATGTTAGTCATCTGGTGCTGTCATTCTACGGCTGCCTTCTCTGCTGGACTATCGTATTCACTGGGATGGAGGCTGCATGGTGGCTGTCTAGTTTGGGAGGAATCGGTTGTTCGGTGGTGAGGGTGGTTATGTAATTCTGTCTGGGTAACAGCTTCCGGTTTGGCTGTGTCCAGAGCTTTCTGCTATTGCTATTGCCAGGCTGGAGATGCAGGGGGAAAGTGCTGCTGCTGTGATATCTGGCGCCCTCTCCACAGGGGTGCCCCAGCCCCTGAGTGCATATGTCCCAGCCATTCATCTCTCACTGCATTTTGATGCTGCTATTCCCTGCGTTGTGCACCCACAGAGGAAAGCGGGCTGTTGCCCATAGCAACCAGTAGCTTGGCTGCCCCGGTGTGTGCGGCATGTTGCTGTGCAGCTGCATCTTCTGATTCTATTACGACATGATGGGGGGGCCCCAAATCAGTTTGATTGCTTAGGGCCCCATTTGGCCTTAATCCGGCTCTGGGTGTAACAGTAACACTAAGAGGACTAGGCCTCAGTGCAGCAAGGAGTACTGCACAGATTCCTTCCGCAGACCTGAGCTCTCCAAGACGGGAGGAGTCAGACTGACAGTAGGAAGGCAGAACTGAAAGTGACACTCTGGAGGAGGTGTCACTGACAGGACGGGGAACCGCCTCCAACAGTGAGGTCGGTTCTCGAGGTCGGACAAGCCAGGTCGTACACACACGGACAGATAAGGTACAGTATCGTAAAGCAAAGGCGGAGTCAAGGTACAGGCAGGGTTCGGCAACAGGATATCAGGAATATCGAGGTACAAGATCAGGAGGCAGAAACAGAGTCTTAAGGACGAGCCGGGGTTCGGCAACAGAGTATCAGAAATATCGAGGTACTGGATCAAAGTTTCAAGAGGATAGTCAGGCAGGCAAATAGGTCATAACAGATAATCACAATCAAACTAGTACTTTAGCTATCAAAAGAATCTAGCTAAGTGTAGGATTACAGCTCCAGCTGGTCCCGGCACACTTGCGGATCTGACTACGGATCTGGGTGCTTCCACGTATGTGATCGCAACGCCAGACAAAGAGCAAGTGAACAGCCCGCAGTATATATCCACGGAGGCTTCTCCAGCACCTCCCTAAGTGCTGGACCAATCAGGAGGGGAGCCAGGGTCAGCTGACCAACCTGGTCAGCTGACTCATCTCTGGCTGGCATAAATGTTCTGCCTCAATGCGCGCGTCATTCTTAATCCAGAGGGACTACGAGTCCCAGCCAGGGCCGGCCCGCTCATGAGGCGGGGTGAAACATTTGCCTCAGGCGGCAGATCTGGGGGGGCGGCACCCGCCCGTCCATGGACGCTGGGGCCGCCCGCCGAGCTGGAGGGGTAGCGGGCAGAAAGGGGGTATTGGGCCTAGCGGCGGGGAGGGGGGTCGGACCCCCCCCTCCCTCGCCTGGGTCCCCCGATCTGCGCTCCTCCTCCAGCATAAAGTACCAGCCAGCGTGCATATGAGAAGAGGCAACGGGCGGGGGAATCACTCACCTTCCGCGTTCCATCGCGTGCTCCACTGACGTCACTTCCGGCAACGCCGCCCACTGTATTGTAAGTGGACGGCCTTGCAGGAAGTGACGTCGGTGGAGCGCACGATGGAACGCGGAAGGTGAGTGATTCCCCCGCCCGTTGCCTCTTCTCATATGCAGGCTGGCTGGTACTTTACGCTGGAGGAGGAGCGCAGATCGGGGGACCCAGGCGAGGGAGGGGGGGGTCCGACCCCCCTCCCCGCCGCTAGGCCCAATACCCCCTTTCTGCTAGCTACCCCTCCAGCTCGGCGGCACCCCCCCCCCCCCCACCCACGGGGGAGGGGGGGGGCGATTTTTTTTTTCTAAATTTGCCTCAGGCGGCAAAAAGTCTAGGGCCGGCCCTGGTCCCAGCCACAGCAGCCCCGCTCTGCGGTGTCTCCACAGCGGGTGTATGCGCACTAACCGCCGCGTCCAACGCCTCTCCGTGTGCAGCAACACTGCACGGACTCCTGGCGGCGGCTCTTCCGCGTTTATTTACAGTACCCCCCCCCCCTGAGGAGTGGACTCCGGACAGCTCCTTCTGGGCTTTTCTGGATGTAAAGCATAAAACTCCCTCACTAACTCATCCGCATGCATACGGTTCCCAGGTACCCATTGCCTCTCCTCAATGCCATACCCTTTCCAATGTACGAGATATTGCACCGAGTTTTGTACCATGCGTGAATCTAATATCTTTTCCACTTCATACTCAGGTTGGGCATCTACCAACACGGGAGGAGGAGTGGGACCCACCTGGACTACTGGTTTAAGAAGGGACACGTGGAAGGACCTTACCCCCCGCATGCTGGTGGGAAGGTCAACGGTATAAGTAACATTATTAATCTTTTTTACTACCGGAAATGGACCGACAAACCTGGGGCCCAATTTATCTGAGGGCTGTTTCAGGGCCAAATGACGTGTGGACACCCAAACCAAGTCTCCTGGCTGGAAGCTCCACTCTACTGAACGTTTCTTGTCAGCTTGACCCTTCTGAGTAAGAAACGCCTTTTGTAAACTATCTCTCACCGTACGCCAAATGTCTTTAAAAGACCTCTGCCAGGCCTCCAGAGCTGGAAACGGGGTGGAGGCCACTGGCAACGGTGAGAACTTGGGCAATCTACCAGACACAACCTGGAATGGAGAGAATCCGGTGGAAGAGCTTTTCAAATTGTTTTGTGCGAACTCCGCGAAGGGCAGAAATTTGACCCAGTCGCTCTGTGTCTCCGCAACATAGCACCTCAAAAATTGCTCCAATGACTGGTTGATTCTCTCCGTCTGCCCATTGGTCTGTGGGTGGTAGCCCGATGAGAATGACAGCTTCATGCCCATTTGTTGGCAGAATGCCCTCCAGTATCTAGAAACGAACTGGACTCCCCGATCCGACACTATGTTTTCCAGAATGCCATGCAGCCGGAACACATGTGTAATAAACAGGTCAGCCAACTCCTGGGCCGAAGGGAGTCCTTTTAAGGGCACGAAATGGGCCATTTTGCTGAAGCGGTCGACTACCACCCAAATGACCGACATACCTTCTGACTTAGGAAGTTCACCCACAAAATCCATGGACAAATGAGTCCATGGTTCACTCGGGGTGGGTAAAGGCTGCAGGTACCCACAGGTGCCAGCCGGGAGGGTTTACTCTTGGCACAAATTGCACATTCCCTCACGTATTCCTTGCAATCTGCTGCCAAGGACGGCCACCAGGCGCATCTGGCTACCAGATCCTGTGTTCTAGATGCCCCAGGATGCCCAGCATTTTTATGTGCATGAAACATCTCTAGAACCTGGAGACGGAATGGTAGCGGAATGAACAGCACCCCTGCGGGCTTCCCTTCCGGGATGTCTTGTTGAAAGGGAATTAAAGTCCCCTTCCAATCCTCCCAAGTCTCAGTTGCGGCTAGTACCAACCTCTGGGGAATAATAGTCTCTGGAATGGAGGGCTGTGCTGTCTCTGACTCGAAGCACCGGGATAAAGCATCCGCCTTGACATTTTTGCTACCCGGGGTGTACGTAATAATGAAAGAGAACCTGTAGAAAAATAATGACCAACGAGCCTGACGAGGGCTCAACCTCTTAGCCCCCTCAATGTACTCTAGGTTCTTGTGGTCAGTGTAGACCGTGACCGTATGCTCCGCTCCCTCTAACCAATGTCGCCATTCCTCGAAAGCTAACTTAATGGCTAAAAGCTCTCTGTTGTCAATATCGTAGTTCCTTTCCGCAGGGGAAAACCTACGGGAGAAGTAAGCACAGGGGTGCATTCTACCCTGCAAGCCAGATCGCTGAGACAGCACAGCCCCCACCCCGACCTCCGAGGCATCCACCTCAACAATAAATGGAAAAGATGTATCCACATGTCTGAGGATGGGTGCAGAACAAAATAGGCCCTTCAGGGTGGCAAAAGCCTGTAACGCCTCAGGAGACCAGTGAGTGGTATCTGCCCCTTTCTTGGTGAGACTGGTAAGTGGCGAAATGACCGTAGAGTAACCCTTTACGAACCTCCTATAATAGTTGGCGAAGCCAAGAAACCGCTGAAAAGATTTCAAGCCTACCGGCTGAGGCCATTCCAGAACAGCGGAGACCTTGGCAGGATCCATAGACAGGCCTGTGGTGGAAATTATGTACCCCAGGAAGGCGACAGATGTTACTTCGAAGATACACTTTTCTATTTTTGCGTACAATAGGTTCTGCCTTAGCTTGTTCAAAACGAACCTCACATGGGTCCTATGTTCAGAGAGATTGTTGGAGAAAATAAGAATATCGTCTAGGTAGACTAGAACAAATTTCCCCAACACCTCTCTGAAGACCTCGTTGATGAGTTCTTGGAAAACGGCCGGGGCATTACACAACCCGAAGGGCATCACCAGGTACTCGTAATGCCCATCCGGTGTATTAAAGGCCGTTTTCCACTCATCGCCCTTTCTTATGCGTACCAGGTTGTACGTACCCTGTAAATCCTGCTTAGAAAAGATCTGGGCGCCCGTGATCTGAGTGAACAAATCGTCTATCAGGGGTAGCGGATAGCGATTCTTTACTGTAATTTTGTTGAGACCGCGGTAATCGATGCACGGCCGCAGGCCTCCGTCTTTCTTTTTTACGAAAAAGAAGCCTGCCCCAGCAGGCGACCGGGACAGGCGAATGAAACCTTTGGCCAGATTCTTCCTGTACTCTTGCATAGCCACTTTTTCGGGTCCCGACAAATTGTACAAATGACCCCGGGGGGGTACACAACCAGAACGGAGATCAATGGGACAGTCGAAAGGGCGATGTGGAGGTAATTTATCGGCTGCTTTGGGGCAGAATACATCCGAATATTCAGCATACTGGTCTGGTACACCTCCCACCTGAACTCTTGTTTGCCCCAATGATAACTTCCCCAAACACTGCTGAAAACAATGAGGAGACCAGGAGGTTAACTGACCCGTGGCCCAGTCTATTTGTGGTGAATGGATCTGCAACCACGGCATGCCTAGGATAATAGTGGAGGTTGACATGTGTAACACAAAAAATTTTAACTGTTCCCCATGCAATACCCCTATGGTGAGCTTCACCACCGGAGTCTGCGACAGAGCACGATTCCGTTGCAGAGGGGAATCGTCCACTGCTGTGACCTGAATGGGGGGTCTCACGGGAGTGAGTGGAAGACCCAACTCCTGAGCAAATTCGAAATTCATAAAATTAGCCGCTGAGCCAGAGTCAATAAAAGCTTCAGTGGATACAGATTTATCCTCCCATGTAACTGTACAAGGGAGAAGCAATTTTTTCTCTTTAAGGGGTGAAATTTGTGTGCCCAGGGTGTCACCCCCCACTACTCCTAGGCAAACTCGTTTCCCGACCTGTTAGGGCAGTTTCGCACCCTATGCCCTGCTGCTGCACAATACAGGCACAGCTGTTCCGTCATCCTCCGCCTTCGCTCCACCTGGGTCAATTTCGATCGACCAATCTGCATTGGTTCGGGTGGAGGCAAGGCCGGAGGGGATGAGACAGAGGGAGACGGTGTTACTAAGGGTGCAGCAGAGGGTGCCGCATAGGATGTCGCCCTTACACGGTGACTGCCTCCAATTTGCCTCTGATGGCGTAATCGACGGTCGACTCGGATGGCCGATGTGATGGCCTCATCGACTGTCCTGGGTTCGGGCAAAGTTAACATTAAATCGGAGACCTCCTCCGACAACCCAGACAAGAAGTAATCCATCAGGGCAAAATTATCAAATCTGGCAGTGACTGACCATCTGCGGAATTCTGCCGCGTAATCTTCGACTGAGCCTCTGCCTTGCCGCAAAAGTTTGAGCTTGCGCTCAGAGGTAGCCGCAAGGTCAGGGTCGTCGTATATCACGGCCATGGCCTTAAAAAGTTCCTCTACCGAAGTTAGAGCAGTATCAGTGGGAGGCAGATTGTATGCCCAGGTCTGGGAGTTACCGGTTAACAATGTTTTAATAAATATGACCCGTTGGGTCTCAGTCCCCGAGGATCGGGGTCTCAGCTCGAAGTATGACAACACTCTGCTCCTAAAATTCCGGAAGTCAGACTTGTGGCCGGAAAATTTATCAGGTACAGGCATACGTATGTCATCACTAGGAGGGGATCGCACCGAATCAACTGACGTCTGAAGGGTTTGCACAGAGCCTGTTAGGGCATCAATCAAAGCTTTGTGCTGGCCCAGTGCTTGATGGATAGTATCCACCGAAGTAGCAAGCACGGTCAGAGGGTCAGCGCGTGCGTCCATCAGTTTATTGGTCTGGCGTTCTGTAACGATCGGTGAAGCACAGAGAGGTCTGATTACCGGTGATCTGCAGTATCACAGGGAATACAGATGTATACCAGATTATATGTGATCTGCAGTATCACCGATAATCCGATATACTAGCTAACCTCTGTTCACCTGAGTAGAGTGTAGTGTTTGGTGTAACAGTAACACAGAGGACTAGGCCTCAGTGCAGCAAGGAGTACTGCACAGATTCCTTCCGCAGACCTGAGCTCTCCAAGACGGGAGGAGTCAGACTGACAGTAGGAAGGCAGAACTGAAAGTGACACTCTGGAGGAGGTGTCACTGACAGGACGGGGAACCGCCTCCAACAGTGAGGTCGGTTCTCGAGGTCGGACAAGCCAGGTCGTACACACACGGACAGATAAGGTACAGTATAGTAAAGCAAAGGCGGAGTCAAGGTACAGGCAGGGTTCGGCAACAGGATATCAGAAATATCAAGGTACAAGATCAGGAGGCAGAAACAGAGTCTAAGGACGAGCCGGGGTTCGGCAACAGAGTATCAGAAATATCGAGGTACTGGATCAAAGTTTCAAGAGGATAGTCAGGCAGGCAAATAGGTCATAACAGATAATCACAATCAAACTAGTACTTTAGCTATCAAAAGAATCTAGCTAAGTGTAGGATTACAGCTCCAGCTGGTCCCGGCACACTTGCGGATCTGACTACGGATCTGGGTGCTTCCACGTATGTGATCGCAATGCCAGACAAAGAGCAAGTGAACAGCCCGCAGTATATATCCACGGAGGCTTCTCCAGCACCTCCCTAAGTGCTGGACCAATCAGGAGGGGAGCCAGGGTCAGCTGACCAACCTGGTCAGCTGACTCATCTCTGGCTGGCATAAATGTTCTGCCTCAATGCGCGCGTCATTCTTAATCCAGAGGGACTACGAGTCCCAGCCACAGCAGCCCCGCTCTGCGGTGTCTCCGCAGCGGGGGTATGCGCACTAACCGCCGCGTCCAACGCCTCTCCGTGTGCAGCAACACTGCGTGCGGAAAGAGCCGCCTGCCGCTGACTCCTGGCGGCGGCTCTTCCGCGTTTATTTACAGTAACCCCCCCCCCCCCCCCTGAGGAGTGGACTCCGGACAGCTCCTTCTGGGCTTTTCTGGATGTAAAGCATAAAACTCCCTCACTAACTCATCCGCATGCATACGGTTCCCAGGTACCCATTGCCTCTCCTCAATGCCATACCCTTTCCAATGTATAAGATATTGCACCGAGTTTTGTACCATGCGTGAATCTAATATCTTTTCCACTTCATACTCAGGTTGGGCATCTACCAACACGGGAGGAGGAGTGGGACCCACCTGGACTGCTGGTTTAAGAAGGGACACATGGAAGGACCTTACCCCCCGCATGCTGGTGGGAAGGTCAACGGTATAAGTAACATTATTAATCTTTTTTACTACCGGGAATGGACCGACAAACCTGGGGCCCAATTTATCTGAGGGCTGTTTCAGGGCCAAATGAGGTGTGGACACCCAAACCAAGTCTCCTGGCTGGAAGCTCCACTCTACTGAACGTTTCTTGTCAGCTTGACCCTTCTGAGTAAGAAACGCCTTTTGTAAACTATCTCTCACCGTACGCCAAATGTCTTTAAAAGACCTCTGCCAGGCCTCCAGAGCTGGAAACGGGGTGGAGGCCACTGGCAACGGTGAGAACTTGGGCAATCTACCAGACACAACCTGGAATGGAGAGAATCCGGTGGAAGAGCTTTTCAAATTGTTTTGTGCGAACTCCGCGAAGGGCAGAAATTTGACCCAGTCGCTCTGTGTCTCCGCAACATAGCACCTCAAAAATTGCTCCAATGACTGGTTGATTCTCTCCGTCTGCCCATTGGTCTGTGGGTGGTAGCCCGATGAGAATGACAGCTTCATGCCCATTTGTTGGCAGAATGCCCTCCAGTATCTAGAAACGAACTGGACTCCCCAATCCGACACTATGTTTTCCAGAATGCCGTGCAGCCGGAACACATGTGTAATAAACAGGTCAGCCAACTCCTGGGCCGAAGGGAGTCCTTTTAAGGGCACGAAATGGGCCATTTTGCTGAAGCGGTCGACTACCACCCAAATGACCGACATACCTTCTGACTTAGGAAGTTCACCCACAAAATCCATGGACAAATGAGTCCATGGTTCACTCGGGGTGGGTAAAGGCTGCAAGGTACCCACAGGTGCCAGCCGGGAGGGTTTACTCTTGGCACAAATTGCACATTCCCTCACATATTCCTTGCAATCTGCTGCCAAGGACGGCCACCAGGCGCATCTGGCTACCAGATCCTGTGTTCTAGATGCCCCAGGATGCCCAGCATTTTTATGTGCATGAAACATCTCTAGAACCTGGAGACGGAACGGTAGCGGAATGAACAGCACCCCTGCGGGCTTCCCTTCCGGGATGTCTTGTTGAAAGGGAATTAAAGTCCCCTTCCAATCCTCCCAAGTCTCAGTTGCGGCTAGTACCAACCTCTGGGGAATAATAGTCTCTGGAATGGAGGGCTGTGCTGTCTCTGACTCGAAGCACCGGGATAAAGCATCCGCCTTGACATTTTTGCTACCCGGGGTGTACGTAATAATGAAAGAGAACCTGGAGAAAAATAATGACCAACGAGCCTGACGAGGGCTCAACCTCTTAGCCCCCTCAATGTACTCTAGGTTCTTGTGGTCAGTGTAGACCGTGACCGTATGCTCCGCTCCCTCTAACCAATGTCGCCATTCCTCAAAAGCTAACTTAATGGCTAAAAGCTCTCTGTTGTCAATATCGTAGTTCCTTTCCGCAGGGGAAAACCTACGGGAGAAGTAAGCACAGGGGTGCATTCTACCCTGCAAGCCAGATCGCTGAGACAGCACAGCCCCCACCCCGACCTCCGAGGCATCCACCTCAACAATAAATGGAAAAGATGTATCCACATGTCTGAGGATGGGTGCAGAACAAAATAGGCCCTTCAGGGTGGCAAAAGCCTGTAACGCCTCAGGAGACCAGTGAGTGGTATCTGCCCCTTTCTTGGTGAGACTGGTAAGTGGCGAAATGACCGTAGAGTAACCCTTTACGAACCTCCTATAATAGTTGGCGAAGCCAAGAAACCGCTGAAGAGATTTCAAGCCTACCGAGACTGACAGTAGGAAGGCAGAACTGAAAGTGACACTCTGGAGGAGGTGTCACTGACAGGACGGGGAACCGCCTCCAACAGTGAGGTCGGTTCTCGAGGTCGGGCAAGCCAGGTCGTACACACACGGACAGATAAGGTACAGTATAGTAAAGCAAAGGCGGAGTCAAGGTACAGGCAGGGTTCGGCAACAGGATATCAGAAATATTGAGGTACAAGATCAGGAGGCAGAAACAGAGTCTAAGGACGAGCCGGGGTTCGGGCAACAGAGTATCAGAAATATCGAGGTACTGGATCAAAGTTTCAAGAGGATAGTCAGGCAGGCAAATAGGTCATAACAGATAATCACAATCAAACTAGTACTTTAGCTATCAAAAGAATCTAGCTAAGTGTAGGATTACAGCTCCAGCTGGTCCCGGCACACTTGCGGATCTGACTACGGATCTGGGTGCTTCCACGTATGTGATCGCAACGCCAGACAAAGAGCAAGTGAACAGCCCACAGTATATATCCACGGAGGCTTCTCCAGCACCTCCCTAAGTGCTGGACCAATCAGGAGGGGAGCCAGGGTCAGCTGACCAACCTGGTCAGCTGACTCATCTCTGGCTGGCATAAATGTTCTGCCTCAATGCGCGCGCGCGCGTCATTCTTAATCCAGAGGGACTACGAGTCCCAGCCACAGCAGCCCCGCTCTGCGGTGTCTCCGCAGCGGGGGTATGCGCACTAACCGCCGCGTCCAACGCGGCGGTTTCTCCGCTCTCATTGGGTCCCTGCACGGAGACAGCCGCCTCGTGCTGAGAAGAGGCGGCTGCCTCTCCGTGTGCAGCAACACTGCGTGCGGAAAGAGCCGCCTGCCGCTGACTCCTGGCGGCGGCTCTTCCGCGTTTATTTACACCGGCGAAATCCGATCGGATTTCTTGCTCGAATAAAAAAAAGCTTTCGATTTTTGGGGAAATCTGATCTTTTTTATCGAATTGCCGTAAAATCGGATCATTTTATTGTATCGTGTGGCCACCTTAACAGACATAGGCCCATAGTGGAAAAATCGTATTACAAGATGCAACATCTGCCATATTCATACAAAAGGTAGTATATTGCCTGCAGCGCCCTCATATACTACTTTAGTGTGGGCATCTTGTTGCTTTCCCATTTAGTTCACAATTTGTTATATTATGAGTTGACAGCGTCTATCCAAGTAGTCATAGAAATTTTTGGAGTACTTTGAGATTTCCATTGCTTAAAGTGATCTGAAACTCTGACATAACAATCAATAAATATGTGTTTTCCTAGTTTTTATTACCCATGCAGTTATATTTGCTTTTCTGCACAAGTAATATTGTCTCTTTTCAAATTGCCAAAGTACAGTTTATCTGCTTTGAAAGGTGCCATAACATTTTATTACACAGCTGCTGTATTTATATATTAAAATCTATCTAGTGATCACCTCTCAGCTCATTCTGCTTCTCAGCTCAGTACAGCTCAGTTTCGGCAGTTTGCTAATATTTACTAAATGTATCTGATAAAGGAACGTAAACAAAAGATAATGTTATCACCTATTGAGAAGCTGCCAGAAGCTGCCCACTGAAGCAAGGAGCTTTCCACTGAAGAACAAAGTGATGTGTTTAACTGTTTGAATGCTGTTTTGCTACAATTTTTATTTGTGGTAGTAGATTTTATGCTGTAAATAATAATAATAAAAAATTTATACAGCGCTTTTCTCCTGGCAGACTCAAAGCGCCAGAGCTGCAGCCACTAGGACACGCTCTATAGGCAGTATCAGTGTTAGGGAGACTTGCCTAAGGTCTCCTACTGAATAGGTGCTGGCTTACTGAACAGGCAGAGCCGAGATTCGAACCCTGGTCTCCTGCGTCAGAGGCAGAGCCCTTAAAGAGACTCTGAAGCGAGAATAAATCTTGCTTCAGAGCTCATAGTTAGCAGGGGCACGTGTGCCCCTGCTAAACCGCCGCTGTAGCGCCGCTAAATGGGGGTCCCTTCACCCCCAAACCCCCCACTGCAACACTTGGTCGCAGACTTGGTCGCTCCTGGAGGCAGGGCTAACGGCTGCAGCCCTGCCTCCAGTCGCATCTATCAGCAGCGCATCGCCGCCTCTCCCCCGCCCCTCTCAGTGAAGGAAGACTGAGAGGGGCAGGGGAGAGGCGGAGATACGCGCTGACAGACACGTGTGGGGCAGGGCTGCGGCGGTTAGCCCTGCCCCAACCAGGAAGCGCTCCCCGGCTGCACCGAGGGGATTTGGGGGTGAAGGGACCCCCGTTAAGCCGCGGGATGGCGGCATTTTAGCAGGGGCACACATGCCCCTGCTATCTATGAGGTCTGAAGCGAGATTTATACTCGCTTCAGACTCTCTTTAACCATTACTCCATCCAGCCCAGGGGTCGAGTCCTGCGTGAACGCGGGTGAACGGCGTCCACCCACTTTTTCTTCAAAGTGAACGCCGTTCACCCTGGCTTGTGTGGAGGGGGGCAGAGCAGGGAAGGCGAGCTATAGGGACAGCGGGGATGGGCGGACATCTCCCCCCCCCCATCCCTCACCTTTGTGCTCCCCTTCCTGCCTCTCCCCTCCAGCGTTTTTAAGTGTCGGCCCGGCGGCGAAAGTGGGTGGAGACTTTCTGCGTTCCAGTCGCATGGGACGCTCCGCTCTGTGTGCGGCTAGTCTGGTCTTCTAGCCGCACACAGAGCGGAGCGTCCCATGCGACTGGAACGAGGTAAGTCTCCGCCCACTTTCGCCGCCGGGCCCGACACTTAAAAACGCCGGAGGGGAGAGGCAGGAAGGGGAGCACAAAGGTGAGGGGTGGGGGGGGGGGGGAGATGTCAGCCCATCCCCGCTGTCCCTATAGCTCGCCTTCCCTGCTCTGCTCCCTCTGGGTGGGGGCACACCTGGCTACCTGGGCACATATACCCCTGGCTACATATACTGGGCACATATACCCCTGACTATATATACTGGGCACATATACCCCTGACTATATATACTGGGCACATATACCCCTGGCTACATATACTGGGCACATATACCCCTGACTATATATACTGGGCACATATACCCCTGGCTACATATACTGGACACATATACCCCTGGCTACATATACTGGGCACATATACCCCCTGACTATATATACTGGGCACATATACCCCTGACTATATATACTGGGCACATATTATACCCCTGGCTACATATACTGGGCACATATAACCCTGACTACATATACTGGGCACATATACCCCTGGCTACATATACTGGGCACATATACCCCTGACTATATATACTGGGCACATATTATACCCCTGGCTACATATACTGGGCACATATACCCCTGGCTACATATACTGGGGACATATACCCCTGGCTACATATACTGGGCACATATACCCCTGACTACATATACTGGCCACATATACCCCTGACTACATATACTGGCCACATATACACCTGCCTACATATACTGGGGACATATACACCTGCCTACATATACTGGGGACATATACACCTGCCTACATATACTGGGGACATATACCCCTGCCTACATATACTGGGAACATAAACACCTGCCTACATATACTGGGGACATATACACCTGCCTACATATACTGGGGACATATACCCCTGCCTACATATACTGGGGACATATACACCTGCCTACATATACTGGGGACATATACACCTGCCTACATATACAGGGGACATATACACCTGCCTACATATACTGGGCATATATACCCCTGCCTACATATACTGGGGACATATACACCTGCCTACATATACTGGGGACATATACACCTGCCTACATATACTGGGGACATATACCCCTGCCTACATATACTGGGGACATATACCCCTGCCTACATATACTGGGGACATATCCCACTGGCTACATATACCGGGCACATATACCCCTGCCTACATATACTGGGGACATATACACCTGCCTACATATACTGGGGACATATACACCTGCCTACATATACTGGGGACATATACACCTGCCTACATATACTGGGGACATATACCCCTGCCTACATATACTGGGGACATATACCCCTGCCTACATATACTGGGGACATCCCCCTGCCTACATATACTGGGGACATATCCCACTGGCTACATATACTGGGCACATATACCCCTGGCTACATATACTAGGCAACTATACCTCTGGCTACATATACTGGGGACTACCAACTCATGGCTACTTATACTGGGGACACCTATAGACCTGGCTACCTGGGGGTACCTATTTTGGGGGAACTGCTGTCAGATTATCTGCATTTTTGTGGAATCGCTGTTATGTATTTTGGGGAACTGCTGCCAGATTATGTGTATGTTAGGGGAACGGCTGCTGCCAGATTATGTGTATTTTGGGGAACTGCTGCCAGATTGTGTATGTTTGGGGGACCACTACTGCCAGATTATATGTCCTTTGGGTGTTACGTGTATTTTGGGTGATCCGCTGTCAGGTTTCGCGTATTTTGGGGAACTGCTTCCAAATTATGTGTATGTTGGTGGAACTGCTGCTGCCACATTGTCTATTTTGGGGGAACCACTTCCATATTATCTGTATCTTGGAGGAACTTCTACCAGATTATGTGTCTTTTTGGTGAAATGCTGTCAGATTACATCAATTTTTGGGGGATACACTACGGCAGAGCTCAAACTTCCTTGGCAGACCTTTTACATCACTGCTAAGGTCATGTATATTTGGCCCCACCCATGACCACGCCCACGGGGTGCTTGACCACGCCCATTTTTGGCGCGCCGCGCAGAGGTTCTCCAGGTGAGTCCACTCACTTTTTTTCCCAGGACTAGACCCCTGATCCAGCCACTTTTAGAGCAGAGAGGAAATGCAGTGACATGGCCGCTATTACGCTGTGCAATGACTGACTTCCCCCTACCTTACAGCTATAATGATGTAGTATTTATATTCTATTATTCTGTCTCAGCAACCATGAAAGCTTTTGTGGAAACACAACCGCTGACAAACAAGCACATATCTCCTGCTGCCTAAAGAACACAGTGACCTTTTCCAGAATCAAACCGCTGACATTTACGTGTTAGGCTCTTATTAGGGAACGTGCACACTGATAAACAGTGCTGTACTGATTCCTCCCAATGCATTAAACGGCCAGGCTGGATGGGGGAGATTAAAGGGCTGACACCCAACCAAAACATTATATATTCCAAACCATGGTGCATATCTAATTCATGTGCATTAAAAAAAATAGTAGGCTAAAGTAGACCTTTAAAGTGGATCCGAGATGAACTTTTATACATTGCATAATTGTGTTCCTTTCATATAGTTTATAGGGCATTCCTCAAGCCAAATACTTTTTTTGTAAGGCTTGGTGGTGTATTCTCCACAGTCAGCATGCAACGCATGAGCTGGCGTGGAGGAGGTACACACACTAGCACAAGGAAACAGGCTATCCCTAGTATAGTGGAGGGGAGGACTGACTCCAATAGGAGATTGTGGCGCACAGAGCCGGTGCAGATCTGACAGCCACAAACAATACTTTTGCGATAACGTCTCAGCGCAAGGTAGCGCTGAGCGCATAAACCAGAACTGAGGAGATCAGGACAGGTAGACAGAATGAACGCTTGCTTAACTAGCCACTACTTAGTGACAGCAAGCGTCCACAATAACACAGACTGGAATGAGGCAGCCAATGCGTTGCGGCGATGGCGTGCCTCACAAAGACAGGACAGGATAGTCAGGAAATAGCAGGATCAAGATAGATGAACGTAACACAGATAAATATACAATAAGTATGTTTTCCTAGCGTATTACAATTACAGCTATCAATGAAACTATTTGTAACGTCTGACTAACATATGTATATATCGGCAATGAACCGATATATGACATAAGCAGGAACGCTGACTAGGACTGGAGAAATACAGGGAACAGGACTCAGAAGGATTCGCTATCTCTTCGCAGAGATGAACGCAATCCACCAACGGTAACAGGACAGGATTCAGAAGGATTCGTTATCTCCTCGCAGAGATGAACGCAATCCACGAACAGGACCAGGAGCAGGATACTAGCTCAGCACGGGTGCTCACGATACGCGCAAACTACCAAAACGTGCTGGAAAGCTGACTAACTGCACACAGGGTATAAACAGTTCGTGTACGTATACATCAGCGACACTGATGTATCAACGTAACACGAATACAAGGAAAATAATAAACGTGCTGGTATGCATATATATGGGCAATGAACCAATATATGATGCAAAACCAGCAAAGTATCTTTTAGAACAAGAAACACGATCGGGGGCTGAAGCGACAGCAAGACAGGCTTAAACTGAAGCTATGAAAACCCGAGGAGTCCTGCACGAAGCAGATCTTTATACTGAGGTCATCCAATGGGAGCAGACATGCAGATTCCCACACAGGTGAATGATAATCAGTCACAAGCTGACAGCAGGGAAAGGCAGACAAAGCTATGCAGCTTGCATGAAAAGAGATCAGAACTACCTGAGCTGCAGCACTACTACTTCCAGCAATGCCTGCTGCAGCAGCGATCATTACAGTACCCCCGCCCTTAAAAGCGGATTCCAGACGCTTTTCAAAACTGAAATTCCCAACAAAACAGTCTGACTGATAATTCATGATGACCGGGACAGCCCGGCAAGACCGAATTCCAGAATCAGTCCCCACAAGACTGGACCCATCAGAACCAGAACCTACAGAACCATGCCCATCAGTACTACAAGCCCCAGTGTGACACCCATCAGAACCATGATTTCCAGAAGAAAGCCCTCCGAAACTCCCTGAGCGATACCCACCGCCTTCCAGGAACCGTTCAAAAACGCCAAAGCCTTTGCAATGCCCACCGGGACTGTCTTTACCAACACAAAACCCACTGTTGAACCAGTCCAAGGCACCAGGACAAGTTTTCTCAGAGACCTCCCAGAACACCTTGAAGCTCCAAAGAGATCCCCATAGGTCAGAATGCCCCTGAGGCTCACATGGAGAACTATCAAGAACCCCTATGGAACCTAGGGCAATTCCCGAGTCAGGGCCACAAGGACAAACATCAAGATCAGGGCTTTCAGGAACCAGAACCATCTCTGGGCATGCAGGCAGACTGGCAACATCAGAACATGTTCCCACTAAGGAAGCATCAGAGCACGCTAACACCTTAGACACACTTGGGCATTCTGGCACACAAAGAACATCTGGGCACACTGGCACAAGAGAAACCTCTGGGCATGTCAAGGAACTGTGAGCCTCAGGGTCAGCCAAGACAGGACCAAAACCAGGACTGGCCCAAAAAAAAATCATCATGACTAGACTTCGCAACTACTGGACTTTTACACGAGAATGCAGGATCAGACTTAGATGTCGCTGATTCCAGCAAAGTCAGTAACAAATCAGATTCAGGGGCACTAACAAGACAGGACAAATCTTCTGATGTATGCACTGAACCAGATAGGGACTCCACAACTACCTCTGGACTGAACAGAGACTCATCTAATACACTGGATTGGAGCTCATGAGGCGCTGCAGAACAAGTCAGTATTGCAGCAGCCCCCACTGGACTAGGCAAAACTGAGGAATTCCCTGGACAGGAAGGGGACTCTGGAACCTCTGCCACAGCGGCCAGAGAACCAGAATCTTTCAGGATACAGGGCTGGGTTTCAGGAACACTCATCAGACCGGACTGAAATTCTGAGATTTCTATTATTTTGACCAGAGAATCAGAATTATCCATGTTACAGGGCAAGACTTCTGAAACATTCAGAGGACAGGGCTGGAGTTCCTCGGCTGTTACAACACTGGAGAGGGACTCAACAACATTGGTTAAATCAGACTGTGTACAGGGCAAGGTATCTAACACACTTGCTGACGAGGACAATATTTCAATGGCTTCTGCTTTGCTGGGCAGAAATTCATCAAGTTTTATTAGAGCAGACTGTAATTCCAAAACAGCTGCTAGACAAGTGAATATTACTGCAACACCAACTGAGGTAAGCAGTGCCTCAGACTCCTCTGCTAGAGGGTTTGAAGTATCCAAAGTACTGGGTGAAGCATAAGACTCTGCGACCACAGCTTCACTGGACAGGATCAGTGAACAGTCCATATTGCAGGGCAAAACCATGGAAACACCTGCTGGACAGCATAAGGATTCTGTGACCTGAGCTTCATAGGAGAGATCTACTGCACAATTCATGGTACAGGGCAAATTTACTGGAACATTTTCTGAACAAGGTAATAATTCTGCGATTTCAGGTTCACATAGCAGATGCTCTGAGCTATTCACGATACAGGGCAAATTTACTGGAACATTTTCTGAACAAGGTAATAATTCTGCGATTTCAGGTTCACATAGCAGATGCTCTGAGCTATTCACGAAACTAGAGCGAGGTGTAGAAACAGGAAGATAAAGACACAATGTTTGCGCATCTGAATCACCATTCATTTGTAAAATTGGAAGATTCAGATGCTGGGGTTCTGAGGTTTCTAGACAGGATTGCTGGGACTCGGAAACTGATGTAGTGCATCTATTGGCATCTGCTGGATCAGACGGGAGTTGAACTTTATTAACACAGGTAATTTCTGCAGAAGTGTTTGCAGAGGCAGGCAAGATTTTTCTGGTGTCTGTTTCACTGAACAAAGACTCATGAGTACTGGCTAGACTGGACTCGGAAGTCAGCAGGACCTCTGGATTCTCTGCTGAGAAATTTGCGCAGGGCAAGGTTAAGAATGTATCAGTGGCTTCTGTTTTACTGGTAAGTAACACTGAGTTATCCATGGTACAGGGTGGAATTGCAGGAACTTCAACTTCACACAAAAAGAGCTCAGAATCACCTGCTGAATCAGCCAAAGGTGCTGAAGCAGGCGGTTCAGAACGCCAAATTTGCGAATTCGGAGTCACATAAAAATCATCCAAAATCAGTTCCCACACATCAATCAAAGGAGCCACACAGTCATACCCACACACACCAGTTTTTATTAGGTTATTGGCAGACTTAATGCATGCATTCAATACTAATTCACTTTTTGCACTGTAAAATTGACAAAATGAACTTGAATCATTCTTCCATTCACAGACCAGAGCTTCCATCTCTCCTTTCTCAAATGGAGGATTCCAAGCATACTTAACAGGCAGATCATGGTTTGCAGATATGATTGTAGCAGGGACATATATTGGGTTAATTAGCAGGTGATTGGCAGATTCCTTATTCCTAAGAATCTCCAATACCTGTAGCAAGTGCTGAACTGTAGTGTATGCAAACTTTCCTTGCTTCACAAATAAGTTGATTTGTTCAATACTCTGTAATATCTCCTCATAATCATACTCAGATAATTATTTTAAACAAAAATCTTTATTTTCCCTAGCCAGGGAGGAAAGTTCAGTAGTAGTTTCATAAGTCCATTTAACTCCCCTGAAAGACAATTGCATTTCATTATTTGTTAATGGCAGAATCTTATTATAGGTCTCAGTCGCTAAGGATAACGACTCTGCAGATCGGACACGTTTCTTAGAACGTTTGCGTTTTGCCTTAGACCCTGCTGTTTTTGGTGATTTATTCAAGGCTGCAGGAAAATTATCAGTAACACTTTCTGCTTGCTGAACATTTTTGCAAACAATTGAAGGGGAAGCTGATTGGCCTGCTGCCAGGAGTTCATTAAGAGGAAAAGGCAATGGATCTATGCGCAACCAGTTATGGATCACAAACGCTAGAAATTCCAGCGGTCTCTCTTTCAAATCGGAATGATTGAGAACATCAAATGCCCACTGGAATAATTCCCCTTTAAACAAAATATAACTTAGTTGGAGTGCCCAGGTTGAAACAGGAGTCGCTTGGAGATCGGGATTGGCCAGGAACCTGGCACATTCAGAGAAAAACTCATTTTCTGTTTCAGAGTTAAGTTCTTCAAATTTCTTAAAGGAACAGGAACCATAATTAACAGTGTCATACTTTCTGGGAATCCCCCCCACAATGGGGATTGGTAATGGGGTTTTCATAATGTAAGGCTTGGTGGTGTATTCTCCACAGTCAGCATGCAACGCATGAGCTGACGTGGAGGAGGTACACACACTAGCACAAGGAAACAGGCTATCCCTAGTATAGTGGAGGGGGGGACTGACTCCAATAGGAGATTGTGGCGCACAGAGCCGGTGCAGATCCGACAGCCACAAACAATACTTTTGCGATAACGTCTCAGCGCAAGGTAGCGCTGAGCGCATAAACCAGAACTGAGGAGATCAGGACAGGTAGACAGAATGAACGCTTTCTAGCTAGCGGCTACTAAGCGACAGCAAGCGTCCACAATAACACAGACTGGAATGAGGCAGCCAATGCGTTGCGGCGATGGCGTGCCTCACAAAGACAGGACAGGATAGTCAGGAAATAGCAGGATCAAGATAGATGAACGTAACACAGATAAATATACAATAAGTATGTTTTCCTAGCGTATTACAATTACAGCTATCAATGAAACTATTTGTAACGTCTGACTAACATATGTATATATCGGCAATGAACCGATATATGACATAAGCAGGAACGCTGACTAGGACTGGAGAAATACAGGGAACAGGACTCAGAAGGATTCGCTATCTCTTCGCAGAGATGAACGCAATCCACAAACGGTAACAGAACAGGATTCAGAAGGATTCGTTATCTCTTCGCAGAGATGAACGCAATCCACAAACAGTAACAGAACAGGATTCAGAAGGATTCGTTATCTCTTCGCAGAGATGAACGCAATCCACCAACGGTAACAGGATAGGATTCAGAAGGATTCGTTATCTCCTCGCAGAGATGAACGCAATCCACGAACAGGACCAGGAGCAGGATACTAGCTCAGCACGGGTGCTCACGATACGCGCAAACTACCAAAACGTGCTGGAAAGCTGACTAGCTGCACACAGGATATAAACAGTTCGTGTACGTATACATCAGCGACACTGATGTATCAACGTAACACGAATACAAGGAAAATAATAAACGTGCTGGTATGCATATATATGGGCAATGAACCAATATATGATGCAAAACCAGCAAAGTATCTTTTAGAACAAGAAACACGATCGGGGGCTGAAGCGACAGCAAGACAGGCTTAAACTGAAGCTATGAAAACCCGAGGAGTCCTGCAGGAAGCAGATCTTTATACTGAGGTCATCCAATGGGAGCAGCAGTGGCGTTCCTACCTAAGGGCGCAGGGGGGCGGGGCGCACCGGGTACCAGTCAGCCAGGGGGGTGTCGCCACGACCCCCTACACCTGACTAAGGAGGGGAAGAGCAGCGCTAGGAGGAGGGGTGACAGCAGGGATAGCGGCGGGAGGGGGAAATATCCCCCCCTCCCTCACCTGGGTCCCCTCCTTCTGCCTCTCTTCTCCCCCCAAAAATGCGGGCAGCGGGCCGGTGGCAGTGGGCAGCGAGCAGGCGAGCGCGGAGTATACTCACGTTACTTCCGCGTATCAGCCTGGAACGCTGCGTCACCGTCACGTGCCTCTTCTGCGCCTCCAATCATTGGAGGCGCAGTAGAGGCACGTGACGGCGACGCAGCGTTTCAGGCTGATACGCGGAAGTAACGTGAGTATACTCCGCGCTCGCCTGCTCGCTGCCCACTGCCACCGGCCCGCTGCCCGCATTTTTGGGGGAGAAGAGAGGCAGAAGGAGGGGACCCAGGTGAGGGAGGGGGGGATATTTCCCCCTCCCCGCCGCTATCCCTGCTGTCACCCCTCCTTCTAGCTACACGGGGGGGGGGGGGGAAACTATACTACCCAAACTGGGGGCCACTATACTAGCTGGCAGCTGGGGGCCACTATACTGGAGGCAGCTAAACGGGGGGGGGGCACAGGGCACTATACACATTACCTATACTGGGGGGGGGGCACCATACCAGCTACAATAGAGGCAACTATACTATCTAAACTGTGGGCCACTATACTAGCTATACTGGGGCAACTATGGGGGCCACTATACTAGCTATACTGGAGGGCAGCTCTACGGGGGCCACTATACAAACTACACTGGGGGCAGCAACACTACCTACATTGGGGGCAGCAGCTATGCTGCCTATCCTGGGGCAACTATACTAGCTATATTGGGGCAACTATACTACCTTCACTGGGGGCAACTAGCTACCTATACTGGGGGCAACTGCTAGCTACCTATACTGGGGGCAGTGGCGGCACGGGGGGGGGGGGTGCTTTGGGTGCTGAAGCACCCCTTAAAATTCTCCAAGCACCCCCCAGCGTGAACTGACTTTCGGCATCTAATAGACGCCGTATCAGTTCACCGCAGCGGCAGAGCAGGGCTATAGTAAAATGTCCGAAGCCCTGCTCTGGAGACTTTGGGAGTTGCTGGCTGCAGAGGATCGTGGGAGCTGCGCACTGGACGGAGGCCGGAACAGGAGCTCTGCTGCAGGTGAGTAAATGTTTTTTTTTTTCTTTTTAATTTATATTAGCAGCCAGGGGTAGCATTTATGTTCTGGCCAGGTCTGCTACACGATTGAAGTGTTTTCTGGACAGGTCTGCCACACGATTGCATGTATTTTCTGGGCAAATCTGCCGACATGATTGAACGTATTCTCTGGGCAAATCTGCCGACATGATTGCATGTATTTTCTGGGCAAATCTGCCGACATGATTGAACGTATTCTCTGGGCAAATCTGCAGACATGATTGAACGTATTCTCTGGGCAAATCTGCAGACATGATTGAACGTATTCTCTGGGCAAATCTGCAGACATGATTGAACGTATTCTCTGGGCAAATCTGCCGACATGATTGAACGTATTCTCTGGGCAAATCTGCCGACATGATTGAACGTATTCTCTGGGCAAATCTGCCGACATGATTGAACGTATTCTCTGGGCAAATCTGCCGACATGATTGCATGCATTTTCTGGGCAAATCTGCCGACATGATTGCATGTATTTTCTGGGCAAATCTGCAGACATGATTGCATGTATTTTCTGGGCAAATCTGCAGACATGATTGAACGTATTCTCTGGGAAAATCTGCCGACATGATTGAACGTATTCTCTGGGAAAATCTGCCGACATGATTGAACGTATTCTCTGGGCAAATCTGCCGACATGATTGAACGTATTCTCTGGGCAAATCTGCCGACATGATTGCATGTATTTTCTGGGCAAATCTGCCGACATGATTGCATGTATTTTCTGGGCAAATCTGCCGACATGATTGAACGTATTCTCTGGGCAAATCTGCAGACATGATTGAACGTATTCTCTGGGCAAATCTGCAGACATGATTGAATGTATTTTCTGGGCAAATCTGCACACATTACGTGTATTTTCACCCGGGTTCACGTCAAATTACAGTTAGCTCCGCCCTCATCCGGTCATGGCCACGCCCATTTTTTTATAGCGCCACCCATTTTTTGCCCCTTTACCTTTTTTTTGGGGGGGGGGGGGTGTCTTGTAATACCCAGCACCGGGTGTCAAATGCCCTAGGTACGCCACTGGGGAGCAGACATGCAGATTCCCACACAGGTGAATGATAATCAGTCACAAGCTGACAGCAGGAAAAGGCAGACAAAGCTATGCAGCTTGCATGGAAAGAGATCAGAACTACCTGAGCTGCAGCACTACTACTTCCAGCAATGCCTGCTGCAGTAGCGATCATTACATTTTTGTTTTGTTTTAATACTCTAATTCCCTATAATACAGTGACCAGATTTTTGTAGGCTCAACCTGGGACAGGGCGGCGGGGGGGGGGGGGGGGGGGATGGAGGAGGGTGGCGCGAAGCCGAATAATACCCTCTGCCTGCCATCTGCACCGAGGTCTGCCTGGATTTTGACTACCCTCTGCCTGCCGCCTGCACCGACGTCTGCCTGGATTTTGACTACTCTCTGCCTGCCGCCTGCACCGACCTCTGTCTGGATTTTGACTACTCTCTGCCTGCCGCCTGCACTGACCTCTGTCTGGATTTTGACTACTCTCTGCCTGCCGCCTGCACCGACCTCTGTCTGGATTTTGACTACTCTCTGCCTGACTTATTTGTACAGTTTCACATTTTTTTTTTACGTTTATTCATCAATTTAATTAATTTACCAATTTTGTGTTCCAGTCGTTTATTTATATGCGGAATGTCTACCAGGCTTTTATTCTGATATATTTTTATGAGTTATGACTTAAGAATTGGAGGCCTAAAACTAACGCTTTTCACTCATAATTCCAGACAGAAATGCACCGCCAGGAAGGTTAATGTAGGCTTGGATTTTCCTATTCACAGGATTTTTGGAGCTGGGAAAGGGGGCAGAGAGAAAGAAAAACAAAAGGTGTCTAGCCTTGGGTACCAGAATGAGAAACGGCCTTAGCTAAGAGGAAGTGAGGGACAGGAAACCGGAAGTGAAAGACGTGGAGATATAAAATGAATAATTAAAAAACATGCCATGCAATTCATATTATATGTGCACAAAATACTAATAACCAGGATAGAATTCAGATGGATTCTCAGCACCAAAGTATCGATCACACCGAACAACGGTTACACATTGCCTGGTGTATGCTTAGAGTCATGCCGTTGCCGGGCAGTAGGAAAGTATAGTAACCCTCCCAACATTTTGAGATCAGAAAGAGGGACACTTAAGCCACACCCCTATCCTACCTCTAACCACACCCCCGACACCCTCCCAGTCATGCATTCTATAAAGATTTCATAAGAAAAATATGTTGTTTTATGATTTAAACCACACTGGTCCTTTCTATCCTGGTTTATTAGCCTTCATATTAACATTTCAAAATAAGAAAAACAACAAACTAAAGGACAGGAATAATGTTTAGAGTCAATTAGACACATTTTTCAGTACCAAAAAATACATATATTTACATAAATCTGTACATCAGTCCTGAAAGAGTAACAAATAAAGAAGAAAGAGGGACAGAGGGACTGAGTTCCCAAAGATGTATCTATTTGTTTCCAAAACAGGGACAGTTGAGAGCTATGGCATGGTGTGGAAAAGGCCGATATTCTGTACTTATTCTAAGCATTTGTTGTGTTACTAAGAGGTGTGAGAAACTGAATGCTGCGTGACATAAACACCGCTAGAGTCCTGGCAGCCTCCGCCAGCCATCCTGTCACCTCATGCCAAGCTGCTGCAGATTATCAATTGTTTGCCTTCAACTTAAACAAAGTTATTTTCCATGGTTTTCTCAAGTTACCAAATACTGGGATAATCCCAGCTGCTGTGACATGTCCCTCTCTGGACAATATTAACCTGCAAAGGACACAGTGTAATGCTGAATGCAGGACAGTAACATTCCTACCAGAGAAGCTGTGTGCAGGGTCACGTGTTAAAGGGAACCTGTCCTGAGAGGGATATATGGAGGATGCCATATTTATTTCCTTTTAAACAATACAAAGCCTGGCTGTCCTGCTGATCCTCTGTTTCTAATTCGTTTAGCCATAAACCCTGAATGAGCATGCAGCAGATCACGTGGTCTGACTGAAGTCTGACTGGATTTGCCATATGCTTCTTTCCTGTGTGTGATTCAGACACTGCTGCAGATTTGCAGGACTGCCAGGCAACTGGTATTGTTCAACCACTTCCTGCTATGCACTGAAAGCTTATAATGCGGGTGCCGCACACGTACATGCACGCTCCTGTGGCGCACGTGCACAGGCATGTCAGCAAAATGTAGACAAGACAAATAACATTTATATTGTGCTTTTCTCCTGGCGGACTCAAAGCGCTTGTGAGGCAGCCACTAGGGCGCGCTCAGCAGGCAGTAGCAGTGTTAGGGAGTCTAGCCCAAGGACTTCTCAATTAATAGGTGCTGGCTTACTGAACAGGAAGAGCTCAGATTTGAACCATTACACTCTCCAGCCACTAACGAAATGTAACCCCTAAACTATCCCAAAGCTATAGAGTCCATAAGGATACGTGCAGCTTTGCGCATTCTTATGGCTAAAAGGTGTGCCACCAATCCTGAGGCTGGGATCCGATTACTGTTGCTAATGGTAACCAGATGATAGAGATTCAGCCAGTCCTCTTCTTTAGTGATCTGCCCCAGCGGTGAGTATTCGGGACTCAACACATGTTGTGTTTCTGAAACCTTAAAGAAGAACTCCAGTGAAAATAATGTAATAAAAAAGTGCTTCATTTTTACAATAATTATGTATAAATGATTAAGTCAGTGTTTGCCCATTGTAAAATCTTTCCTCTCCCCGATTTACATTCTGACATTTATTACATGGTGACATTTTTACTGTTGGCAGGTGATGTAGCTGCTGCATGCTTTTGTGGCAGTTGGAAACAGCTGTAAACAGCTATTTCCCACAATGCAGCAAGGTTCACAGATAGGAAACTGCCAAGTGTACGTACTTTTCTTGTTTCTTGTGGGAGGGGTTTCACCACAATATCAGTCATACAGAGCCCCCTGAAGGTGTGTTTGTGAAAAGGAATAGATTTCTGATGTAAAATGTAAAATGATGTATAAGCTACTGATTGGGATAAAGTTCAATTCTTGGTTGGAGCTTCTCTTTAAGGGCTAAGTAACTGGCAAATAGTGGCTTCTCCCATCCACCAGAGCTTACCTTCTTAACACTGCAGTGCGCAAAGATATAGGATTAAGAATCAACACTTACCTTCACTTTTAAATAAATAAATATACATATACTAGCCGACCCGCGTCGTAGCATACGCCGCATCTTCTATCTATCTAATAGAGTACGTGCCTCAACCTTGAAGCAAGAAGAATAAAGGTGGGTACACACATCAGATAAAAGTCTTTGGAAAATGAAAGATCACAGACCAATGTTACCCCCTTCCATGTAGT